>NC_073626.1:31951501-32259731 GCF_029407905.1 Bubalus kerabau | reverse complement strand
CCATGAACTGTAGCCCCAGGCTCCTCTGTCCATGGGGATTCTCCAGGCAAGAATACTGGAGAGAGTTGCCATGCCCTCCTGCAGGGGATCTTCCCAACCCAGGGATCGAACCCAGGTCTCCTGCATTGCAGGTGGATTCTTTACTGTCTGAGCCACCAGGGAAGCCGAAGAATACTGAAGTGGGTTCCCAATCCCTTCTCCAGGGGAACTTCCTGACCCAGGAATCTAATCTATCAGCTGGACCTATGTTTGAATTAATTTTCCAATAATAATGTGATTTTTGTTAGTAATTCAAGATAAATCCGTGACCTAGCACTGCTTGCCCTAGGATACATGAAAAACCCAAATACACACAAAAAGTAGAAATCACAGTTTCTCTTCCCGAGAAGTCCATGCTTCATTTCCATGTCTCAAGTACTGCAGCCTTCCTCTTACTACACCCTTTTCTTATCCAAGCATGCCTTTGTAAGGAGGGTAGGGTAATCTTGCCAAAGATCAGAGCTAGTGTTTTACACTGGAATTTAACCCATATCAATTAGCACAATGACACAGCCCACTGGGATCCTCTTGCAGGGATGGGCACCAAGGGCAAACAGGACTGTTGGCTTTGATGTGCATTCCAAGGGGTGGGTATGGCAGGCACATCCCTTTCTGCTAAGATCATCGACTCTCAGAGACACCCACTTGACACTGGAAATCCCCCATCCTACTCCTCCGTCGAAATTCACAGTTCACTAGGAAAATGCCCATTCTTCATTTCATATGCTGCTATGGCTGGTGCAGGCCAGTAGTTCACGTGTTTTTTCCTGTTTGTTTTTCTGCACAATCACTAGACTTCTCCAGCATATTTATTTGGGAAGAATTCCCTTCCGCTGCAGAAACGTGTCTCGCCAGGGGTTCATCCTCGAAATATATTTTCTGAACTCCTGTCTTTCAAGGAGGAACTCTAGTTCTGCCATTCTGCTTTTTGGTTGGCGGCTGATGGCAGCATCAAGGTCTTACTCAGTGTTCACTTCGGAGAGGGCTCTTCTGGTTTGGTGGCCTAAACACCAAGGGGTAACAGCTGCAACCCGCAGTGTTTTCTTGACAAACTTTGATCATCAGCTAGTTCACAGGCAAATTTCTCTGACTCACTGAGTATTTGGTACATGAGAAAATAAACTGGCTCGAGGCATACAAACTAAGAATGGGTGCATTTTCTAGGGATTATACTAAGGTTTTGTGGGATTATATTTCTAGTGCAAAGATCTTTCTTAGCACACACTGTCCAAATGAAGTCATTCGCCCTCATGAACAATTTTCTGGTTTTTGTTTGCTTTTTTTTTTAATGTTTAATGGGTTGGCTGTATAAGTAACAGAAAAATTACGGCTATTAAAAACAGAAACTTAATAGAAAACTAAATAAACTAAGTTGGTTTTTAAAAATTAAGTCATATTTATTTAACATTCATATTCAGCCTACAGATTTTGGTTATACGATATATATGTTGCCACACTTTGTACTCAAAAGTTTTCGAAGGAAAACCTAATGTCTTGTCCTCCAAACTGCTCCTGTTCCTAATTTCTCTATTTCTACCATCTCTTCCAGCCACGTAGATTCAAAGCCTCAAATCCTCAAATCCTCTCTCTCAGCTGATCACCATTTCTAGTCATTTTCCAAATCTGATAGATTCCACCACTTCATGTCTCTGAGATGGAATACAAGATGCCTTATAACCTAAGGCATGCCCCACTCGAGTCTGCTCTACCCAAATCTTTGTAATACATCATTGGACCAATGTTCTTTTTCAATCTGTCTTCTAGTCACTACTGGCCCCAGTAATAGTAAAACCATAACCCATAACCCACATACCTTTGACCAAATGACCCTTTGCTTACTGCTTCCTCTGTCCAGAAGTTCATCTAACTCTTCAAAGGCTTTTCTCCCCAGAAAACTGTCTAAGATCACCCTGATCAGATACACCCTCCCTTGAATCTCCAGAGCATGATACTTGGCCATCTCTCATCCTGTGTTCCTTCCAGTTATTTGTGAACTCGATATGATATTCTCCTCACCTTCTCCAGATGTCATCTCCTGAGGACTGAGAATATGTCTTACTCTTGCCCAAAGCTTCTGCAGTACCCACTGCAGAACATACAGTATGAGCTTAGTGCATTGAGAAATGTATCGTTTCTGAATAAATAATATACTATTGATTGAGCTGAAATGTCCCACTATTGGACCCATTGCTATCAAACTCAAGCAAATGTCTGCCAGCCTCAAAAGATATCACAGTAAGATCATAAATAGCCTCTCTTAGAAACCACAGTCATCAGCTAATCCTTGATCATTGGCCCACACTATACACTGCATAGCAAAGCATTTCAGTCCTTGGTTTAAACTACTCGTTGCTCAATTTTAAAGATGCTTATGATAAAATCTTTAGGCACATCTAGGAATATATATAAAGGGACTGAAAAAAAGCATTAGCTAATGTTTTTAAAAGACTTACAACATTGATATTAGTAGATGACAAAAATATTAAATATGTTATTGGTTTAAGAACTGCTTTTCTAAAGTAAAACTAATATTAGAGGAAGGATGAGCTTCATGGAGTTTTGTAGTTATTATTATTTTTGTTTGTTATACTATTCCCTTACAGTATCTGACACTTAGTTATAATGTTCAACTTTGGAGTTTCTTTGGTGGGCATGTGAGCATGCTTTCAGGTCTAACCAATGAAACCTCCAACTTAAACTGCTTTAAAAAACAGTGAACATTTATCACATATATATTACATGTAATATATATTATTTATAAGGTTAAAAATATTTATTATCCATCACAACAGTAAGTAGAGTAGCTCCTCAATATTGATTCAGTGACACGTGACATCTCACAGACCAGGATTTTCCCATATTTCTCCTCTGTGTCCTAAAGCTTATTGCTCTTGAACTTGCTCTTAGCAACAACCGAAGCTACCTGCTTGCTTGTTCACTTCTAGTGGGAGAGGACAGAGGGGGCCTCTCTCCTATGCATGGAAGAAAATCGTGTCTCCCTTCAATCTGATTGACCAATTTAAGCCAAGGATGAACAGTTGTCTCCAGGGAAACACCAGGCACCAATCTGCTTACCTACCCCTCAGCTTCTAGAACAACTTCTAGGAAGGAAGACAGAATTTCCATGGTCAGCCAAGGCTAATTATAACCATTTTGGTGGTGGTGGTGATGGTTTAGTCACTAAGTTGTGTCTGACTCTTGCGACCCCATGGACTCTAGCCTGCCAGGCTCGTCTGTCCATGAGATTCTCCAGGCAAGAATACTGGAGTGGGTTGCCATTCCCTTCTCCAGGGAATCTTCCCTACCCAGCAATCAAACCCAGGTTTCCTGCATTGCAGGCAGATTCTTTACCGACTGAACTACAACAAAAACCAAGTTGGTATTATAAAACATATAACAAAGGAGGAGTTGAATGGATGCTGTTGAGTAAGTCATAATCACAAATATGGATTGGTTTAATTATGTTCAAACAATGGAGATGAGTGCCTTAAGTTAAAACTACAATGTTTCGAATATAGAATTTTTAAAGGATTTGTATGTTCACTGAATGAGATTTTGTTCTAAACAGGTACCTACATTTCTCCAACAGAACCATCTCCAATGAGGAAATGGTATTTATTCGATGTAGGCTGTACATTTTCAAAGGTCAGGGACCATGTCTATCTTTCTCCATGCTCTATTCTTAACGCTTAGTACAGGGCCTGCTACAGGTGAGATGTTCAAAATAAATAAACATTATTTAAGATGTTCTTAAATAAACAGTAAGTAACTTGCACTAGAACAGGGCATCACATTGAATAGTCAGCCTGGGTACCATATTAATTTAACTCTAAAAGACATCAAAGGCAGGTTATTATAGAACCAAACTAATTCAATAAACAAAAACCACCTAATAAGTTGCTGTGATGGTCCAAATTAAAGATGTTCTCTAACCCCAGCAAATGTCCATCATAACACTGTTATGGACATATCAAGAAATACTGATACTTCTATCTTTATCTTTGGCTTCCCAGGTGGCTCAGTAGTAAAGAATCTGCCTGCCAATACAGAAGATGCAGGAGACTCGGTTCAATCCCTGGGGCAGGAAGATCTTTGGAGAAGGAAATGCAACCTACTCCAGTATTCTTGCCTGGAAAAATTCATGGACAGAGGAACCCAGTGGGCTACAGTCCATAGGCTGCGAAGGGTTGGACACAACTGAGCACACACGCACACTATCTTTATCTTTAAAAAAGAAGTCAAAGCACTTCAAATCATCCTTATAGGAAAGTTGAGCATTTGAAACACAAACCCAGCTTTCATCTGGTAGCTGCAACTGTAATATTTAATTCTCACGAAGTCTCCTATCAGAAACCACTGCAGACATTCCCAGAAAGACATCACACAATACGATGGGCCAACCAAAGAGAATGTGGTCTCCTAGATTTCCTTTAGTTTCGATAATAAAGAAAAGAGGGATTAAGCCAAAGCTTTCCCTCTCTGAGCCTTCATCTTTCTGCAGACTTTCTGGATAAATGTGACCCAGCTGTCACACTGACCTTCCAGGACACTGGTACTTCCCGCTCCCAAATGCCATGAAGCAGTCCAAGAAAGCGTGCTTCTCTAAATTTGCCTCTTTCCAACGTTCCTGTGGGAAGAAAGCATTTTTTTTCCCCAAATCAGTCTTATATAAATAAGCTTAACTTTATTTCTCTAGGCTAAAAATGATCTTGTACAGCTAATCCTTGCATATAAAGTTGCAGGGTTGTTGGTCATTTTTTCCAACCTGTTATTAATATCAGCCACCATTATGTTTTTGGAACATGAACTAATAAATAAAAAGGTTTAAAAAAGAAATTTTCTTAAGTGGCAAATGTAAATGATAATGTAAATCAACCACAGAATTGACCTCAGAAGAGGAAGAATATTTATAATAAGGCCCCAGGCTCCATCATAAAATTGCTCTTGGTAATAAATTTAACAAGGAGACACCGACAGCCCTCCCAGTTGGAGAAAGCTTGGTGTGTAGAATGAATACATCTGGATGCCATTTTTGAAAATTTCACCTAAAGGCAGAGAGTGGACTAAATGACCTCTTAAAATTCTATTTTGCGCTGTAATTCCTCAATTCTAAGAAACAGCAGAACACAGTTTTAATTTGCTTCATTTTTATTTTTTGTACTCCATGGAAACCAATAACAGAAGCAATTCCCTGAAGAACATGAAATAAGGCTTCTATTAGAATCAAGCATATTTACTTTGCCACGTCCTGTTCGTTTCAGATAAAAATTTATTTTAAAGTGGGTGAAGCTTATTCCAAAAATTTCTCTGATTCGTAAATGTTATACCACTTATGTTACAAATCTAATCTGTGCTTCATAGCTTTAGTTACTAGAGAGAAATACGACTTCCTAATGCTAATAGCCCTAATTGATTTATGAATTCATGTTCTTAGCATAAAGAGGAAATCCAAGGACAATGTACATGGAAAGAGACAACTTACAGGCTTGAACAGGTCGGGTTCAGGAAAATACTTTGGATTTCGATGTAGCCAAAATGGAGACAACATCAATAAGTCACCAGAAGGAACAGTGTAATTCTACAAGAGAAAAATCAGTTCCAAGTCATGTTTTGAAGTTTGCTTTAATGAGATCGTGGGTCATTTAAACTCATCCTACAACCATATTTGAGAGAAGACATATCCATGGTATAAATGATGGTGAGACAATCTCTTTCCTGGATGGCTCACTTCTATTTTCTAATGCAGGCAATTACTTATGTCTAATTCTGATGATTAGTTAAACATACATATATCTTTGGTTACATGGGGGAAGATAGTAGATAAATGTGAAAATTTTAGTATTATATTTATTAGTTTAGGTCTGCTCTAATGTGAGGTCTTCCTTGGTGGCTCAGATGGTAAAGAATCCACCTGCAGTGCAGGAGACCCAGGTTTGATCTCTGGGTCAGGAAGATCCCCTGGAGAAGGGAATGGCAACCCACTCCAGTATACTTGCCTGGAGAACCCCATGGACAGAGGAGCCTCGTGGGCTACAGTTCTTGGGGTTGCAAAGAGTTGGGCACAACTAAGCAACTAAGACATACTCTAATGCAGCTTTTGATGTTTGATATTGGGCTTCCCAGGTGGAGCTGGTGATAAAGAATCTGCCTGACAATGCAGGAAACGTGGGTTTGATCCCTGGGTCAATACCCTAGAGGAGGCCATGGCAACACAGTCCAGTGTTCTTGCCTGGAGAATCTCATGGACAGGGGATCCTGGTGGGTTGCAGTCCATAGGGTTGCAAAGAGTCAGACACAAATGCAGTGACTTAGCATGTGCGCACACATTGGGGTTTGCAGCATGTGGCCTTGATGATGGACATCACAGTGGATTCTGAGGTTCTGGAGCAGAAAAGACTAACTCTGAGACAGGACACTGGCCATATTAGCACTGAGAACAGGGGTAGCGAGTATCCTGTCATTGGGAGTGCTGATGACAGTGTCAGGGAAGGGGCAGAGAATTCTGTTTGACTCCAGCAGCAGCAGCAGTTAGGGCAGAAAGAAGTCGAAGACAACTGATTAGGAAGACACAGGACAAAGCAAGTGCTGTGTGCTTATTGGGTTTGTTTCACGTTTGAGGTGTTGGTGGTTGTGAAACTGATGATAAACATTATGTTTCTCGAAGCAGCAGAGTCTGCATTATCCTTCTCCATTCACCTTATAATAGGTTTTCTTGATACATAACATGTGCACGCTTAGTTACTCAGTCGTGGCTGACTCTTTGCGACTCTTTGGACTGTAGCCTGAGAACTAAACACTGTTTCACAAAATCATCTTTATACGACTTCCCTGGTGGTCCAGTGATAAAGAAGCTGCCTGCCAACGCAGGAGACACAGGTTTGATCCCTGATCCAAGATCCCATGTGCTGTGGGACTACTAAGCTCATGTGCCACAGCTACTCACCCGTGCTCCACGACAAGAGACGCTACACAATGAGAAGCCAATGCACTGCAACTAGAGAAAGCCTGCACACAGCGATGAAGACCCCGTGCAGCCAAAAATAAATAATAAAATAAAATTATAAAAATAATCATCTTTATATCACCTTCTTTAGGAGCCAGAGGACAAAGAGCTCCTGCACGGTGTGAGATGGCTAGAGAGCCATCACCTCTACTGAGGTGAAGATATTTTACTAGTAACTCCCTGTGCCAAGCGGCAGAAGCCACACCTGTTTAATCCTGCAGAGTTTTAAGTCTTCTCAAGGTATTTGCAAAACACTTACCTGAAATCTACGTATTTAGAATAGCAGCATCTTCCAGTTAAAAACATCTCTTTTTATGGAAGCAGGGAGTGGACAGAGGAGGGGAGGGGGCCGTCACTGTTTAACCCAAGAGACCCCTGTTGGTTCCCATGGGAGCTGAGTAGTACTTGAGTCTGGTGGTTTCGGTACCAGGGTTGCTAGAGAGTTAGATCAAAATGAGGAGAGATGGAAGCATTTGCTTCTGTCCTCTTACCATCTTTAAAGTGGAAAGAGACCTGTGAGATCCCAGTCCTGTGTGTTCACTCTACCTCTGTTGGAACTGAGGCTAGAAGCATCACAACTGGTTCTGAAGTCAGCTGGGGAGGGCCCTGATATGTTTAGGGGCCGCCCTGGGCCAGGTGTCCAGTCCGGGCAGCCGCCACCTTTCCCTCCCCACCCTCATAGCTCCCTTTAGTGGCTGCTGACCTAGCATCATGTCATAGACACTGACGGCTGCAGCCCACAAAGCAGGCCGGTAGAGGAAGACTTCAGAAGGACCTCAGGAACAGCAGTCATACTAACAACAGGGAGGAGACTAGAAAGAAGTTCCTGTTGCTGCAGCAAATGGTAGGTGGATGAGGGAGTGCGGAGGATGTAAGAAACAGGTGTAGCAAAGGAACCATCTGAGCAAATGGACATCATCATGTCCGGTCCAAACGGTCCTGTCCTTGCAACATGGCAGATGAAAAAAAAGATCAAGGGAGAGACGAAACAGTCAGAAGACTCGGCACAGATCACGAGGAAGTGGAAGTCACAACTTCTCTGTGTTGCAATAATTGCACCTGTCAGGTAAGCCAAAGTGATCTTGACCAGCCCACCCCATAGGGATGCCGTGAGATCAGATGAACTTCATCTGCTAGTCCAGAGATGAGCTTTCTTGATGAGCAAAGAGAAGGAGTCTCTGCTGTAAATCAAGAAGGATGTCAACATCTAAAGTGGTGCAAGGAATGCAGACTCTACTTCAAGAAGAGTAGAGTCCTGTAAAGGCAAAGCATCCATCAGAGGAGCCCGACCCCAAAAAGCACACTCTTTCTCTCTAGCTCTTGAGCCAGAAGCTTAGCTGGTGTGAGCTGCTTAAAAAAAAAGAAAAAGAAAAAGTACTTTACAAAAAAGTACTTTACAAAAGTGTATTCTTCTGTATAATAAAAAACTGCTCTCTAGACACTTGGGAAAATTCAGGAAAATAGAAAAAATAGAAAGCAACCAGAGTTCTGGCAACAGAAGACAGTTATCAACTGGCTAGACTTCCCTCCAGTACTTTTAGCTAATAACAGCAGTTTAGGTTTTTGTTATTTTTAAATGTAGTTTATTGTTTATATATGTGTGTGTGCTTAGTCGCTCGGTTGTGTCTGACTCTCTGTGGCCTCATGGTCTGTAGCCTGCCAGGCTCCTCTGTCCACAGAATTTTCCAGGCAAGAATACTGGAGTGGGTTGCCATTTCCTACCTCAGGAGATTTTTCCAGTCCAGGGATGGAATCCGCATTTCCTGCATTGGCAGGCACGTTCTTTAGCACTAGGGCCACCTGGGAAGTCGATTATTTATATATACTGATATGTATCATTTACAAATGCATAAATGAACCCAGTATACACATATTATTATTTTTGTCCCTATTGAATAATTTTTGACTCTTACTTTGTTCACTTGATATTATAGCATAAGTATTATTTTTATATTATATATTCATATAAAACAATTTTCTTTCCAATGGATGCTTAACCAATCATTTTCTACTATTATTTCTATAACAAATAATGCTATCACAAGTATCTTCTTTCACAAAGCACTGTTCATATAAAATCTTTTAACAAAGATGTTCAGAAGACATGAGAATATACATGTCCTATGTCTTCTGAGTATCTAAGGCTATTCATACATACTGCTTAATTGTTCCCTCAAATTTTGTAGCAAGATATGTTTCTAACTGCAATATATGAGAGTATCAATTTCATTGCCCTCTTATCTGCTAACCTGACATTTTAAATAGGTTCTTTTTTATTGCTGGTCAAGAATTTATGTCTTAGCTGAGTATTTTTCACTTTAAGTTGTTTTCTCCCATAAAATTTGTGTCATGTCCTACCCTCAGTAATCTATGTAATATTAGTGCTTTACTTATTGATCTGTGATTCATTAAATACTAAAATCATTTACACTTGCATTGTGCTTATACTGATATTCATTCTTAAGTTTTTGGCTTACATTTAATTTAGGTTATACTTAATAGGACATGTTAAATTTTGATATGGTACAGTCTGTTCATCTGCATTGTGGTTTCACTGATTAATCCTAAACCTAAGAAGCCCTCTTCTCTCCAAAATGATATTCATGTGAAGTGAAGTGAAAGTTGTGTGCTCAGTTGTGTCCAAGTCTTTGTGAGCCCATGGACTACACAGTCCATGGAATTCTCCAGGCCAGAATACTGGAGTGGGTAGCCTTTCCCTTCTCCAGGGATCTTCTCAACCCAGGAATAGAACCAGGGTCTCCTGCATAGCAGGCAGATTCTTTACCAGCTGAGCCACCAGGGAAGCCCAAGAAAACTGGAGTGGGTAGCCTATCCCTTCTCCAGTGAATCTTCCCAACCCAGGAATCAAACTGGGATCTCCTGAATTGCAGGCAGATTCTTTACCAACTGAGCTATCAGGGAAGCCCTCTCTTCACAATAGTGGCTTTCAAAGGTGGGGTAGGTCTTCTGGGAGTCCCGAGACCTTTGCAGAGAATCAGCTAGATCAAAAATCATTCCTGAATAAAAGACTTATTCAAAGTATAGGATGGTGGAGGTCATTCAGTCACTAAGTGGTGTCCAACTCTTATGACCCCATGGACTCCCACAGACTTCTGTGCCCGTGGAATTTTCCAAGCAAGAATACTAGAGTGGGTTGCTATTTCCTTCTTCAGGGGATCTTACCAACTCAGGTATTGAACTCGGGTCTCCTGCCTTGTAAGCAGTCTCCTGCATTGCAGGTGGAATCTTTACTGACTGAGCTACCAGGGAAGCATGACAGGCCAATGTATTTTAATGTAACTAAGTACCAAAAAAATTCATTGATAAAATTTCAGATTGCAACAAACTTAAAAAAGTATCTCTGTTGAGTTTTAGTGTAGAATCAAATAGCAACAAAGATATCTGAAAAAGGCTAATAAAATACTCCTTTCTTTTTTGGTTACATGCCTGTGGGAAGCTGAATTTTTTTTAATTTCCATCAGTAGAAAACAATATATCACAACAGATTGACAGCAGACACATATATGGGAATTCAGTTGTCTTTGCAAACACTTGAAATGATGCTGTTCTATTTTTTATGTGTTTTGAAAAATATAGTCATGTTTCATAAAACCACATTATTATTTTAACATGTATTAGGTTTCTTATTTTTAAAATGAATTACTTGGTGACTGAACAACAACAACTAGATAAACATTTTAATAATTTCTCAGCTTTATTTTCCAATACAGCAAATATTGATAGATATAACTCATATACACAAAAGCTCTTTGAGGCTCTTAATAATTTTGTAAAGTAGAAAGGGGCCATAAGGTCAAAAAGTTTGAGAACTGTTATTCTAGAAGCTAAAAAAAAAAAAAAAAATACCCATTGTTAACCAATCATCCCAAACCATATATGAATCTCATTCTTCTTCAGGGACTTAAAAAGATTTATCTATCCAATATTATATATTCTGCATGGCTTGTGTCTTTGTTACTTATCTAGTCTGTTATATTGACCTGACTATCAGGTCGGACACCAGTATCATGCCATTTAAATTACTATAGTTTTGTTACATGTTTTAATACCTTGAGAATATAACTAATATTCCTTAATTATTCATATTTTCCAACACATTTTTTGGTTAGTTTTTTCCTAGGTGGGGCTTCCCTGGTGGCTCAGAAGGTAAAGCATCTTCTCCCTGCAATTCAGGAGACCTGGGTTCAATACCTGGGTCGGGAAGATCGCCTGGAGAAGGAAATGGCAACCCACTCCAGTACTCTTGCCTGGAAAATTTCATGGACGGAGGAGCCTGGTAGGCTACAGTCTGTGGGGTCACAAAGAGTCAGACACGACTGAGCGACTTCACTTTCTTTTCTTTCACTTTCTTTTCTTTCACTTTCTTTCCTAGGTATTCTTGCAGATTAACCTGGTACTAAATATGAAACCTTGAATAGAGAGCACAAGTAGAAGCTTAAGAATTTTGGAAAGGTGGCATAATAAAGAGAATGACGGAACAGAGCAAACCAAAGAAAGTAGATAAAGTCTGTCCATTCTCACTTATTCATATATATATATATATATATATAAATATATAAAGAAGTAATTACGAGAGCAAGAATATATATCCTGCTCAGACTCCATTAGGAAACAGCAATGGAGAATACTTCTAGAATTCATAGCAAGGAAACTTGACCAATGGGTCAAGACATAGGTGATCCCATCTGTGAATGTTTTTATGGTCCAAACTCCTGGGAACATGTTAATATATTCAACAAAGATATTCTACTTTGTTTCAGAGAATATTTGATGTTTAAAAGAACCAAGTTGTATTCATTTATACTAAGAAGATAATCAGTAATGTGCACAAATATTTAGCTATAGGAATGTTCATCTTTACACTGTTTATAATAGTGAAAGAATGGAAACCACATACATATTCAAGAACAGAGAACTGATCTAAAAATTTATTTGGTGTCCATATATTCAATATTAGATTATGCTGTAATTCAAAATGACATAAATGTCTTTTATTGATTAAAAAACTATTTTGGATCTATTATTAAATAAAATAAAAGTAAGTTGTGAGAAAATTAGCTTGGTGTAACCTCAATTTATTTTTTAATGAACATACTACAGGACAAAATTCTAAAATTACAATAATATCAAAATGTTCACAGTGGTTATCTCTGACTTGTGAGATTCTAAGCAATTTTTAATTTCTTCTTTTAGCTTCTCTTTATGGTCTTTTTCTCCTCTAAACTCTGAAATAGCAGAAAAATTCAGGTATAGATCTAACAGAATTTGTATAGGATCGGTAGGCTTAAAATAACAATAAAAACAAACATCCACTTGTCTTTGTCAGACAATTAACTATTCTGCAATTCAGATACTTATCTACTGGCCAGGATATAAATAAGGCTTAATAAAAATTCAATAACACGTATATTGAATAGTAATATTCAGAGTGATGAACACATTGTTCTACTTAACTGCATGAAGTTGTTTGATTATTTCCAATCAATATGTATATTTTTATTATATAAATAAATTTTTATATATTTATTATACAAATTATATATATATTTAGATTTATACATATTTAAATATACATTCATTTATATCCATAGTCTAATATAATTAATACTTTGATTATTTAAAAGCAAAAACTGTTAAAAATCCCTTTAAAACTCAATGCTACAATTTGCATAAGATCAGTTAAATAAACTACATTTCCTTTGTATTTAGCAAGTAGCAACTTGTATAAAATTTGGATTTTTTGTCTCTTTTGTGTTCTACTACCACAAAATTTTCTTCATTTAAATCCAGGCACTCTCAAGCTGTGTATAAACAAAGCTAATATAAATGGAGGGCTGACTAAATACAACCTATCTGGATAATTCAGGCCCCAAGTCAATCATCTAAAAAAGATTATTTTGTTCTGCCTGATTGGTTCACTGTATATGGAACTAAACATCTGCCATACGTACATACCTTTTCTGGTGCACTTGAGAAAATTCTGCTTGGCCCATAGAAAGGACCTCACTCCGTATTTAATTCCTAACATCAGTTGCAGCTACCCATGGCGTTCCTGCTTTGCGTACCTGTAACTGTGAACTGGGGCCTGAAGTCTTCCAGTTATCCTAAAGGACCTTCCTCATGCCCTCAATTCCCCAACCTATTCCAGCTGAGGAATAGGTTGGTCCAACAGAGAAGAGATTTTCCAACCTACCTGCTTGTTGAAATAGGATTATACTAATTCTGATACAGAACCACATAGCCAAAGTGATTACAAAAGGGTTGTGTTTTAGCTGAAATATTTGCCAACAGATAAATACCCATATTAACAAAATGTTGCTGCACAACTTTTACTAGTAACCTGTTTCTGTGTCACTCAGTATTTAATGGAAATTGAGAAAGTATCTAACAAACAAATGGATAAAGTATCCACTTTTTTTCTAGAAGGTTCATTATTTTAAAACAAAATCATTCATTTTGATTCATTTTGATATTTGGCAAAACTAATACAGGTATGTAAAATTTAAAAATAAAATAAAATTAAAAAAAATAAATAAATAAATAAAACAAAATCAAAGCTCACCAGAATTTTAACCGGCTTCAGCACTTTTCGAGCGATGACACCAGGGGCTCTTAAACGAATGGTTTCCAAAATACACCATTTAATTAGAGGGAGTTTCTTCAAGTCGTCCTCAGACACTTTAATCTTATCTTTACCTGCAAAGAGAATTAAAAAAAAAAAAAAAAAGGATTTAAAGAGGCCAGAAAGTGATTTTATGTAAGGTCTTCAACGTAGTTTAAGAACTGCCTCTGACATCAAGTGTCAATATTACTATTATCTTTGCATATCAAGTTTAGCCATTTATTATCTCTTTTTATCATTTTATTCTTACCAAGATAAAATGGATGGCATAAAAAACTAAACCAGTGATGATTACTGTAGTGTAATGGACTGGTATCAACCTTGGTTCTTACAAGTCCTATGGCTACCAAATGTCTAAGATAGTCCCTGTCAGAAAAGAGTTCAAGTTTATTCATTTCATTATTTCTTGTCCAAATTTTCATTTCACTTAAGGAAAGAGCAATAAAAGACAGGCATCAAAAGTACAAAGTAAGGGTCTTACTTGCCTAGTGGTACAATGGCTAAGACTGTGCACTGCCAATGCAGGGGACCAGCCTTGATCCTTGGTCAGGGAACTAGATCCCACATGCCAAAACTAAGATTCGCATGCCGTAACTAAGATTCCTGCAAGTGACAACTAAAGATCCCGTGTGCTACAACTAAGAGCAGACACAGCCAAACAAATAAAATTTTAAAGAAAGTAGAAAGTAAGAGATGCGAGACGCCGCCTGACTTTCTTCTCTTATCTCTTCCTTGCTGAACTGTTTCTGTTTTTGCTTTTGTTTTTTAATCATTTAATCATACATTTCAGAGGGTGCAAAAAAAATATTAAGAAAGGGGCGATGGCACATGTATGTTTCATCTGGAATTATGAGCTTCCCAAACATAGCTGCATCAAACATTCCTACTGTAAGTTGTATACCTGAACTAATATTTAGGTTGAAGGCACCTGAGTTGGTCTTTTTATGGACCGACATATGGCCAGGGCCTTTGATCAAATGAGACAATTTAATTAATGGTGTTTTAAGTAAAATGTTTACACTTTGAAAATTACTTGAAACAACTCAGCATTCCATTTTGACAGTGTATGCTGAATAAATTCAACAACATGGTAAGTTTGAATAAGTCAACTTTCACATTTGCCTCCCAACTGTACTGGGAACCAGTGTCTGGGAGTGGAATGCGGGTCTCCAGACGCATCTGTCTGACTCTAGATAAGGCTTGTTCTACAGTCAGCCCATCCTGAGGGAGAGGGCTGGGTGAGTGCTGCCTGGGAAACCTTCTCAGTCAGTACATGTGGAATTCCCAAGGAGTCAGAAGCAAATGTTTTTGCTTAGCAGAGTCTGGGAACCAGGGTTTTTGTTTGAGCCCTGATTCTATTAATCCCCATAGGGGCCTCTATACACTCCACTAAACTTGACAGATTTTTGAGCACTGAACAAGTCCCAGGAGCTGAGTCGGGCTCCACCAGGGTTACAACCATGAAGGTATTCCTGCCATACACTCAGTCCAGGCCATAAGAGAGGAGCACGGATAACTGGTTTCCATGCAGACAAGGAAACCATTCTGTGAGACGTAAGATATTTGAAGATAGTTAAAAGCAGGGAGGGTACTGAAATGCAGGATAACAAACTTGAGAACATCAACTTAAAAATGTAAGAGGGGATCTGAGATTCTTTCAGAATGTGCACGTGTGCGCGCTCAGTTGCTTCAGTCCTGTCTGACTCTTTGTGACACTATGGACCGTAGCCCGCCAGTTTCCTTGAGTTCAAAAAAAGAAAAAAAGAAAGACAAAGGGAAAAGAAAAGCACTGCCTAATGGCCTATATTAGAAGATTGATGTAGTCGTCTAATAAATATGGCTATACATTAGCCCTGTGGTGGAAACACGAGACAAAGGGAGAATCGATGTCTGTGCCAAAGAGGCCCAAGGGAACTGGGGCTGCTGGAGTCTCAAGAAAGTGAGACGGGGCTGGAGGGGCTTCAAGACAAGAGCAGACCCAGCTACCTGGCAGGTGACCGGCAACCTAGTAGAAGGCTAAGGAACGCTCTGGAGACACAGTTCGATCCCTAGGTCAGGAGGATTCCCCTGGAGTAGGAAGTGGCAACGCGCTCCAGTATTCTTGCCTGGGAAATCCCAGGGACAGAGTTGCCTGGTGGGCTACAGTCCATGAGGCTGCAAAGAGTCGGACACAGCTGAGTGACTGGGCATAAGCACAAGCACTAGAAGAAGACTCACCATGGGAGAAATGCCGGACGAAACTTTCAAGAACAGAAAATTCAACTTTACGTCATACACTCGCTTTTAAGCTGCTCTGACTACTGTACAATTTTCCCTTTCCTTGTCCCATATTTTCAATATTTTAATAAAGTCAGATAACACATACCATAAGTTAACACTTGGGGAAATACAGACCTGGGTGTGTCCAGGAGGCAGTGAGATTCAGAAAAGAGGCAGAACATCCAGAAAGGAAAAGACAGTGGGAGGGGAGAAATTAGGAAACGAGAGACTGAAAATCAAGAGAAGCTCTGAGAGGCACAGGCCTCCACTTCCGGCCGCCTCCCCCACTTCTTCCAGAGATTCCTAGAATTCTTGGAGGGGATTCAGAACAATTTCACCTTTATCTTGGAAACCAACGTGACCCCAGCAAGAAGGGCCCTTGCCAAATGGACATTACAAATAGATCAGTGATAATCTACGATTCAGATTCTAAATCTTACTTAAAATATGACATTTCTCTTTAAAAATCTATTTAGAACCTGCCTGCCAATGCAGGAGACATACGAGATGCAGGTTTGATCCCTAGGTCAGGAAGATGCCCTGGAGGAGGGCAACCCACTCCAGTGTTCTGGCCTGGAGAATTCCCATGGACAGAGGAGCCTGGCAGGCTACAGTCCATAGGGTCACACAGAGTCAGACATGACTGAAGGGACTTAGCACGCAATCTGCAATTCAGATTCTAAATCTTACTTAAAATAAGAGTTTTCTCTTGAAAAATGTATCTAGAGCATCTACATTAGATAAATTCACTAAACAATCCCTCTAGTATTTTCTGTGTTTTATTTTACTGCAGGTATAGGATATAGAAAATAAAGATTTCTCTACTTAATCAAGAATAAATGACTGCCAAGGGTCAGAATTTGTGTTTAAAATCAGATCTTTGTGACTCCAAAGTGACTTACCTACTTTGAGACAGCCATAATTCTGGCCTTGAAAAAGTTTGGACTCCAGTAATAGTCAAGTTTCTGACTTTCTTTTGGAGAAAAGTTTTGTTTTCTTTTTTTCTTCTGAAATATTCTTAGGAGACTAATTGAATTATAAAGTGCAAAAAATGTTTTGTATTATATAATAAACAAAAGCTTGCTCTGAATTGAAAATAATATTTAAAATCTATTATGACCTGCCATTGTAGAAGAGATGCAGAGTACACTTGGAAAATAAATGTTTTAATAAGATATTTTTAGTTTCTCAAATCCCAGTGTGAGGTAGGAAAAATAAGGTAGGATTCCCAGACTAGACAAAGAAAAAGAAAGGGAGAGATGCTGTTTCCAAACAACATCTTCAGGTTAAAGATGTTTCTTATTATAACTCTTAGAAATAGCTCTGTACCCATACTGTGCATATTTCAATGCACATCTGTGGTTTGTTCTTCCAGTGTTTTGACTCTAAAATTAGAAGGCTCCACTTGGAAGAAAGCCAAGGTAATCATCAGAAGGGCTAGTGCCTAATGGAGACCGGGACCAGTATAAAAGACTGCCAGGGAAGAAACCATGGGCAATTTAGGGTAAAATGTAGAAGACATCTGTTTTGTTCTCGGCACAAATGCAATAGAAGTCAAACCAATAACAGGATATTGGAAACCAAATAAAAGAAAGGATAATTCTTGAGTTCAGAAATAGCGAAGAACATTTCTAAACTGTTATGTACAGTTTTAGGATTCTGCACACATGATGACAAGCAGGTTAGAATGCAGTAACTGTGATTTACATTTGTTAAGGATGTAGAATAGATTAAAATTCTATTACTTCAACCATTTATTCACTCAGTATAAATGTGCTTTGTATCTGTTACTTCCGAGCCCAAACATAGGTGCTGTAAGAGATAGGAAGAGAATCATACTAATTTTTGACTATCTAAAGCCACCAACATGTTGGACCGCTTCATTTACTCCTCATCACGATCTGCCCTCTATGAAGTGATCATGTGTTCAAGGAGAAGCTTCAAAGTGACAGGGCGGCCTTCAAACCCATGTCTGTCTACACTGAAAGCTCTTATACTTGTTCACTGTGTCCCATCACCTCCCAGAGACGAGAAACGAATGAGAAAGACACCGTCATTATATTAAACGAGTTTGAACACAAGGACACAAAATAATATCTGGTTACAAATAACTACAACGTAAGTTTCTTAAGAGTGAATTCGAGTGTCAGTGGCGTTCATCCCTTCTTGCCTAGGGCTAAAGTTTCAGCTAGGCCTGGAAGGATGAGTAGCATGTAGCCAGGCAGAGAGAAAGGAAATTAAACTCCAAAATTAATTATAAAATATATGATTTCTTAGACTTAAAAAAGGAATATGAATCAAATGGAATCACTAAAGCAGGTCCTTCTCTGAGAGATGACTCCTCTGTCTCCTTCATATTTCAGGCTCCTTCCCCCTCACACACACACACATGCTCACTCTCCCAATAAATAAATACATAAGATACAAAAATTCTGTTCCTATAGTCCTGAAGGACCATTACATCAAGATTTAACTAATAATTTGGGGAAAATAACACATGTTTTGAGAAAAAGGGAGAATGACAGGCATTTGCTGAGTCACTCAGATCTTTCGAGACATAATTCTGAGGCGACTGAATCAGAAGGTGGGATTGAACACCGACTGAGGAGGCTCCGTGCTTCCCCACAAATGAAAGACACACAGAAAGATGAAGAGAAGCAAAGCATAAGGGATGTTACTAAGGGATTTCCCTGGTGGTCCAGAGGTTAAGACTTTGTGTGTCCACTGCAGGGGGCCTGGGTTTGATGATCCCTGGTCTGGGAACTAAGATCCGGAATGTTGAGCAGCTAAAACAACACAAAACAAAGCTCCACTGAAATTTAAAGAGTGCGTCCCTGCACATTCTACCACCTCTTTACTTTTGAAAGCAAGAATTCCCAGTTTTGACTGCTGTTCTGTGTTGTGAGGTTGTTTTCCTTCACAGAAGTTGTCTTTCAACAGCTTGTTTAAAGGCAAAGTGTGTACAAAAGTTCAAAGAACACACTAGGATTAAAAAAAAATACATGAGATAAAGGTTGAAGAAAGTAAAGGATCTGATGTAATAACCTTAAGCAATGATGCCTACCAAATTTGGTCATGAAATTTGCTCCCCACATTTTATAATAATTTCTCTAAAAAGCAATATCAAAAAATAAAAGTTAGTGTTTTCTTTATACTGTTATTTGGGGAAACTATGTAACACCTTTGAAAAAACCCAGTATTTCTGTGATTTGTCTTAAAAAGTAATGAAGCAATGATATCAATAGGTGGCAGAGGTAGAAAACTGGTTTCTTGGCATATTTCTAAGCTCCTGAAAAAAAATCAGGTTTTAGAGAAGAGACAAAGTTAAAGAGAAACAATAAATAAAGAATCTACAGTATTCCAGAGTAATACAAAACAAGTATCTTATGCCCTATCCTTCATTTCAGGAATTTAAAAAAATGGAATATGAGATATAATGTTCAAATATTGAATTTTAACAATTATACTTCTGTTCCAGGAATATTTTTCCTAAATTTATAAAATTGCTGTTTCCTTCACAGAAGAAATCTGCATTCACTGGAAAAGGTTAGAACATCTCAGAAAGAATAAGAAAGGATAAAATGTCCTGAAGTAGATAATAGCATTTACAATAGGTTTTATACACCCAATGACCCTATAACATTGGTTATTTATAGGCAGTGAGAACATACTGGTTATAGATTTTTGGAAAATTTTAGTGAGATGAAGATTTTATTTGGTGACTTGTCTCCCAGAAGAGGATAGCAATAAACTCTTTTCTGCACTTATTCTTATAAATGTAAAAAGAAATACTACAAAACTTTTAAGACTCTTCTCTGTCTTTAACTTTTGACATTTAATTATAATGTGTCTTGGTGTGGGTGTCTTTGATTCATCTTGTTTGGAACTCTGTGTGCTTCCTGGACTTGTCTTCTGTTTTGTTCGCCAGGAGAGGGAAGTTTTCAGCCATTATTTCTTCAAACAGGTTTTCCATCCCTTTCTCTCTTCTCCTCTGGGGCCTCTCTAATGTAAATGTTAGTATGCTTGTAGTTGTCCTAGGGAGTCTTAATCCTCATCGGTTTTTATTCATTTTTTCTTTTTGCTGTTCTCATGGGGTGGTTTCCACTAACCTGTTTTCCAGATTGCTGATCCGTTCTTCTACATCCACTAATCTGCTGCTGATTTCCTCTACTGTATTTTCTATTTTGGTTATTGAATTCTTCAGTTCTGACTGGGTCTTTTTTATATAGTCTGTCTTTGCGAGTCCTCATTGAGTCCATCCCTTCCTCTCCTAACTGTGGTGAGCATTCTGATGACTATCATTTTGAACACTTTATCAGGTAAATTGCTATCATCTCATTTAGTTCTTTTTCTGACGTTTTGATCTTTGGCTTTGGTTTGTAAGAATTCCTTTCTCTTTTCATTTTGCCTGTGTGTCTGTTTGTATGCATTAGGTAGATGAGCTACAGCTCCTGTTGTTGAAAGGGTAGGCTTCTGTAGAAGGTGTCCTGTGGGGCAATTCCTCCTGGTCACCAGAGCCAGGTGCTCTGGGGTGTCCCCTGTGTGTGCTGTGTGCATCCTCCTGCTGTGTTTGGATCACAATTGTGCCCTGGTTGGGGCTGTGTGGCTCTATTGACTGCTATGGGCTCATGGTATGCAGGCAATCGCTCCCCAGAGGTGGAGCCACTCTGTACAGTTGCCCGTGCCAGCTAGGTCACATGCCAGGTGGGGCAGGGGCCACTAAGGGGGTAGTTGAGCAGGGTGGGTCCTCAGGAGAATCTGGGGTGGTGCACATGGTGTTAGCTAGTTGATGGAGAGTGACAGAAATGTTGCTTGCCAGTCCTGGGCCAGCTAGGTGAAGGAGAGGTACCTTCAATGGCACCTGCCAACGCCCTCATCCCTGGAGAAAGTGTCTCAGCTCCCTACCCCTCCAGCATCACTCCCAAAATGACTAGTGAGCCTCCTTCAGGGTATGACCCAGGCGCCCTTCACATTTTCCTGCCTCTGTGCTTGTACTCAGAGCAAGTGAGTTTACATGTGAACCTTTCAAGAGCAGAGTCTCAGTTTTCCACAGCCCTCCAGCTCTTCCAAGTGTAAACCCCACTGGTCTTCAAAGCCAAATGTTATGGGGGCTCATCTTCCTTGTGCAGGTACCAAGGGGGTCCCCAGGTGGGACTTGGAGCCCTCACTCCATAGAGGGCACCTCCACAGTTGTGATGTCTCTCCCGCTAGTGGGTCACGCACTCTGGGTACAGGTTCTGTCTAGACTGCATCTTTGACCCTCCTGCCTACCTTGACACGGCATTCTGTTTACATTCCAAGCTGCAGAAAATCTGCTGTGCTCGTCTTCAGGTCATTCCCAGAGATAATCGTTCCGCATGTAGCTGTAGTCTTGATGTGCCCACAGGAGGAGCTGAGCTCAGGATCTTCCTACTCTGCCTTCTTGATCTGGAACCGCTAAATATTTGTTCAATAGAGGGGAAAAAAAAGGTACTCTTTGGGTTTTATTCCTTATAAAATACCAGCTTCCTTCCTTTACATTGTGCATGTTCATTACTGTTCAGTTCAGTTCAGTCGCTCAGTCATGTCCGACTCTTTGCAACCCCATGAATCGCAGCACGCCAGGCCTCCCTGTCCATCACCAACTCCCGGAGTCCACCCACACTCATGTCCATCGAGTTGGTGAGGCCATCCCGCCATCTCATCCTCTGTCATCCTCTTCTCCTCCTGCCCCCAATCCCTCCCAGCATCAGAGTCTTTTCCAATGAGTCAACTCTTCGCATGAGGTGGCCAAAGTATTGGAGTTTCAGCTATAGCATCAGTCCTTCCAAAGAACACCCAGGACTGATCTCCTTTAGAATGAACTGTACATGCCCATTATTATACATGTTCTGTGAGACAAAATTCTGTGAGAAAGATACAAGTTAAATTTATCTTAAAAAATCAAAAGAAAAACAGATGAGAGTAGATGAAAGATTATAAAGTCTAGGCTAGGCTGTAGTGTTACATGCTTTTTAGTTCACTGCTCTTCCCTATAAACTGACTATAAATATAGTCTCTCTAATGACTGCAGGTCTGTAGAATATTAACTCACTGCAAATGCTGATAGTTTTAGAAACTTTGACCTCGAGAATGTAAAATAAAATAGAAAAATGACTTTTTTCTAATAATATTTTTTTAGCTTTGGAAGAAAAGAATCTGAATTTGCTCTTTATTGCAGCAAAAGGTTAGCGAACAAGGGCTATGATGGTCAATTATTTGTCCTGTGGCAGTTGTATACTCTTATTACAGCAGCTTTCTAATACGTTTTAAAATCTGGTTGGGAAAATATGGCCTTACTAATTCATGCTTCTAATAGTCTTTCTAATCACATTTCTTCTTCAAAAAATATTTAAGTCACTTCATTAATTTCCTCCCCCTCCAAACCACTGGATTTCTTTTTATAATTAATTAAATATAGATTAATTTGAATTGGCATTTTCATGATATTAAACCTTCCCATATAGGAACATAATATGTGTTTTTCTTTATTTAAATTGTTTTGTAAATATACATATATATGTATTTTTAATGTTATTAATAGTTTCCTCTCTAAGGGTCCTACCCCAAACCAAGAGCTTTATATAAGAAAAATACCAGTTAAATTAATAGGAACAACAGAAGTAAAGTGGAAAGGGAGGCTTAAAAACAGCTTAAGCTGTTTGTGGTGGATACAGACTGGAAAAAGCAAACAAAAAGCCTAGAGATTGCCCATGGATGATGAAAATGGGCATTAGGGCTTTAGGGATTGTAGCCGGAGCCTGGCAAGTCGCAGCTCCTTCAATTCTCCCCCTCCAGCCACCACCTTATTCCAGACACCTCAGTCATTCCTGAACTCCCAGGTCTGGTTCTTCTGACTTTTCCAGTGGATGTGACTTTTGGCATTTGAAGGATTTAGGATAAATTCTTATTATCAAAAACACAGATTCCTATTGCTGGGAAAGGTGGTCTCACGCTCAGTCTTTCGACCCCAATACAAAGGTGGACCTTAAGCCTGGAACTGTTCCTCAACGAGACACAAAGAGCCCACACAGCCTGTGCCAGGCTCGTCACCTTGTGTGGGAATACCTTTCCTTGTTTCAGGGGCAGCAAACACTCTTTTGTCTCTGCTTGATGCAAGGGCAGGATGAGGCACCTGTCCAACCCCCCATTACATCTGCCCCGAGAGGGATGAGGACAGGGCTCCTTTCACTGCGGTGTGAGAGGGGTTTGCAGAGGCCAACTCCTCTTCATTAGCTCCAGGGAGAGACACGCTGGCCACAGGGGACCCACACGCACTGCTGAAGCTGATCTCGCTCTCTTTCTGCTCTTTGTGAGTTTAGCATTGTTGTAGCCAGTGCCTGACAGCACTGTGTTATCCTCGACAACTCTGATACCAAGATGCATTGGGCAGAAGTGTTTAGAGTCCTCCCCTGGGATTGCTAACTGGTGCACAGCACTCCGCTTGACACCCACTGAAAAATTATAAGCAATAACCTTTCAGAGGTAGACGCTAATCAGCAGCTTCAGTTGGATGTTCATAACTACAGACCAGGAATGAACGAAGCAGCGATAACAATGAATTGAGAAAGATGCCAAGGACGGCAGTGGTGCTTAGAACAGGTTATTAAGACAGAAGATAGAGTCAAGAATCAAAAGATTGATCCCACCACTTCTTCTATTTATACACACCCATATAAAAATATACCAAATCCCATGATATCATTTAAAGAAAAGATTCATGCAACTATACCAAGACAACCACACAAGATTCTCTTCTGAAAAAACAATATCCTATTTATCTTCAGAAATATTTCTTTCATATATTAAAAAGAGGTTATCAACTTCTCTATTTACTGGAATATACAATGAAGACTGCTTCATAATTATGATGGTCTTTTACAAAGAATAAAGGACATGACCTAATTTATAATAAGTAAAAGGTAGAGATATTGACAAATAAGATGACAATGGGTAGATAATAAAAGATAAAAATCAACTTTGATCTAGAAATACCTTTCTTTATAAATCCTGCATAATAATTCTAAATTTCTGGATTGTGTTCTCTGGAGAGAAGTTGACCTGGCTTGAATACCTTTATCTCATTTTCTAAAGAGGAAAAAAGGTTCTCCAAATGCCTGAATACTTCTCTAAAGGAACACTCAGAGAAAAGAACTGTGTCTGAATGAAAAATGTAGAGAATAAACAAAGCAGATTAACTGTGCTACACTGGAGTGAGATAGTGAAAGACTTAATAAAATGAGAAGTGCCAGATAGGACCTATCTCCAAGCTTGTAAATAATCTGCAGCCATCAGAGGTATCTCTTTCCACCTACTGAAGCCAAGCAATAAATGAGGACAGAATGACTTCACACAAAATCTCCTGAGTTAGTGTCACAAGGCACACTTCAAGCATTCAAAGCAGAAAATAGTGGAGGAAATCCAGCCTCCTGGGAAATCTCTCATGGGTCAGATACTACATGTGAAATTTCACCCTGGTCTTTGTACCTGTATGAGCAGATTGGCAAGTAATGAGTTCTGAGCTCCAAAAATGATGCCATCTTGGTCTTTAAGTCCAAGGAGAAAAGAAGATAACAAAATTAAACATTTGGAGCAGGTTTCCAATGAAATCTCCTGCATTAATAAACATTTGCTTAGGTAATGTACATATGTTCTCCAAGATTGATGGATGAGAAGTAGTTTGTGAACAGCTCTGTCATAATTTAATGTTTTCTGAGTTTATTCTAGGATTTTTAAAAGCTGGGCTAGCAAAGGAAAGTGAGATGTAAATGTAAAAAAATTCCTCTGTGATATGCTAGACCTTCCAAATGTCCATATTAGATTCATGTTGTCTGGCTAGCAGTTCTTGCCTGCAAAATCCCACAGACAGAGGAGCCTGGCGGACTCCTGGGGTCACAAAGAGTTGGACATGACTGAGCAACTAACACTTTTTTTGTAAAGCTGTCACTGAAAACAAGAAACCTGTACTCACATCACAATGTAACCTTGAGAGGAGCCTGTTATGTTTACCAGGCAGGAGTGGGTGTATCTATTGAATTAAACTTAGTAATCATGTAAAAAATAAATAAATAAAATAACCTTTCTCCATTCATAACTCCACTGCAGTGGCCTTAGCTTCTGCTACATGATCTCTTTCTTCAATATTTTGGTTGATGTGTGGCATAAAGACCAAGACTCTATCATAGACACAACCTTGGCTATCAGCCACTGAGTCCTAGCAGGCTGCAAAGCGGTGATGAGAATAAGCTTCTTTAGTTAGCTGGAGGGACTCAGGTCTTTGATATACCATGATGGAATCCTCCAAGAATGTTGTTCTAGGTTAGACAAGAAGATACTGGGACACAGCCAAGCAGATAAAAATTGCACACATGTTATAGTATGGGTAAGAGGTGACTGCAGAGAAGACCTCAAGAATAAATGTAAATGTTTCAATGCTATGAGGTAAAATTGATGAATTAATTACAATGATGCAAATGACATCAAATTTGCCCAGAACATCACCATAGGACCTGAGCCTCATGTATCCCTCTGCTAGTTTTTATGCTTGTTTATAAATATGAGAGAAAATCCTTTCTCACCAGTACATGATGAGTGTGGCCACCAAGTCAGTGTCGCCAGCTAACAGCATCTGGTCACTTGATAGTGTTGGTCTGTCCCCAGGCAGAACTGCTGCTAAATCAGGACTCAGAGGTATCAAGAAATATTATTGGTTGGCTCTGAGTAACTTTTATCTTTTATCCAAAGTCACATAATCACTAAGTGACAGGGTAGAAAGGCATGAATCAAATTTTCAAACAAAAATTATAATCCAATGAAAATTTTGTACTGTGTCTTTTATGATCCACAAATCATGATTTTTATGTAAGACAAAAAAACAATTCCTGATGTTTTATGGAATTATTTCTATGCAGGTGTATTTCTGTTAATTAACCTGATTTACTTTAAATTAACAGAAAAAAATTTATTATTTTTTCCCCTCAACTAAATGTGCATTACAGGTGAATGGCCACCAAGAAACAAAAACAAAACACACAGGCAAAAAAAATCACAAAAAACAAACCAGTGTGCTGTGTATGCTGCTGCTGCTGCTGCTAAGTCGCTTCAGTCGTGTCCGACTCTGTATGACCCCAGAGACGGCAGCCCACCAGGCTCCCCCCGTCCCTGGGATTCTCCAGGCAAGAACACTGGAGTGGGCTGCCATTTCCTTCTCCAATGCATGAAAGTGAAAAGTGAAAATGAAGTCGCTCAGTCGTGTCCGACCCTTAGCAACCCCATGGACTGCAGCCTACCAGGCTCTTCCGTCCATGGGATTTTCCAGGCAGGAGTACTGGAGTGGGGTGCCATTGCCTTCTCCGCTGTGTATGCTACCCTAATTCAAAACAAGTAGGTGAAAAGGGTCAAATGCAACCAGGTAACAATTTAAGTGCATTTTTATTTGTTATTGTTTGTTCTTAAGATGGAATGACCTTCTGCTCTTGGGCAGACGCTCACAGTGGGAATCCTAAATTAGAAAAGAAAACTGCTTGAAAACACAGTCTAAACAGGACCCAAAGTGAATGTCTGCAAGAGTTTTGTGAGAATGCAGTGAGGCCGCACCTGCAATATCTAACTCTAACAGGCTTCTCTTCCAGATATGTGCTAACTCCTAACCATCTGTAAGTCCTTGCTCAAATTTCACCTTTCCGGGACGGTCAGCTCTGATCCAACTATTTAATGCTACCACCTCCTTCTGGGCTTCTCTGATAGTTCATTTGGTAAAGAATCTACCTGCAATCTAGGAGACCCGGGTTCCATTCCTGGTTTGGGAAGATCCACTGGAGAAGGGATAGGCTACCCACTCCAGTATTCTTGGACTTTCCTTGTGGCTCAGCTGGTAAAGAATCTGTCTGCAATGCAGGAGACCTGGGTTCGATCTCTGGGTAGGGAAGATCCCCTGGAGAAGGGAAAGGCTACCCACTCTAGTATTCTGGCCTGGAGAATTCCACGGACTGTATAGTCCATGGGGTCGCAAAGAGTCAGACATGACTGAGCCACTTGCACTTTTCTCCAATTCTGGCACTCCTGATCATCCCTAATCTGCTGTTTTCTTTTTCACATAGCATTTAACAACATCAAATATTTTTAAGAGTTTACCTCTGTGAACAAACAAGGAAAAATAACAAGTGGCAATAAAAAAAAAAAAAAAAAGACTCTGAACAGAGAGGAGAATCTGATTTCCAGGGTTACCACAGTATATTATTTCAAATGCCCAGTTCTCAACAAAAAATTGCAAGACACATGACAAAAATATGAAATGTGATGTGTATCAAGCATACATAGACCATACAGGGAAAAAGCAATCAGCAGAAACTGTTCCTGAAGAAACTCAAATATTGGACTTACTAAGGAAAGTTGTTCAATCTGATATTTTAAATATATTCAAAGAATTAAAGAAATCGTGTCTAAAGAACTAAATAGAGAATATCGGTAAGGAGAGACAAAAGGTTAAATAACAAAGATTGAAACAGAAATAATGAAATAGAGAATAGACAATCAATAGTAAAAATAAGATCAAATCAACAAAACCGTCAGTTCGCTCTCCGAAAAAAAAAAAAAATTTGACAACCTTTTAGCTACACGGACCATGAAAAAAGAAAGAGGGCACAAATTACTAAAACCATGGATGAGGGAGATATTTTCCTAGAGAACTTACAGATATAAAGAAGATTATGGGGAAAACCATGAACTATTGTATGCCAACAAGTTAAATAACTTACATGAAATAGACAAACTCCTAAGAAGACACAAACTCCAAGAAGAATTATATAGTTCTCACTTCAGCAACACATATACTAAAATTGCAAAGATACAGAGAAGATTAACATGGCTCCTGTGTAAGGATGACACTAAAATTTTGTTGTTCTACTGATGTAACGTACAGCATGGTAACTATAGTTAACAATACTGTATTATCTATTTGATACTTACTTAAGTTCGTCTTTAAAAGTTCTCATCATAAGAACATACATGTGGTGATGGAATTAACTAAATTTATTGTGGTAACCAATTCACTATATATATATATATATATATATATATAGCTTCCCTTGTAGCTCAGTTGGTAAAGAATCTGCCTGCAGTGCAGGAGATTCGGTTCAATCCCTGGGTCAGGAAGATCCCCTGAAGAGGGAAATGGCAACCCACTCCAGTATCCTTGCCTGGAGAATCTCAAGGACAGAGGAGCCTGGTGGGCTGCAGTCCATGGGGTTGCAAAGAGTTAGGCATGACTGAGCAACTAACTGAGTTAGGCATGACTGAGCAGTATGAAAAGGCAAAATGATAGGATACTGAAAGGGGAACTCCCTGGGTCGGTAGGTGCCCAATATGCTACTGGAGATCAGTGGAGAAATAACTCCAGAAAGAATGAAGGGATGGAGCCAAAGCAAAAATAATACCCAGTTGCAGATGTGACTGGTGATAGAAACAAGGTCCGATGCTGTAAAGAGCAATATTGCATAGGAACCTGGAATGTCACGTCCATGAATCAAGGCAAATTGGAAGTGGTCAAATAGGAGATGGCAAGAGTGAACGTCGACATTCTAGGACTCAGCGAATGGACTGGAATAGGTGAATTTACTCAGATGACCATTATATCTACTACTGTGGGCAGGGATCCCTTAGAAGAAATGGAGTAGCCAACATGGTCAACAAAAGAGTCCGAAATGCAGTACTTGGATGCAATCTCAAAAACGACAGAATGATCTCTGTTCGTTTCCAAGGCAAACCAGTCAATATCATGGTAATCCAAGCTATGCCTCAACCAGTAACGCTGAAGAGACTGAAGTTGAACGGTTCTATGAAGACCTACAAGACCTTCTAGAACTAACACCCAAAAAAGATGTCCTTTTCATTACAGGGGACTGGAATGCAAAAGTAGGAAGTCAAGAAACACCTGGAGTAACAGGCAAATGTGGCCTTGGAGTACGGAATGAAGCAGGGCAAAGGCTAATAGAATTTTGCCAAGAGAACACACTGGTCATAGCAAACACCCTCTTCTAACAACACAAGAGAAGACTCTACACATGGACATCGCCAGATGGTCAATACCAAAATCAGACTGATTATACTCTTTGCAGTCAAAGATGGAGAAGCTCTATGCAGTCAGCAAAAAAAAGACTGGGAGCTGACTGTGGCTCATATCATGAACTCCTTATTGCCAAATTTAGACTTAAATTGAAGAAAGTAGGGAAAACCACTAAACCATTCAGGTATGACCTAAATCAAATCCCTTATGTATACAGTGCAAGTGAGAAATAGATTTAAGGGATTAGATCTGATAGACAGTGCCTGATGAACTATGGACGGAGGTTCCTGACATTGTACAGGAGACAGGGATCAAGACCATCCCCAAGAAAAAGAAATGAAAAAAGGCAAAATGGTTGTCTGAGGAGGACTTACAAATAGCTGAGAAAAGAAGAGAAGCTAAAGGCAAAGGAGAAAAGGAAAGATATAAGCATCTGAATGCAGAGTTCCAAAGAATAGCAAGGAGAGATAAGAAAGCCTTCCTCAGCGATCAATGCAAAGAAATAGAGGAAGACAACAGAATGGGAAAGACTAAAGATCTCTTCAAGAAAATTAGAGATATCAAGGGAACATTTCATGCAAAGATGGGATCACTAAAGGACAGAAATAGTATCAACCTAACAGAAGCAGAAGATATTAAGAAAAAGTGGCAAGAATACACAGAAGAACTATACAAAAAAGAGCTTCATGACCCAGATAACCACAATGGTGTGATCACTGACCTAGAGCCAGACATCCTGGAATGTGAAGTCAAGTGGGCCTTAGGAAGCATCACTACGAACAAAGCTAGTGGTGGTGATGGAATTCCAGTTGAGCTCTTTCAAATCCTGAAAGATGATGCTGTGAAAGTGCTGCACTCAATATGTCAGTAAATTTGGAAAACTCAGCAGTGTCCACAGGACTGGAAAAGGCCAGTTTTCATTCCAATCCCAAAGAAAGGCAATGCAAAGAATGTTCAAACTACCACACAATTATACTCATCTCACATGCTAGTAAAGTAATGCTCAAAATTCTCCAAGCCAGGCTTCAACAGTATGTGAACTGTGAACTTCCAGATGTTCAAACTGGATGTAGAAAAGGCAGGGGAACCAGAAATCAAATTGTCATCAAAAAAGCTAGAGAGTTCCAGAAAAACATCTACTTCTGCTTTATTGACTATGCCAAAGCCTTTAACTGTGTGGATCACAACAAACTGTGGAAAATTCTTCAAGAGATGGAAATACCAGACCACTTGACCTGCCTCCTGAGAAATCTGTATGCAGGTCAAGAAGCAACAGTTAGAACTGGACATGGGACAACACATTGGTTTCAAATTGGGAAAGGAGTACATCAAGGCTGTATATTGTCACCCTGCAGAGTGTGTGTGTTAGTCACTCAGTTGTGGCCAACTCTTTGAGACCCCATGGACTATAGCCCACCAGGCTTCTTTGTCCATGGAATTTTCCAGGCACGGATACTGAAGTGGGTTTCCATTTCTTTCTCCCGGGGATCAAAACAGGGATCAAACCCTGGTCTCCTGCATTGCAGGCAGATGCTTTACCCACAAAACTACTAGCAGAGTACATCATGAGAAACGCTGGGCTGGAAGAAGCACAAGCTGGAATCAAGATTGTCGGGAGAGATATTAATAACCTCAGATATGCAGATGATACCCCCCTTATGGCAGAAAGTGAGGAGCCTTTGCATCAAAAAGCCTGTTGATGCAAGTGAAAGAGGAGAGTGAAAAAGTTGGCTTAAAACTCAACATTCAAAAAAGTAAGATCATGGCATCTGGTCCCATCACTTCATGGCAAGTAGATGGGGAAAGAATGGAAACAGTGACAGACTTTATTTTTTGGGGCTTCAAAATCACTGCAGATTGCAGCCATGAAATTAAAAGATACTCCTTGGAAGAAAAGCTATGACAAACCTAGACAGCATATTAAAAACCAGAGACATTACTTTGCCAACAAAGGTCCATCTAGTCAAGGCTCTGGTTTTTCCAGTAGTTATGTATGGATGTGAGAATTGGACTACAAAGAAAGCTGAGCACCGAAGAATTGATGCTTTTGAACTGTAGTATTGGAGTAGATCTTTGAGAGTCCCTTGGACTGCAAGGAGATCCAACCAGTCCATCCTAAAGGAAATCTGTCCTGAATATTCATGGGAAGGGCTAATGCTGAAGCTGAAACTCCAATACTTTGGCCACCCAATGTGAACGACTGACTCATTGGAAAAGACCCTGATGCTGGGAAAGATTGAAGGCGGGAGGAGAAGGAGACGACAGAGGATGAGATGGTTGGACGGCATCACCAACTTGATGGACATGAGTTTGAGTAAGCTCCGGGAGTTGGTGATGGACAGGGAAGCCTGGTGTGCTGCAGTCCATGGGGTCGCAAAGAGTCAGACATAACTGAGTAACTGAACCGAACTGATTCTGATAGCAAAACTAGACAAAGATATCACAAGAAAGAAAACTATAAATCAGTATATCTTATTAATAAAGATGCAAAATTCCTCAACAGAATAGTAACAGACTGAATCCAGCAACATATATAAAAATCATGTTTTATGTGAATTATAAACCATGACTAAAGATTTATCTCAGGAATGCAAGGGGGTTGAAACATGAAAATCAGCTAATCTATAACATCATCATACAAAATATAACATTATACCAAATGAAAGAAGCCAGACATAAAGGACCAAGTATTTAATAGCAGCTTTACCCTAAGACTTATTGTATAAGAAAGTTGGGGAAAATGTCTGAGATGGGCTCTAGTGGTGAGGCTAGTGAGATTCTGAGTTGGAAATTCACTAAAGACATCTTCAAAGAAGGAAAAGGCAATCTTCTAATAGAAAAAAAGCATAAAAATGGGAGAAATGTCATGCTGTGTCAGGTTATTTCATCCACTTTTAACGTTCCTCCTTTGACAGAATCCTTTGTTTGGGCATATGGGTATGTCCCCTGATAGCAACTTCCAAATATCTGTGGCTTCCTCTCCCATTATCCAAATTCTTGAACTGCTACATCATATTCATGAATTGACATGAACTGATTCTGTATAAGCATGGCAAAAAATGTTTGATACATTATAGACTAATTTCAGTCCTACAAGAGTCTTATAAACTGAAAGCTCGGGCACAATATAGCTAGTACACTGGTACCTATTTGAAGTTTGGTTGTTTTTTTTTCTGTTAGAGGGGAATGTGTTCATGCTAAGTTGCTTTAGTCTTGTCCAATTCTGTGTGACTGTATGGACTGTAACCCACTAGGCTTGGCTGTCCACGGGTATTCTCCAGGCAAGAATACTGGAGTGGACTGCCATGCCCTGCTCCAGGGGATCTTCCCAACCAGGGATCAAACCTGCATCTCTTACATCTCCTACACTGGCAGGAGGGTTCTTTACCACTAGCAACCCCTGGGAAGCCTGTTAGAGGAGAACGACGTGAAAGTGAAGTCGCTCAGTCATGTCCGACTCTTTGCAACCCCATGGACTGTAGCCCACCAGGCTCCTCCATCCATGGGATTCTCCAGGCAAGAATACTGGAGTGGGTTGCCATTTCCTTCTCCAGGGGATTTTCCCGACCCAGGGATCACACCCAGGTCTCCCGCATTGCAGGCAGATGCTTTAACCTCTGAGCCACCAGGGAAGCACAGGTTCTAAAACAGGAATATAGAAAAAGACAAAAGATTTTGTCCTTCTTCCTTAGAACTGTGTTTTAGAGTTCAAGATTCAAACGCAGTAAAAATTTTGATAAACATTATGCTTCTACTGTGGCCTTTGGGTCAGGTAGACTTCTTGTATTATTCCAAGCACTACCCATACTACCTTTCTATTTCTGAAAGACCAGGATTTTGGAGAACACTGTGTCAGGAAAAGACTCTGGTAAGATAAAGGAGAGTATGTGATGATCAAGGATGCATTCCCTTTGTCATGTATAGACACACAGGCATGCACATTTCTGTTAGCTTTGCAGATATAAGCTCCATAAACGCAAGTCATCTTGTCTTACGTCCACCACTGTAATAATTCCAGAATCTAACTTGTTAGCGTTGTCGGGACTCGATGATTCTAATGCTCATCACGTCCATGAAATATGACCTAGCAGTGGCCGATTCACACTCAAATCTCAGAGGCAATACGGCTTCCATATCCATGTTGGCCAAGCCAATTTGATTTTTGGCTTAACTTGAAAGGAAATAGTCAAAATAAGTTTAAAAATCCAAATAAAATATTTTCAGCAATCACAAAGGGGAGAAGGGAATAACTGTTAATTGTCATCACATCACTTTGCCCTATTATTATTTTGTGTTCTTCTAAGAGTACCATTCATTTTTTGTTTCTTTTTCACATCAGAATACATAATTTGACATATTAAAGTTGTTTTTGTTTTTTTTTTGTAAATCCACTCTCAAACAGGTAAAATAACGCTGAATAACCAAGGACTGGAATTTTCTCCATTCAAGCGTCTGTTTTTTTTAAAACAGATGACAATTGATGAGCTCAAATCTGAACTAAAATGGCAAAGTAGAAATCTCTACCTGCAGTTCAAAGCCACAAAACCTTTAAAAATTATAACATTTTAAAAGTTCCTTTGGAACTATCATCCATATCCCATTAGTACTGTTAAGTAGCATAAAGAATATGCACCATATTACTTTTATAAAATCTGGAAAATCCTGAATTCCAAAACTATGGACTTGGAGTTCAGTTAAGGCAATGGGCCAGGAGATTAGAAGAAAAGCCCTGTGTATTACACTTGAGTTTAATCAGGCAAGTTGGGCAAATTATAATCTCTCTGTTTCATTATTTGGAAACAAGGGAGTTGGTCCAGATGAATTCTAAAATCTCTGACAGTAATTAAATTCTAAGATTCTACCTGATCAACTTATATTTTGAAACATATAAAATTATGTTCAATTTGGATTATTTTGAAATTCTATTAAATTATGAGCATTTAACTTTGCCCAGAATGTGCGACAAGCACACATTATTAGATGTTACTGCAATTATGCAATTTAATTCAGTGTTAGTACCTGCTGTGCCAAACACAGATGATATGCCTTCCATAATGGTCCTGTGGATATTGGGATGAGAAAGGACAAATGCAAATGTCCAAAATGCAACCTTAAAAAGAAAAACATGTGTCAAAAAATATAACCTTCTCTGAAGGTGAACAAAAGAATATACAGGATTAGCCACAAACAGTTAAAATATTGAAGTTAAACTTAAAAACATGTTAGTAAAGAGTATCTTTGAAAACAACTAGATGTTACGAACAAAGAGATGTTATATATCTCCGAGGGATTAACTTTACAATATTATTCTGCCATTACAGTTTTAATATATTGTTTATACAGAGTAAACTATCTTCACTACAAAAAAAAAAAGGGGGGGGGAATCAGGATTTTTATTTTACTAATATACAATATCATTGGAGAAGGAAATGGCAACCCACTCCAGTATTCTTGCCTGGAGAATCCCAGGGACGGGGGAGCCTGGTGGGCTGCCGTCTATGAGGTCGCACAGAGTTGGACACGACTGAAGCGACTTAGCAGCAGCAATATACAATATAAAATATTACACCAGCACATATTAGAATTTCAGAAACAAGTTATGACACTTAAGCAAGTTAGTCCAAAACAAAGACATTTTTAAAGATTCAATCTCTTTGAAATACAAATAAATTAGCAAATCATATACTCTGCAAATGAAACATGATAATTTTAAATAAGCCTCAGAAACTATATCATAACTCATTACCCAAAATAGGGTTCTTTCACACCCTATTGAGTAAGGATGCTTGAAGTTTATAGAGTATTACTGAATACAGTATGTTTGCAAGTTCTTGCTCTAGGCCAAACAAAATTATTTCACATCTTTCCTCATTGTGGTATTATAAAATAGCACAACCAAGAAAATATCACCAACCAATAAAATTATACTGCTAAACATCAAAGACATACAGATGGCTAACAAGCGCATGAACAAGATGATCAACATTACTAATTACTAGAGAAATGTACATCAAAACCACCATGACACATCCCCTCACACTGGTCAGAATGACTGTCATCAAAAAGTCTACAAATAACAAATGCTGGAGAGGGTGTGGAGGAAATGAAACCCTCGTACACTGCTGCTGGGAATGTAAACTGGTGCGGCCACTATGGAAAACAGTATGGAGCTTCCTTACAAAACTAAAACTAGAACTACCATATGAGCCAAAAATTTCATTCCTGGGTATACATCCAGAAAATATGAAAACACTAATTCAAAAAAATACATGTACCCCAATGTTGATAGCAGCATCATTTACTATAGCCAAGACATAGAAGCAATCCAATCACCCAGATAATTGGATTAAGAAGATGTAGAAGGCAATGGCACCCCACTCCAGTACTCCTGCCTGGAAAATCCCATGGACGGAGGAGCCCGGTGGGCTGAAGTCCATGGGGTCGCTAAGAGTCAGACACGACTGCGCGACTTCACTTTCACTTTTCACTTTCATGCAATGGAGAAGGAAATGGCAACCCACTCCAGTGTCTTTGCCTGGAGAATCACAGGGACAGGTGGGCTGCCATCCCTGGGGTCACACAGAGTCGGACACGACTAAAGCGACTTAGCAGCAGCAGCAGCAGTAGCAGCAGTACATATGCACAATAGAATATTACTCAGCCATAAAAAGAATGAAACACTGCCATTTTCAGCAACATGGATGGACCTAGAGAATATTGTGCTTATGAAATAAGTCAGAAAAAGGCAAATACTGTATGATATCACCTATATGTAGAATCTTAAAAAAAAATACAAATGAATGTACAGGAAAAACAGAAACATACTCATAGATATAGAAAACAAAATTGTGGCTAACAAAGGGAGAGAGAAGGCGGAAGGACAAATTAGGGGTATGGGATTAACAGATACAAATTACTAAGACAGATAAGAAACAGGATGCCCTGGACAGCACAGGAAATTATACCCATTATCTTGCAATAACATATCATGAAGCATAACTGAAAAAAGACTGAATCACTATACTGTACACCTAAAACTATACACAATATGGTAAATAAACTACTGGAGTGGGTTGCCAAGACCTCCTCCAGGGGATCTTCCCGACCAGGGATTGAACCCACATCTCTGGCGTCTCCTGCACTGCAGGCAGATTTTCATCCACTGAGCGACCTGGGAAGCCCCAAATAAACTACAATTTAATTGAAAAAAAAAAAACAAAAAAATTTTCCCTTAGTTCAGGTAGATGTTTTTGCTTCTATTTTAGATTACACATTAAAGAAAACATACCAAATCATTAAAAGAAGCTTGGGTTTCCCTTTCATCCTTTTTTTTTTTTTTTTGTAAACACATATTGTGAAAGAATTCATCTAGAAAAACCAATCCTGAAAAGACTCAGATGTCTAACACTTTGTGTCATTCAAGCTTTTTTGTCCGTCCTGAGAGACTGCTAAGCGTCTTTAAATGATCCCAATGCTCCCCTCTGTGGTCAGAAGAGGGAGAGCAAGCAACTGAAAGGAAGTGCTTGTGTTCAGTCGCCCAGTCGTGTCCAACTCTTTGCGAGCCCATGGACTGCAGCCTGCCAGGCTCCTCTGTCCATGGGGATTCTCCAAGCAAGAATACTGGAGTGGGTTGCCATGCCCTCCTCCAGAGGATCTTCCCAACCCAGGGGTCGAACTCAGGTCTCCTGCATTGCAGGCAGATTCTTTACTGACTGAGCCACCAGGGAAGTGCTTGGACAAAACCAAATTCCATCCTACTCATTGCTGTCCCCTTTGTGACACTAGACTGATACTGTGGGGATAAACACGGTGCTGTTTACACAAGCAAAGGGAACGGAGAATTGAGGCCTCTACAAGCCCAAGACCCACTCACTCTGTGTGGTGTATTCGGATTAGGACACACTTACCCAAGATATCAACTAGTTCATTTTAGAGGAAACATGCTCAGTGAGCTCTCCTCACCTTCTCCCGACATGGGCCCTTTCTACATTATCTATAGGGGAAGTGCTGAATTACTGGAATTACTGGATTTAATTAATAGCCACTCCATACTCAATCCGTTTTTTTAAAAATTTATTGCATTGAAGTAAAATTGACTTATAATGTTGAATTAATTTCTGCTGTACAGCAAAGTGATTTCGTTATATATATTGGTACATATATGTATACACGTGGGTGCGTGCATGGTCAGTTGCTGCAGCTGTGTCCGGCTCTTTGTGACTGCATGGACTGTAACCCACCAGGCTCCTCTGTTCACGGGATTCTCCCAGGGAAGAAGACTGGAGGGGGGTGCCATTTCCTCCTCCAGGGGATCTTCCAGACCCAGGGATTGAACCTGTGTCTCTTGTGTCTCCTGCTTGGCAGGTGGATTCTTTAACATTGATCGACCTGGGAGCATGTATACATGTATATACAACTAAATCACTTTGCTGTACAGCAGAAATTAATACAATATTACATATATTTTCATATTTCTTCCATTAGGGTTTTATAGGATATTGAATATAGTTCCCTATGCTATACAGTAGGGCTTGTTAATTAAAGACTCAGAGTTCAAGTGGGGGGAAAATATATCTTAGTGATACTGCATAGATTTTCAGTTATACAAAAGAGGGGTTTAAAATTTTATGTGGTTAATTACAGTTTTAGAGATCGACTAAAATTGGCTATTACTTATTTTTAAAGCAAACTCAAGGAATTCAGTTAAACTGAATAAATGGTTGTACAGTGGTGTTAGTTACTGTCTTTGATGCCCCTTTTCTTAACAGATTTTCTTCTAAAAATATATATTATATTCTACATAAAATCTTTTAAATTAAAAAAATCACTCTTTTAAACAGAAAGGGACAGAGAAGAGCAATGATGCATAAGAAGTTTATACACATGACTGAGTCAACCAATAAGAATATGTGACCTTGGGATTTGACATTTGACAAAAGAGTTCAAAACTTCTCCCAAAAGTACCAGTTCATGTTTTGTCAAAGGGGTCACATCCATGGTGAGGGCTGGGGAAAAAGAAGAAGGACCACTGGACTCACTGAGCTTCAGAAGCAGCCACCAAAATGCCTTTCCATCATCTTGAAAAGGTACGAACATAGGAAAGAAGAGATGGGGAGGAAAGCTCTGCCCGTTGAATCAGGGAGAAGATGAACTGAGCGTGTTTTTCAGCCTCATTTGTTCTTCCATTCAGAACTAGATTTACTAGAGGGTGTCCCTGCTTATCCAGTGGCTAAGACTCTGAGCTCCCGATGCCGCGGGCCCAGGATGGATCCCTGGTCCGGGAACTAGAGCTCACATTCCACAACGAAGAGTTCGCACGCTGCAACTAAGGATTCCACATGGCGTGACCAAGACCGAAGACCCCGTGTGCCACAGCTCAGACCCAGCACAGCCAAATTAAAACAAGCCAACCAACAAATGAAACACTTAACAAATATTGGTGGAATCTCTATAACCGGCCAGACAGTCTTCTACCAATCATGGTAAACACAAAACTTACAGAAGACATACTTCCTGCCCAAAGGACTTTCACATCTGTTGAAAGTATGAGAGAGAGACAAGAGAAAAAAATGAGCTAAATATACAGGCAGCAGATGGTACAGACAATAAATGCTGTGGGAATTGAGTGTGGGATGGGGAGGGGTGGGGGACCATCACCATTGAAAGTGTTTAGAAAGAGCCTCAGAGAAGCAGATTGAACAGGTAAAACATCAACTTTGTGATTGGTTTGGAACAATGTTCCTGAAAAGTTTATTTGGTAGTCAGGAATTTCTTGGACTTTGGAAATGGGTTTCCTGTAGAAATAATTTCATAAATCGTGGTTAATATCTTGGACCAGTCCACCGAAGTTCACCAAGACCTTGGTCTCATAACAGAGCCTCCTGGAGCCCTGTACCAAGCCCATCTGATGCCTGAGCTCTGAGTTCCATGGCCCTTGAGACACAGCAGAGAGTAGAATATGATCCAGGCACCAGGGAAGCACAGGCCCCATAATCCACACCTCTGGCAGGGCTTTTGGAGGCTCTCCAGGCCACGGTGGGAGATTACAGAAGCTGGGAACAGCAGTAGCTACTCTCACCCTAGGGCATCTGAGAGGTCAAGTTTTGGAAGCCAAAGCAGTTCATTATTAGTGGGCCACTGAACAAAATGACTGATTGAAACCATGGTGTTGCTTTTTATAAGAAAATAAAGTGAATGCTTTTTGAGCCAGGAACTATAAGGCACTTTCCACTCCTTAAAAACATAATGGTCACAATATCCTATGAGGCAGATAACATTCATCCTATCTTATAGATATGGACACTACGGCTCGCAGTTAAACAATTGGCCCACTCTCATACGGCGCTGTGATTTGGCATTGGACTTGATTCAAAAGCCAGTTCAGGGTCTCTGCCTACACGCCAGTTCCCTCTTGGAAGGGCCAACAAGAACCAGTAAGACGGAATTTTCACTGATCATCAGACACTTGCTTTCCGAAATTATTGATTTAAATTCTTTCGCACCAGTGCCAGGAACAGATTCCAAAAAACTGTCTTCCCCTGGGTCAGATCAATGGGGCTTTGTGTCCCTTTCTTCCAGGGGGTCCTTTCTAATGAGATCTTGAAAATTAATCCTCTGACAGGACTGACTTTTGTTGCTGCTTTGGGAGTTGCTTTTGATATCTGCCTTTTAATTTTGCTCTGGCTTAATCAGTTTCCAAAAGAATTGCATAAGGAAAAATCAGAGAATAGTATTAGAGGTACATAAAGAAAGGGAAAGGGTAGACTGTTTTTACTTTCTCCTACCCTAGATGAAATAGATATTTTAGTGACTGACACACACTTGAACAGAGAAGCCAGAATTTCTATTTCTGCTCTTTACAGAATCCACCTGCAATGCAGGAGATCCCAGCTTGCTTCCTGGGTTGGGAAGATACACTGGAGAAGGGATAGGCTACCCACTCCAGTATTCTTGGGCTTCCCTTCTTGCGATTTAGCTGGTAAAGAATCCACCTGCAATGTGGGAGACCTGTGTTTGATCCCTGGGTTGGGAAGATCTCCTGGAGAAGGGAACAGCTACCCACTTCAGTATTCTGGCCTAGGGAATTCCATGGACTATGTACTCCATGGGCTCGCAGAGTTGGACATGACTGAGCAACTTTCAGTTTCTTTATAATGGGTTACAGGAAACCAAAATATTGATACTTAGAAAGCCTTCCATAACTTTTACCAGAGGAAGGAGAAACAAATAATATTTAACACATCTTATTTCTATTTGTTAGAAGAAAAAAGAATACATTTAACATTATACGTGGGTTAAAAGTTCCTGTTTAGTAGAAAACAAACACATAAAAAGTTTAACCTTTAAACTCTCAAATTATATAAGTGCAACTTAAGCTAACATAAAGTCTTCCTGACACAGGAAACAGTTGTGCATCGATCATGAAGTGTCAGACAAGTCTTGTAGCTTTATTCTAATTCATAACAGTTTTAAAAGGAAATGGTTAAAAAATCTCTGCTCTCATCCCCACCACCCGAACTGCTAAGAGGAGCTCGGTGCATCTACATTTTTGTGCAAACAATGAGGCTTCTGAGAGTCTGGAATGTTGATGATGCTAGGCCGAGGGTGCTTTTGTGATCAACCCCCCAAGAAAATCTTGGACACCGAGTCTCTAATGAGCTTCCCTGGTTCATAACACTTCCCAAAGTTTGTCACAACTTAATTGCTAGAGGAATGATGTGTGTCTTGTGTGACCCTGCAGGGAGAAGACTCTTGGAAGCTTGTACCTGGTTCTCTCTGGGCTTCATCCCCCCCACTCCCCTTTTTCCTTTGCTGATTTTGCTTTGTATCCTTCTGCTATAACAAATCTTATCTGTGACTGCAAAAGAAAAAAAAACAAAAAACCACACTCCTCTTTCTTTAAAAGTATGGTAAGTTCTAATGTCACCAGCTCCACTCATGGGGAGGCTTCAGGTCTACATCATGCCAACAGGAAGGATACACAGGAGAATGGGTTCAAGGGAAGACAAAGAACTCCTGATGCCTGGGTAGCAGCTGGTTTATCTCACTGAATCTTCACAATAATCTTGTAGAAAATGAGGGTTATGGATTATTAAAAGGCTCAAACCTAGGACCACACTAGGAGTTTTACTATCCCTTTTTACCAATAAGGGAACAGAGGATCAGAGAGTCTGTTACCTCCATAAGATCCTATGCTGTGGCTAGGATACCTGGATTCAGCTCAATTTTAACTGAACTACCCATTTATCTACTCTCTCCCCAATAAATGGCAGGGGTCAAGACTCACTCATCTTTGTAGCACTGATATTAAGCACGTTGCCCAACATGGAAAGTACAGAAAGTGCTCCATACACAGGTGTGGTCACATCTGACCCCTAAGTGCAAAGTCTTCCCTTAGCCTCTTACATGCTGCCTTACAAAGAGCAGAATGCACTTCAGATCTCTGCTGTGCCTCCTTTGTGATCTTAACAGATTTCCTTAGGCACTTAGTTTTATTTTCCTATCTCACAACCAAATCCATTACAGTCATTTTCTTCCCCATAACATGTGGAAAAAAATTTTTTTTTTAAATTCCCTAGTGGCTCAGTGGTAAAGAATCTACCTGCCAATGCAGGGATACACAGGTACCATCCCTGGTCCAGGAAGATCCCACGGGCCGTGGAGCAATGAAGCCCATGCACCACAACTCCTGAGCTTGTGCTCTAGAGTCTGGGAGCTGCTGAAGCCTGCAAGCTAGAGCCTGTGCTCTGCAGCACGAGAAGCCACTGCAATGAGAAGCCCACGCCCTGCAACGAGAGAGTAGCTCCCGCTCTCTGCAACTAGAGAAAAGTCCACACAGCAGCAAAGACCTGACACAGCCAAAAATAAATGAACAAATAAATAAATTATAAAAGAGGAAGAAAAATGAAGGGAAAAACTGAAAGTACAGTAGACAGAAATGCATGCCTTCCTTTACTAATATACTTACAGGGACAGTATTGGACAGAGAAGCCCAAAGTAGTAAGAGCCCATAATTAGAACTCTTTTGTTCATTTGCTTCCATCTCTAGGAGGTCCAGTACAGCCTGCATTACTGTCTGTTTAAAAAAAAAAAGAATATTGTCAAACCAGAGCTATGTGACCAAGACTGATATTAATAAAGATCATCTTTCTTTAATCTGAAAAGAACATTTTTCTTTAATCTGAAAGATACTATTTTTGCTATTCTTAGGTTTGCGATTTCAGACATGCTAAGGGATTTACATACTTACTGGTAGACTAGTGATTGGAAGCAGGGACTCTGAGGTTCAATACTTTTACCACATTGGTTCAAATCCTGGCTTAATTTTTTTAAACACTTTATTTTTTAGAGCAGTTATAGGTTTACAATAAAATTGAGAGGAGAGTACAGAAATTTCTCATATAACCCTTACCCCCACATCTGCGTAGCTTCTCCATTGTCGTCAGCATCACTTACCAGAACTGTACATTTTTTTTTTACCAAGGATGAAACTAAATGGATATATCATAATCATCTAAAGTGTATAGCTTACCTTAGGATTCATTCTTGGTGTTGTAAACTCTATGACTTTGGACAAATGCATAATGACATCTATTGTCATTACAATATCACACGGAGTATTTTCATGTCCCTAAAACATCCCCTAGGCTCTGTCTACTCATCTCTGCCCAGTCCCTAACAACCACTGATCTTTCTACTTTCTTCATAGTTTTGCCTTTTCCAAAATGTCACATAATTGGAATCAGACAGTACATAGCCTTCTCATATTAGCTTCTTTCACTTAGTAATATGCATTTATGGTTCCTCCATGTTTTTTCATGGCTTGATAGCTCATTTCTTTTTAGCACTAACACTCTGTTCTCTGTAGGTAGCACAGTTTATCCATTTACCCCCTTACCTATTGAAGGGCATGTTGGTTGTGTCTAAATCAGTATATTATAAATATTACAATACTCTAAAACTATGCAGAGAACTGACATTTGACATGGATGGTGCCAGGTCAGATCAGGGCTACATCCAAGGCCACCTACTGTGGCTGTTCTTGGGTCATCACACAAATTCCATGAAAGCATTTCCTTCATTGGAAGGTTTCCCAGATTTGCCTCTGCCAATGGTCATCTCCATCACCATGAAGAAACTCAGGCATTGTAACATTTCCATTAAACTTACTTGTGCACTGTGAATCTTAAATAGGCAATAGAAATAATAGTAGTCACTGCTTTGGAAGGCAAGTACTGTTTTAAGGGCTTCACAGGGATCAAAGCATTCAATGCTCACCCCAGCTCTAAGGAGTAGATCTGTTATTTTCACTATTTTACATTTGAGGAAATGAAGGCACAATTAAGTTGGGGAGCTTTGCTAGAGACATACAGATTGTCACTGGTTGAGCTGGGATTGAATCCTGGGAGTCTGGCCCCTGGCTCCAGTGCCCACAATCATAGCTACTAGACTATCTACCCTTTGAAAGTGAAAGTTGCTTAGTCATGTCTGACTCTTTGTGAGACTCCATGGACTGTAGCCTGCCAGGCTCCTCTGTCCACGGAATTCTCCAGGCAAGAATACTGGAGTGGGTGTAGCCATTCCCTTCTCCAGGGGATCTTTCCAACCCAGGGATCGAACTCAGGTTTCCTGCATTGCAGGCAGATTCTTTTCTTTACTATCTGAGCCACCAGGAAAGCCCTTTAGGGACAATCTTAGCCACTAGGGCTATGCTGCCCCTTAGAGACTCAATCCTTAACTCATGGATTTGGGATTTGGAGAAGTGCACTACGCTAGAATGCAGTGGGTTTTCTTCAGATTCTATAATATGGAAAACACCAATTACATCACTATCAAAGTAAACACATGACTAGAGGCTGTTCCTGTTACTTACAAAGAATGTAATGTTTCAAAAGTGATTAACTCTGGCTTTCTGGTTTTAACAATCCCTTGTTTTCCAGGTATTGAAGTTGTTGTGAAAAATAAATGAGTAGTGAATTTGTGAAATGTGTAATAGTATGGCTGGGACACAGTAAGCAGCCCACACATGTCAGTGATGTCTTATTGTTTTTGTAACAATGGATTAGCAGGTTTGAAAATAGTTTAAGTATAAATTTCATTTACTTCTGATTTTTATCAGATTTACAATGCAAGTTGTTATGGTACAAAGTTAATGTTTCATTGAAAATGCTACAGATATATTTCATTCTCTTGATAGGCTATTCTGTAGCACAGTATTTTAAAATAAAAACATTAGTTTAATATGTATCTAGTTTAATATGTATCTAGAATAACATGGGAGAAGGCAATGGCACTCCAGTACTCTTGCCTGCCTCGGTACCCATGGACGGAGAAGCCTGGTAGGCTGCAGTCCATGGGGTCGCGAAGAGTCGGACACGACTGAGCAACTTCATTTTCACTTTTCATTTTCCTGCATTGGAGAAGGAAATGGCAACCCACTCCAGTGTTCTTGCCTGGAGAATCCCAGGGACGGGGGAGCCTATTGGGCTGCCGTCTCTGGGGTCGCACAGAGTTGGACACAACTGAAGCAACTTAGCAGCAGCAGAATAACACGGGAGACGTCATTCAAGTTAAAATATGATAAAATTATGATGTGATAAGAGTGTGTATAATATTAAAAAAAAAAAATCTTCTTCTAGTCTTTTGCTTAACTAGGCCATTGAGGGACTTCCATGGTGGTCCAGTGGCTAAGACTCTGTGCTCCCAATGCAGAGGCCCTGGGTTTAATCCCTGGTCAGGGAACTAGAGCCCACATGCTGCCGCTAAGACTCAGTGCAGTCAAAAAAACCAAAAAAACCCTAGGTCATTGAAATCCACTTATACAGTAAAAGACAACAAAATCTTTTATTTTCTTCTTAGCCCATGTTTTTTAAAAGATTGTTGGTATAAAGACATAAACTCTGTGTGAACACTGCTGGAGGAAAACAGAAACAAATTTTTTTTTTTGAAAAGTTAAATATTCCCTAATTTTTTATTCCTGGTACCACTACCACAATTTACAGGGCAATATATCTGATGTAATGCAAAGAAAAAGACAAAGCTACAACGGATAAAAGACCTCAGGAATGTAACATCTAATTGACATTGCTGCTGTTGCTGCTGCTGCTGCTGCTACTAAGTCGCTTCAGTCGTGTCCGACTCTGTGCGACCCCATAGACAGCAGCCCATCAGGCTCCACCATCCCTGGGATTCTCCAGGCAAGAACACCGGAGTGGGTTGCCATTTCCTTCTCCAGTGCATGAAAGTGAAAAGTGAAAGTGAAGTCACTCAGTCATGTGCGACTCTTAGTGACCCCATGGACTGCAGCCCACCAGGCTCCATCGTCCATGGGATTTTCCAGGCAAGAGTACTGGAGTGGGGTGCCATTGCCTTCTCCGTAATTGACATTACATTGCATTAATCAATAGCTGCACTTTTTGCAAACTGTGGATATAACAGTCCTGAACAGAATGGTTTCCTGTTTAAGCTGCAGTAACTTTTCTGACTATGGATCATCGTTCTTTCTGTGGCAGATTTTTACAGTTTCTCTAATGCATTTGGGACAACTGTCTCAAAGTAACCTGCAGCTTTTCTGACAACTCCTCGCTCTCTCTCCTGCTAAGAACTGTAGTCCTTTGCTTCTGAGTTTTTAGAATTTTCTGCTACCATATCCACCACTTCCACCACCAGATCCCTAACTGCCACCATAGGGATTGCCTGAGCTTCTTCCACCAAAACTGCCCCCTTTCATGGGTCCATAATTTGATTGCTGTTGTCAATTATAATTTCCAAAATCATTATAGTTTCCACCACCACCATAGTTGCCTCCAAAATGTCCTCCTTCATCGATACCATCATATCCTCCACCACGACCACCCTACCCACCACCCTGGTTTCCATATCCTGGTCCACCACCACCATAGCCTCCTCTACGACTATAACCAGGACCACCGCCATAGCTGCCAGCATCCCCTCCAAATCCGCTATATCCACCATCGCCTCCTCCATAGCTCCCTCTGCTGCCACCACCTCCACCACCATAGCCTCCTCTTCCACCAAAGTTTCCACCACGGCCAAAGTTACGTCCACCACCTCCAAAGTTTCCTCCATGACCCATGAAGTTGCCAGATCCACCTCCACAACCTCTTTGTCATCCAGCAGATTGCATCTCTTGTTTAGAAAGGGCCTTTTTTAAAAAATGAAGTCACACAGCTCATGAGTGTTCAAACTGAATTCAGTTCCAGCCATAAACACTGAATAAGCTTCACCAAAGTTCAAAATCTGTCTTTATTCTAAGAGGGAGTTCAAGTACTTATGATTAAAGTATCTCATTTCTTCAGAGTAAGAAAAATAAATGCTATTCTAGAATTACTGTCAGTGGGGAGTTTTAAGTGAAGTGAAGTGAAAGTCGTTCAGTCACGTCCGACTCTTTGCTACCCCATAGACTATACAGTCCACGGAATTCTCCAGGCCAGAATACTGGAGTGCGTAGCCTTTCCTGTCTCCAGGGGATCTTCCCAATCCAGGGATAGAACACAGGTATCCCACATTGCAGGTGGATTCTTGCCAGCTGAGCCACAAGGGAATCCTGGGAAGTTTTAACTAGGGCATTAAAACCCCTGTTTTATAGGCTCCTAGATTACAGATCTACTTGGGTCCAGCTTTTATACACATATGGTTTTACCTCTAAATCCTGGAAAATAATGCAAAGAAAAATGTGTTTATCTAGATCTGTTTGTAAAACAGAATTCTTAGCTGAGACAAAGTTTGTCAGTGAAGGGCATCCCAGTCTAACTTCCTTTCCTTTTGGCTAACTGTTGACTGTTTAATTCTGAATAATGTGTATATGGTGATTATATTTTTTTGTACTTTACTGTATTATTATTTTTTTAATTTAAGAAAATAAAAGGCAATGTGATTTTCCCCCTTTTCTGTCTTTTCAGAAATGCCTTGCAGAATATAATGACAGCTTAAGATATACAGCAAAGATTGTTTGCATTAAACAATTTAATTCTCCAGCTGTCCTGGTACCCAGTCTAACTTTCTATCCCCTCTATTCAAGAGGGAGATCCCCAAACATTCACGCATTCCTTTTTTTTTCTAAAGTGAACTTCCCCTCCATTGTTAAGCAGAGTTGTTTAAAATAACACTTGCTCTTGTTAACTAAAAACAAACGAACAAAAATATTTGATATCATCTTTAAGTGCTAAAAGATAGGAAGTGATTTCTTCAATGATGATAACAATGATAAATTCTTACATAGTCTTTACTCTCTTCCAAGTGCTTTCCAAATATTAACTCACTGGATCCCACAACTCTATGAAGTAGGTGACAAAACTTGAGACCAAGAGATTAGGCACCACATCCAAGGTCACAGAGCAGTGACTGGATTTGAGTCCAGGCAGTCCAGGCCAAAAGGAAGCCCAGCCTCCGAGGGTGAGTCTGGAGAATCGGGTAGTTTTCCAAAGCTTCCAGGGATTCTAATGAGCGGTCAGGACTGAGAACCATGCATTAGCAAGCATCAGAACCATCTGGAAGGTGCATTAAACCACAGATGGCTTGGCTCTCAGGGTTTCTGCCTGAGGGGTTCCCAGGTGATGTTGGTACCATTGGTCTAGGGACCACATGGGGAGAGCAGTAGATCCAGGACACTTAGAAGCATGACTCCTGGTGCCTTGCTCTTTAAGTTGTATGTCATACTACCTGGCTGCATTTGAAGAGAGAAACAATGAGTGGTGGTGACCTCAGGGAAAAAACCGTCAACTTTGTCAAGCTTTATTATCTTTGCCTAACTACCTGTAACTCCCACCTGAGACTGTTGACACAAAGAACTCTCTAATCAATGTGTGTATGCTAAATCACTTCAATCATGTCCAACTCTTTGTGACCCTATGGACCGTAGCCTGCCAAGCACCTCTGTTCACGGGATTCTCCAGGTAAGAATACTGGAGTGGGTTGCCATGCCCTCTTACAGGGGATCTTCCCAACCCAGAGATTGAACTGGCATCTCTTACATCTCCCTCATTGGCAGGCTGGTTCTTTACCACTGTGCCACCATAAATCAATTTAAAAAGAAGCTCAGACTATTGCGTTATTTTGTTATCTGTAGTGTCAGTTTTTCGTTTATGGAAAATAGGGTTAATTCCTCCCTTCCTGTTGTGAGGATGTAATAATAAAATAACGTATGCAAACATTCAACACAGTGGATGGCAAAATGCTATCTAATGCGTTTCATGATTTTTAGCAACAACAACAACCACAAAAAAAGCTAAGGAAAACTTACCGGGTAATTATCTTTTGCAGATTTGTATGTTTTTATATCTGGAATGTTTTTCTCAAAAAGTGCTAGAAGCCACTTTTTGGATTTTGACCAGTTTCTAGGTGAGAAAGAATACGTGTATAAATTAACTGAAAAGCACTCCAGAAGTAATAGATCACAGCAGAAAAGGGACACTATCTACGGAATCTTAATTCTCCAAACATCTTCTTTTTCAGCGGGAACTTCATGAGAGGTCTTCCTTCAGATTTATCAGTACCCAAGGAAAACTGAGGGGGCAAGGCTGCCATATTTTAGTATCTTCTGCAAAGAAATGCTTGCATTCCTAGGGGACAGGTGCTGAATGAGAAAACAGGGCCGACGACTTGCTCAGCCTAAGTTTACTCTGGCTGTTGCCAGTCTCAGGAGGATGAAAAACTAGCACAGCAACCTGTGATTAGGTTAAATGAGGTAAAGCAAACTAACTAAGAGCAAAATTTTTAATCTTTTCTGACCAGTCATCAGTGTAGACCAACTGCCAAGAAACTAAAAAAAAAAAAAAAAAAAAATCACATTACTTTCTAATCAAACTGTTTCATAAACTTTTATCTGAGCCAATCGTGAGAAATACAATTGACCCCAACTACTGTTGCCTCAGGGGAGAATATGGACAAAGTCTGATTCTGACCCAAGTCACACGTGATAATGCAGGAATGACTGGTAAGAGTAAGCTGGAAATGGCATAGAAGGGAAACGACATAGAAGGTCTCAAAACAGATTCTTCATTTCGTTCTCGTATTCTCCCCTTCCCCTCTTGTTTTTGTTCCTCAAAATGAGACTAAAGAAATAATCCATCACTTTTCTTCAGTTCCTCCCTTAGCTCACACACACACACACCTAACTGGTCATAAGAATTAGCTTCTGTCTCTTCCATGTAAACTGCTATTATATCTACTTAGAACATAGAGAGGAGTGACAAATATTAATGGCTGAGGGGAGCTTGAAAAGGGAATTAATACAGGAAACAGCTGTCTACCTGAGGAGCCATTCTGGCAACTGGGACCCATATTCGAAACCTTCATCGTAAGCTTGAAAGTGCTGATGAAACTCCCTGATTTTCCTCTCGTCTGTGGGAAACAGACCTTTTTTAAAGAGTATGTTCACTGTCACTGGGTAAAGCAGGTGCCTGCAAAGATAGAAACACATAAAATGTCAGAGCCAATGACCAAAGAAGAGAGGCACGGGATACAAGAAGCTGTTACTGAACAGCTGTATACTAGGGGTGGACAATCAAATGTGAGGCTGCCAAGGCTGCAGTGGTAAAGAACCTGCCTACCACTGCAGGAGACATCAGAGACGCCAATTCGATCCCTGGGTTGGGAAGATCCCCTAGAAGAGGAAATGGCAACCCACTCCAGTATTCTTGCCTGGAGAATTCCATGGACAGAGAAGCCTGGTGCGCTACAGTCCATGGGATAGCAGAGTCGGATACAACTCAAGAGACTTAGCACACACGCATGCACGCAATCATATGTGATCAATTTAGTGGGGGGAAGTCACTCTTAAGAGCTTTTAATATTTGGTTACTGTGCTCGAGATAACTTGGGGGTAAAGTTGTGGTCTTATTTATCTAAAGATTTTCAAATGCTTTCTAAGCAAATATTGTTCGATCCTGATAAATGTGAGCTTAAAACTCTTAGGTGGTGTTTCAGGGGGGCTCTGAAGAGCTCTGGTACCATAGTTCTTTACATTTCAGCACAGAAAGAATTCATCGAGAGGCAGAGTGATAGATAAGGAGTGACTTATTAGGATAGGATGCTTGTGAGGCTTACGAGTTGTGGGTCAGAGGAGGCTACAACCCAAGAATTTACTGGGCTACAGTTTTATAATCAAAGGAAAAGTGGGGAAGCGGAGAAGATCTTCTTTTTCTTGAGCAGATGTCATGTTTCCATCATCAGTTCCTCCTGCTGGTTGGGCAGGGGAGTTTTCTTGTCCCTACATGGTCAAGCCACGTCCATAAATTATTGTTTTTTATGTGTACAGAGAGCGTGTCCTAACTTACTGAGCTCACTGAGCTGGATTAGGGTCTCATGCCACTTTTGTTACATTGTTTTGGGGCATGTCTTGTGCTTCTGTGCATGGTTTTGCTGCTAAACAAGCCTGCCTGGCTTCATGGTTACGTAAATCTGTTTTCTTGAGTAATCATTAACTTACAGGGGCCTCCCATTTTTATTCTACTTGCAATCCCCTAGTGGGATTAACTATTTAATCACCTACTTTGTCCCTATACTCTGTCCTCATCAAGCTGATACACAGAAAAATTCAACACAATTTCAACAAGCATTTATTTTTAGCAAATAACAATAACCAAGATACTGCTCTTACCTTTAGACAGCAGCAAAAAAATACCCAAACAAAGAATCAAGGGCAATATTAGTCACCAAATTCCTAATATCTCCCAGGATCTTATGACTTTGAACCATACTGAAAATTCAAATGAAGTAGTGAGAAATGGAATATTTCCTGCCATATCAGTAAACAAAGGATATCATAGTCATCAGCACCTATAGCCACCACTGATGGTGAGCTGGCGAGCCCTGAGGAAACTCAGGAAGGAAAAGAATACCTGCCATCTGGCAGCCCTCAGACTGCAGGCACTCCCTGCGGTGAACCCCAGGAGCCTCAAGATGTGAAAACACGGGATATTAGCCCCAGAGAGCTGAGGTACCTATCAAATGAATGATTTCAGTGAGCCCAGACTCTTGTATATTCCCAAACATAGAAAAGTGCTAAATTCCTGAGATATGTGGTTTTCTTTGATTAATAAAAATCTTCTGATAGATGTTTAGACTACCTGTCCTTTGTTGCAAAACTTCTATACGACCTGGCTCCTGGTCTCACCTTTTCAGAGCAGTTCTCTAAGGGTAACCCAAGATGAAGTTGAAGTTTTAGGGCTTGCAATCCTAAAAATTCCCACCAAACAAAACATAACTCTCAGCTTTTAGGTTGTGAATATTTCTGAAGTCTACGTTATCTGTAAGTTTTCCCTCAAATGAATGAAATTACTGTGGAATACTTATGTAAAAGAATATCAAATATTATTAATATGTTCTAGATTAGTAACACTAAGTACTGTTTCTTCCATTTTTGTTTGCCATCTCTCCTTTACAGAAAATTCTCAGGATCTCCTTCTGTCACAGTTCCAAAGTTATTCAAGAATCTGTTTTGTTTTGTTGTATATATTAGGCATGTCAAAAGTTTGGTTGGTTTATTAAAACTTATAATAAGTTTTAACAAAAACTTATTAAAAAAAAAGTTTATTTTTTCTGTCTCTGTTTCTAGACTTCTAACAAAATATTAAATGTTGTTGTGCTTTACGAGCCTGAACAGTTGAATCCTGCCTCCAGTATCAGGGCATCCCCCTGAGATGGAAAAGGGCCTCACTGGTAACTTCAATTTACCAAATCTCCCTGCATGTGGCGGGGATTTTTCACATGGCTCCCATGCTCAGCCCTGACATTTGTCAAAAAGCTCCGGAACATAACTGAGCACTACCTGGCTCCCCATACTGTCCTTTCCTGTCTCACTGTCTCAGCATCTCTGCTCTCAGAGGACTTTGGGCTCACTCCTGAGGCCAATGGTGGCTTTGTCTCAGCCACCTTGTGAAGTCTCACAAACATCTCCTGGAACCTTGTCCTCTACTTTGCAATCCTCTCCTCTCCCCTCTCCTCTCAATGTCCTCTTCAATTTGTCAATCACAAATTGCACTGAATGCTTTGTCAAAATTCTGATGGATACATGACAGTTATATGAAGGAAACTCATGTAGAACATACAAAATTGTAAGGAATGACTAAGATGAAATTATTATATATGCCTGCTAAGTTGCTTCAGTTGTGTCTAACTCTTTGTGACCCCATGGACTGTAGCCTGCCAGGCTCCTCTGTCCATGGGATTCTCCAGGCAAGAATACTGGAGTGGGTTGCCATGCCCCAGTCCAGGGGATCTTCCCAACCCAGGGATTGAACCCATCTCTTACATCTCCTGCACTGGCAGGCAGGTTCTTTACCACTAGCGCTGCCTAGGATCTATTGGTTCGTTTGCTTAACTTCAAATTGAAGTACTAAATGAAAACTGCCCATTAATTAGAATTTAAAAGATCAACAGAATGTTTTAATTGCTTAGTACGGTAGATTTCATAATCCACCACATAGTATTTCAGGTCCAACATATAGGCTTCAAACTTTATTACTCCAAAAAAAGAAAACAAAACAAAAATAACAAGGCATTGATTTACCTCATAAACTTGTTCAGGTCTGTGGTCCCATGAGTACCTAAATTCTGCAACTGTTCCTGTAATTCTTCAGTCAATTGTCCAGTGAATTTGTATAGGTTGAAAATCCCCATTTTCCCTTTCACCGTGATATAAAGTTTCTCGTGCAGTTTTAAAAAGATATTCTTTGCGATGGATGCTATAAACAGAGAAAACACTTTTCAAAAGAAGCAACCCCTTCTTGAAGTAAACAGTCAATATGTCTTGATCAGCAGGAACTAGAGCCAAAGGTGAAGATTCAACATAGACTGTGAGATAGTGAAAGCCTTAACAAAGTTTGCAAGACCTTCTACCCTCTTTCCAGCTCTCCAATGGTATTTCCAGTGTCTTCGCCCTCCAAATATATATTTCAGGTAAAACACACTTTTTTTTACATCTCACCATCTTCATGAGCTGTTCTATCTGCTCAGAATGTTATCTATTTTTGACAACAACCCTCTCTTCCCTTACACACCTATAAGATACACATTTCTCCTTCTGACTTCTTTTCTCCTTCAAGTGTCTTAAATATTGTCTCCATCAGCAGGATCTTCCTAACTCCATGAATAGCTTTGGCCCCACGGTTTCCCCTGCCTTTTTTTTTTAGACTTTTTTTTTTAAGGTGGATCATTTTTAGTCTCTATTGAATTTATTACAATATTGTTTTTGCTTTATGTTTTGGTTTTTTGGCCATGAGGCATGTGGGATATTAGCATCCAGACCAGGAATCAAACCTTGGATTGGAAGGTGAACGCTTAACCACTGGACCACCAGGGAAGTCCCCACACTGTTCCACCATTCCCTTTATCTCAGTGTTCATGATCCTTTCATGACACACCTGGTCTGGTCTGGGTGTTAAAGAGTATGAATTTTTGAACTCATTATTCCTTTATATTTTTCTTTAATCCTCTTTAATTATCTTTGAAATAAGTTTTTTAAAAACTAATTTTTAATTTTATATTTCATCATCCTATTATATGTAGGTTACATTTCACATAAATTAATGAAAAATAATTTGTAGATTTCTTGACTATGTATCATCTCCGTGGTAGGGGTATATTTAAAAGGAATGAGAAGCTGGCTCATGAGTAAATATTAAGATATTTTATCTGTTAAATAGAAATATTTAAACACGAAAGTCCCCCGGGGGGGCAGAGCTGAAAAAAAAAAATGTGATCATTTCAATATACCTCTGATACGTAAGTTGGTATATTTTTCTGAAGGAATATGTGAATTTACAGATCAAGAATCTTCCAAGTATTTCTATTTCTTTGATCTGGAATGCCACAGTCAAGAAGCATTAAAGAGTCAAAAATGTAATCAACATGTTGTGATTTTTCATGCAAGCAACAAAAAATAATAATCATGCTATTGATCTAACAGCCTCGAAAACAAACTTTTATGTCTTAATGGCAAGAAATGCATAAAAGAAGCTATAGGAAAAGGAACCTAAGGAAGAAGCCAAAAAAGGAAGCCAAGAGAAAGATGTTAGAAGCAAGCATAGGCATTGTGAAAGCAGAGAAAAGAACCAGGTGTAAAATGAACCAGGGGGGAGAAATAAAGGCAGACAGTCACACTGAAAGTATGCGGATTGAGTCCAGCAGTCTCTGAGGATGAAGAAAGGGCACCAATTATATGAAGCCAAGCCCCACTCACCTTAATAACCCTGTGGACTATGTCAGGAAATGCCACAGTAAAGAGCTTACTGGGGCTTCCTTGGGGGACCAGGGGTTAAGAATCTGCCTTCCAATGCAGGGCATGTAGGTTTGATCCCTGGTCAGGGAACTAAGATCCCTCATACTGTGGGGTAACTAAAGGCACACACTGCAACTAGGGAGCCGATGGCACAAAGAGCAGCTCTCCTGCCCTGCAACAAAAGACGGAGCACAGCCAAAATAAAGGAGGGGGGCTCACTAAGTGGTGCAACATGAGATCAAACAAAGAGCAATAGCCTGTAAAACATATGCACAGCAGCATAATAGAGTCAGTGACATCTTGGGGGCTGTTAACAGGATATAAATTCCAATATTTTCCCAAGTAAACGTGAGGTGACCTTATCTTTTACACATGCCTTGTGGAGATCCTAATGTTTGACACTGCAAATAATTCATTTTTAGGGCTTGGTTCAGATGGTAAAGAATCCACCTGCAATGCAGGAGACCTGCCTTTGACCCCTGGAATGGGAAGATTTCCCTGGAGAAGGGAATGGCTACCACTTCAATATTCTTGCCTGGAAAAACCCATGAACAGAGGAGCCTGGCAGGCTACAGTCCATGGGGCCACAAAGAGTTGACACAACTGAGCGACTAAGCACACAATTTGTTTTTCAAAGGCCAAACTCATCACAAACTCTTTTCTATCCCTACTCTAAAGAATAAAATAATGGGTCTGCCTCATTTTTGATAGAGGAGTGAAGATGTGCTTGTTACCTAGAACTGCCCTTGGGAGTCCATGTTGCATTTCAAATGGCCTATCTGAAAATACTGTTTACCTGTATGATAGACGGGATTTTGCACTGCTAGTTCAAAATTTATTTCTTTGGATTTTAGAAACACATTAATTCCCTCTTCTTCAGTAACAAAGGTCATTCGGGTGCCCATAACAATGACTGTAAATACTGGTCCATACTGAAAGAAAACACATAAGTAGAGATCAGATTAGTAAGCATTTCTAATAGATAAGTTACTGGACATGGGTTATGCTTAAGACAGAGTTCCTCAAGAACCCCGATACTGAAATTACAGTCAAGATAAAAACTATTAAGATTACATATAATGTATGCGTGCTCAGTCGCATCCGACTCTTTGCAACCCCATGGACTATAACCTGCCAGGCTCCTCTGTCCATGGAATTTTCCAGGCAAGAATACTGGAGTGGCTTTCCATTTCCTAGTAATTAGTTATAAATTTTGATTGATGGAGTGAAATTTAATTATATAAATCCTAATTTATTGTCATAATATTTAACCTTCCTTTTGATCATATATTTATTTGTTTGCACCTTCCATTCTGGCAGTAGGAAATAATACTCAGAAATAATTGTTAGAAATTAGGTTAAACACTGTGAAATTCCAACACTGTTTTCAAGATACCTGGAGGGTTATAAGCAACCTATGGCTGAACTTTGTTCAAGAAAAAGATAAACTGCTGACTGATTTCACCGTCAATCTCTGGTCACTCAACAATGTCTACAATAGAAAGTTCTGTAGTGTTCACTTTCTCCCTTTCCAAAATGACTCACCTGTTCACCCTGCCCAACCCTCTCCACTCTGAGTGTTCCTGCTTTGTAACTCACTGGGGAAAAATGAGCACTCTCAGCTTCTCACCACCAGGGCAAAGAATTGTACCCATTTGTACTCATTCTCCATGCTTCCCCTCAAGTCAACAGATGGAGGGTCCTGCCCCTGGGAAATGCTCACCCTCCTTCACTTGTGATATGGAGTCTATAGTCTCTCTTTGTTCTTCATGGATACCTTCTCTCTCATACACCATCAGTTGCGCCTTTTCTATCAGATCACTCCTAGGAGCCTACAAACATCCTCTAGTGCAGAGTTTGGCTTCAGGGAGTCCATAATTTTACTGGGAGAAAAAGATATCATTATTTTCACTGGCCTCTAATTATAATTTAACATTTTCTTCAATTATGAATGGAGGCAATAAACCACAATCTTCCCCACAACTCTAACCTCAAAAGAGCTTACTGTTCCAATTGTACTTTTTTAGATTTGGTGTCTATTTGGCATCCATTCATCACAGGGTCAATTACATTAGCTACATTTTCTTTTTTCTTTTTCTATTCAAATGACGACTCTTAAATTCTCTTCAATGTTCTCTAGAATACATTTAAATAACCAGAGGTAAAATACAAAGGGTTGATTAAGATGTATTTTTATTTTCTTAGAATACTCAAAATGAACTCATTTAAACACAAACCAATCTCATATTTCAAAAGAAAAGTACAGGCAGCACAAATGGAGGAGAAGAGGAACCATTACATTAAGAATATTTTAATTGTTTTTAAGCCATACAAATCTTTCAAATTCCACTAACAAAAAAGCATTTTATAGCTTCTACCCAAAATTTACAGAAGTCCCAAATTGATATGATTCTTTTGTCTTCTTGAGCTATGTTTTCTTATTCATGATGTTCAGCTTTGGAGGCCTCACAATGTTGTTGTTGAGTTGCTAAGTCAAGTCCAACTCTCGCAACCCCATGGTCTGTATGTAGCCTGCCAGGCTCCTCTGTCCATGGGACTCCCCAGGCAAGAATACTGTAGTGGGTAGCCATTTCTTTCTCCAGGAGATCTTCCCGACCCAGGGATCGAACTGGCTTCTCCTGCACTGGCAGGCAGATTCCTTACTACTGAACCACCAGGGAAGCCCAGTGGCCTCACTACTGGGTAGAAATGGCCCTCTCAGAGCTAGCTGATAATTAGAGAGAGCAAAGGATTCAGCCAACCAGGAACATGCCTTTCATATGGAAGTCAACCCATCTTGAGTCTGTATCACCAACCCCTTCCTGGTCTAACTCTGACACACCAAGCCAGTATGATCCCTGCCCTAAATCATCCCAGAAAAAGTCACTGGGCATCTGGAGACCAACCCTAGAGCTCAAAGCCCCAAGAAACTCTTCAGGGTCGTCAGTCCTAAACTGTCTACCCTGTCTTGCCTTGCTTTCCCAAGGAAACTCCAACAAATGCTGTGCATGGGGCTTTTTCTGTTCCATCTTCTGCATCTTGACGGACAGAGTTCTTTCTCCTGTGGCCTTGCCTAGCACACAGTGACCCTTGCCTTGGACCCATGAGTTTTATAACCTTCTTCCTTCAAAGCCTCATTCTCATTTCCTCCTGTGGCCACACTGACTTTCCCGGACCACATTCAACATGTATATTTTTGGAACCACCACCCATACTTTTATATCCCATTATAGTAAATTGATGCTTTCAAATTGTGGTGCTGGAGAAGACTCTTAAGAGTCCCTTGGACAGAAAGGGGGTCAAGCCAGTCAATTCTTAAGGAAATCAACCCTGAATAGTCATTGGAAGGACTGAATCTGAAGCTGAAGCATCAAAACTTTGGCCATCTGATACGAAGAGACGACTCTTTGGAAAAGACCCTGATGCTGGGAAAGACTGAGGGCGGGAGGAGAAGGGGGAGACAGAGGATGAGATGGTTGGCTGACATCACTGACTCAATGGACACGAGTTTGAGCAAACTCTGGGAGGTAGTGAAGGACAGGGAAGCCTGGCATGCTGCACTTCGTGAGGTGGTAAAGTGTCAGACATGACTTGGTGACTGAACAACAACAGTTATTATGAATATCTCAAAGTACCGTCAGGCTCATAGTATTTCAATATGAGTCATTTCCAGATCTGCATGACATGGCATGTGATCATTCCTGGAACACACTGTTGGATGCTATTAGGCAACTATGAGCCTAATAGCTGATACCCCAAAACAGTGAAGCCTCATATTTTTCCATTAGTGATGCAGACATCTACATTGCTTCCCACGTTCCCTACCTTCAGTGGTTTATTACTGAATACTTAGAAGATGAATCATTTTCATTGGTGAAGGTTTGCTCAAATGAGAATTCTTAAGTTTCCATCAGGAAAGTGACCTTTGGCAACATGTACAGGCACTCTGGCCACATTTTAGGTAATACTGTCCATCTCACTTGATAGTAAGTCCAAGTTCTAGTTTCTCAAGCCTAACTTTTTAGAGTCACCTTGGATCCTTTTCATTCTTTCACACACCACGTTCCATTCACCAGGAAATCCTGCTGCTTCCACCTTTAAGAGAGATGCAGTCACTTCTCCAACTTCCACTGCTATCACCATGGTACAAGCCACCAGGGTCTCAAGCGTGAATTCTTGCCAAAACCTTCAAATCATCTTTTTTCTCTTAGTTTTATGTTTTTATTTTTAACGGAGTGCCCAAAGTGACCGCTTAAAATTTAAATCAGATCACATTACTCCTCTGCTCAAAACACAGTTTCCCACTTCACTCTAAGTTACAATGTTCTCTTAATAATCTGTAATAACCTATATGGGAAAAGAATTTGAAGAAGAATGAATATATGAACATGTATAACTGAATAACTCTGCTGTACATCTGAAACTAACACAACATCGACTATACCCTAATGCGTGCGTGCGTACTTAATTTCTTCAGTCTTGTTTGACTCTTTGCGACCCTACAGACCATAGCCCATCAGACTCCTCTGTCCATGGGATTCCCCAGGTAAGAATACTGGAGTGGGTTGCCATGCCCTCCTCCAGGGGATCTTCCTGACCCAGGGATCAAACCCTAGTGTCTTAAGTCTCCTGTACTGGGAGGTAGGTTCTTTCTTTACCATTAGCGCCACCTGGGAAACCCCATAATCTAATCTAAAATAAAAATTAAATTAAAAAAATACACTGACATTTTGAATCTGATCATTTACTCCACAGATACTGGCACACACAGAAATGACATTTGTTGCTACATTATTTATAATAGTGAAATATGGAAAACAAACCATGTCAATCATTAGATGACTAAGTGAACTATGACTCAGGGAATATTCTGCAGCTTTTAAAACAAATGCAGATGCTTTTGTGTCTGTGTAGGATGAAAGAAAAGAGGGGTAGATTACAAAAATCATATTTTTAAAGGCATCAGAGAGTTGGGGAAACAATAAGATCTAAATGGACTAAAACTCCACCAAGAATAGGAGTGAACTGATTTAGTGACTAGGTCACTATTTCCCTGGTAGCAACTGTGAATTCTGGGTATGGACCAGGTCAGGTCTGAAATAGGCACATTTGAAAAACCTACAGGTAATAAGAAATTTAATGCTGAAACATTGAACACTTTTTCCTGAATATTAGGAAAAAGACAAGCTAATCTATGTACACCATTTTTATTCAACAATATATTAGAAGTTTCTCTTTATGATGGAGAAGGGAACGGCTACCCACTCCAGTATTCTGGCCTGGAGAATTCCAGGGACTGTATAGTCCATGGGGTCGCAAAGAGTTGGACATGACTGAGCGACTTTCACTTCACTTCACTTCTCTTTATGTAAGAAAAAGAAATAAAAGGCATAAAGATCAGAAAACAGGAAATAAACTTATCTGTTTGTAGGATCTATTGTGTATGCCTAAAAATCCTAGGAAATCTACCAAATAACTACTGGAACTAATCAGTGAATTTGGCAAGATAAGAGAATACAAAACAAAAACAATTATATCTTTTATGTGCCAGTGATATCACTGGAAAACAAAAGTGAAACAATTTATGGACTTCCCTGGGCGTCAGTGGTTAACACTCTGCACTTCTAAGGCAGGGGGTGCAGGTTTGATCCCTGGTCAGGGAACTAAGATCCCCATATGCCTGCTATGCAGTGCAGCCAAGGGGAACAAAAAGTGAAAACATTCTACAATTTCTGCAATATCATCAAGGTATCTACAATATAAAGAATATAAAATACTTCAGAAAAATAATTAACAATCACAGGCAAGACTCCCATCATTAGAAACTACAGAATATGCCTAAAAAAGTTATATAACAAATGGGAGATATGGCAGTTATAGAAGACAATATCATTAAAAAGTCAATTTTCCCTCAATTTTTCTGTAGACTTAACAAACTTCCCAATTATATTTTCATCAGTTTTTATTATTATTGCCAAGCCAATTCAAAAATTTATATTAAAATGCAAATAATCTTAAATGCATTTTCATACTGTTCATGGGGTTCTCAAGGCAAGAATACTGAAGTGGGTTACCATTCCCTTCTCCCAACAGACCACGTTTTGTAAGAACTGTCCACCATGACCCGTCCAATCTGGGGGGCCCTACATGTAATGCATGGCTCATAGTTTCATTGAGTTAGACTAGGCTGTGATCCAACTGATCAGTTGGGTTAGTTTTCTGTAATTGTAGTTTCCATTCTGTCTGCCATCTAATGGATAAGGATAAGAGCCTTAGGAAGCTTTCTGATAGGAGAAACTGGCTGCGGGGGAATCTGGGTCTTGCTCTGGTGGGCGGGGCCATGCTCAGTAAATCTTTAATCCAATTGTCTGTTGATGGGTGGGGCTGTGTTCCCTCCCAGTTGTTTGGCCTAAAGCCAAACTATGGTAGGGTTAATGGTGGTAATGGCAACCTCCTTCAAAAGGACTTATGCCAGACTACAGAATTCAGTGTCCCTGACTCCATGGCAGGCCACTGTCAACTCACGCCTCTGCTGGTGCCTCCTGGACACACACAGACACTGGTTCAGTCTCTTGTGAGGTCACTGCTCCTTTCTCCTTGGTCCTGGCGTGCACAAGGTTTTGTTCGTGCCGTCCAAGAGTATGTTTCCCTAGTCCTATGGAAGTTCGGTAATCAAATCCCTCTGGCCTCCAAAGTCAAATTCCCTGGGGGTTCTCAGTCCCTCTCCAGATCCCCAGATGTTGGAAAACCTGTTGTGGGCCCTAGAACTTTCACAACAGTGTGAGACCTTCTTTGATATAACGGTTCTCCAGTTTGTGGGTCGTCTGCTCAGTGGCTCTATGGTGGGACACACACGCAGAGCCTCCCACGTCTGCTGCAGCCAAAGCCCCTATCCCTGCAGCAGGCCACTGCTGACCCATGCCTCCACAGGACACACCCAAATACTCAAAGGCAAGTCTGGCTCAGTTCTTGTGGGGTCCCTGCATCCTGGTGCCCACAAGGTTTTGTTTGAATTACAGTTAGAACTGGTCATGGAACACCAACCAGTTCCAAATTGGGCAAGGAGTACATCAAGGCTGCATATTGTCACCTTGATTATTTAACTTATATGCAGAGTACATCATGTGAAATGCCCAACTAGATGAAGCACAAGTTGGAATCAAGACTGCCGGGAGAAATATCAATAACCTCAGATATGCAGATGACACCACCCTTATGGCAGAAAGCAAAGAGGAACTAAAGAGCCTCTTGATGAGAGTGAAAGAGGAGAGTGAAAAAGCTGGCTTAAAACTCAACATTCAAAAAACGAAGATCATGGCATCCGGTCCCATCACTTCATGGCAAGTAGATGGGGAAACAATGGAAACAGTGACAGACTTTATTTTCTTGGGCTCAAAAATCACTGCAGATGGTGACTGCAGCCATGAAATAAAAGACGCTTGCTCCTTGGAAGAAAAGCTGTGACAAACCTAGACAGCATATTAAAAAGCAGAGCCATTACTTTGCTGACAAAGGTCCATCTAGTCAAAGCTATGGTTTTTCCAGTAGTCATGTACAGATGTGAGAGTTGGACCATAAAAAAAGCTGAGCACCCAAGAATTGATGCCTTTGAACTGTGGTGTTGGAGAAGACTCTTGAGAGTCCCTTGGACTTCAAGGAGATCAAACCAGTCAATCCTACAGGAAATCAGTCCTGAATATTCACTGGAAGGACTGATGCTGAAGCTGAAATTCCAATACTTAGGCCACCTGATGCAAAGAACTGACTCATTGGAAAAGACCCTGATGCTGGGAAAGATTAAAGGCGGGAAGAGAAGGGGACCACAGAGGATGAGACGGTTGGATGGCATCACTGACTCCATGGACATGAGTTTGAGCAAGCTCCGGGAGTTGGTGATGGACCGGGAAGCCTGGCACGTTGCAGTCCACGGGGTCGCAAAGAATCAGACACCACTGAGTGACTGAACTGAACTGAACTGAATCTTGAATGCCACATCAATGCCAAAATATTCAAAGAATTTTCACTACTTGTTTTAAAGATTTACTATAACTGTATTAGTTTTTATTTATTTACTGTATTAGTGTTAACAAAGGAGTGGGCATTTAATCAACGGAATAGGATAGAAAGGCTAGACATAGATCTACACATATATGTCAATTAATCTTTGAAATGCTACAAAAGGCAATTAAGTGAGGAAAGGAAAGTCCTTCAAGAAATGATACTGAAACAACTGGACATGGAGATGGGAAAAAAGTAAAACTCACCCCTTCTGTACACGTTACAAAAAAATTAACTCTAAGTGGCTCTAGGACCTAAATGTAAAATAGAAAGCTATAAACCTTTTAGAAGAAAACAGAATAAACTTTGTGACCTTTCTTGACCTTCTAAGACAAGCTTTCAGAAACATTCCTAAAGATTTATCAAAATCATATATCTAAGGAAGGCTACAGAAGACTAAGATGTATTTCTTTAAAAGATAGTATTTTTCATCTATCAAACTAGCAAGAATTATGGTACCTAGTGTGGGCCAGGATATGAGCGTCAGAACTCTCCTACACTCAAAGGAAAAGAAAAAGGATTCTTACATCATTCTTTAATCCTTACATAATCCCTGCTGCTGCTGCTGCTAAGTCGCTTCAGTCGTGTCCAACTCTGTGCGACCCCATAGATGGCAGCCCACCAGGCTCCCCCGTCCCTGGGATTCTCCAGGCAAGAACACTGGAGTGGGTTGCCATTTCCTTCTCCAATGCATGAAAGTGAAAAGTGAAAGTGAAGTCGCTCAGTCGTGTCCGACTCTTAGCGACCCCATGGACTGCAGCCCACCAGGCCCTTCCGTCCATGGGATTTTCCAGGCAAGAGTACTGGAGTGGGATGCCATTGCCTTCTCCACATAATCCCTAGGGGCAACACATAATCCCTAGGGGCAACACAATAATATAAACAATTTAATGTCTTTTAGGTAGTCTTACATTTAGGTATTTATTCTGAGGAGCTGCCCTGGTGGCTCAGAGGTTAAAGCATCTGCCTGCAATGTGTGGGAGATCTGGGTTCAATCCCTGGGTCGGGAAGATGCCCTGAAGAAGGAAATGGCATCCCACTCCAATGATCTTGCCTGGAGAATCCCATGGACAGAGGAGCCTGGTAGGCTATAGCTCACAGGGTCACAAAGAGTCCAGCATGACTGAGCTGCTTCACTTTTACTTTCAGATGAAACAATCAAGTAAGTGCAAAAACTACAAACAGTACAAACACACAGGAACATACACAGGAGACTGTTAATTGAAGCATTGTTTGAAATAAAGGAAAAAGTTAGCAGCAACCTATATACTATTTTTGAAACATATATTTAAAAGTGATTTTAAAGACAAAAACATGTACAACAATGATTACTAATATCCTTAGTGTGCAGTGAAAATAGACCTCACCATAATCAAATAGCACCAGCTGAAAATACAGTGCCCACTGTATTTGTAAAGACCAAGTTTGCAAGCCATTTTTACAACTGCCTGGTGTTAATCGATTTGAATACTAATTTATTAAGTGTTTTCATAAATCGAAATTAATTATATTATACTTCTGTCTTCCCAATCATTGAATTTAGTTAATATATATACACTTTAGATTTTTCATCTATGATGAAGTAACTAGCACTTTTAATTTCTACTTCCAAAAAGGCACTGACAAGCTGTCTTGTATTTCACGACTCATAAAAACCTATTTCTTTAGAAAAATCTTGCATAAGACAGTTGTTGTTAGTTAACTTACTCATAAATGGCTACATCGTTTTAACTGTGGGCAGTAGGTAGGTTCCCCACGTTCTAACATTGCATTTGACATGTAACAAAAGAAAATAAAAAAGAATACATTATCTCTTCCGGAAACCCTATGTGCTCAGGCCACATACCTTGATTCTTGCTTTCTCTATAAATTCTAGAGGGGTTTTTCCAAACTCAAATCCAGCTCCAATCCAAGGAATCCAGCCCCTTATGCACGGGGGTCTACGCAAGTTCTTCCACTGAAGAAATAATAAAACAGCAACACAACCTAAGATTATAATCACTGTTGGGGAAATGAATTCCATGTTTTTGTCTAGCACCTTCCTGAGTCAGAGAATGGAAAAGTCTTGCTTCTTCGCCCTGGAACAGGGCACTCACTCGACCTCCCAACTTTTCCGCTGTGACTTTTGCAGCTTGTTCGACTTCTTAACTGTAGCCTCTTTTCCCCGCCCCAATTTTTAGGTAACTTTTGCAACATCTCTTCCTACCACGTACACGTCTTTTTCAAGTCCTGGCTATCCCGGACAGAATGCAGGGGTTGGTTCCAGCTAGGGCGAGTGCAGAGGGTGGAGGCGGGAGCCCTGCTACCATGGAGACCGGGGGAGTGGTTCAGGGCAGCTGGCTTGCGGCCAATCAGAGAACTCGGCTGAAGGGGGAGGAGCCACGCGGACTACATTTCCCAGAAGCCTCGGGGGCTTCGAGCTGTTTTCCGCTCCCCATCCACTGGGCTGTTCCAGCCTGGGGCTGCCAGGGAGGCTGCGGGTTCGTTGGGCCCGCCTGGCCGAGCCAAGCTAGAGAAATGATCCCCGCCTCGCAGCGTGTCGCTTGAGAAGGGGCCGCCCTGGCCGGGTGGCAGGCCAGCCGCGGCGCGGGACGCGGGCCAGAAGGGGCGTATCGTCGTCCCGTGCTGCTGCTGAATGTCGACTCCAGACGATGCGGAGAGGCTCTCGCCGCTCGCCCAGAGATGGCCCCGCGCGAGCAAGTTCCTCCTGTCGGGCTGCGCGGCCACCGTGGCCGAGCTAGGTACCCGGCCGTCCAGCCTGGGCCTCCCCCGCTCGACCTCCAGGGGCCGCCCGAGGGTGGGGGGCCGGGCGGGTGGCTTCGTTTCCGAGTGGATGCAACCCTGTCGGTCCACACCTGTCCTGCGGGCAGGTGTGGCGGGGTGGGGGCAAGGCCAGTCTTGGGAGGAGGAGGAGGGAGTGGAGGTCACGAAGGTTTCTTCCTTCCAATTTTGTCTCCGTCGGATGTGCTGTTGCGCCTGAATGTATCCTTTTAGAAGCTTCCTGAGCTGTTACTCCCCTATAGGCATCATTTCCCCTTTTGTGAGGATGCCCTTTTTAAAACCACAGTCCACTTTCCGTCTTTATTGAGGACATCTCTGTTTATATTCTTACCCAGCCTCACTGTATCTTTGTGTTTTGGGTACAAGTTGTGGACTCAACTTGTGGGACTTAAGTTCTTAACCCATTCCTTACCGAGCATCCATCCACTCAGCATCTGCCTGTTGACCTCTTTGAGCTGAACTCAGCTACACTGTGTATACCTTGCGAGAGTCTGAGAGGTTAATATATAAACGCTAAATCCAAGGCAAGGCACCGATTGATCACGACATTCTTATAATGACCACAGTGCAGGAGACTGTGGAGATACAGTTAAAAAGACCCAGCCCTGACCTTCTTACAGGTTGGTGGGGAGACATGCAGAGACACAGTTAACATTACGCTATTTATTGTAATGGAGGTGGTGTTATAAGGGCAGAGAGGATGAACAATTACATCTGCATGAGCAAGTCAGAGGGGCTACTTAGAGCGGAGTTATGATGCTCTTGCAAGAACAGGAGATGCTTCTTGCAGGAATTTTATGAGTATAGTGCCCGTGTTTCCCCTGTGAAGCCTTCCCTGTGCATTTTAACATGACGCTTTCATCTTCTTGCCCGTTAAAAAAAAAAAAGAAAGAAAAAGCAGTAGCTCCAATATGTTATCATTTGTAAGTGTTAGTTTGCCCTGTTCTAAAACAAGTTTACTTTTTATTTCCAGCAGCGCCAAAACATGATCTCTTTTTTTTTGCTCCTAGTGCTCATCCATTCTTGCCCTTTGAACCCTCCTTATTTTTTTTCCTTTCTGTTCCCCCAAAGCTGAAGAATTATTATACATTGTTTTCACTGAAATACAGTTCATCAACTTAAAAAATTTTAAAGCAGATTGCTAAATGATTAGCTATATTCCCAGTTTCTTGTTTTTTTTTTTTTTTTTTTTTAACCCAGTTTCCCTTGTGACCAATGGCTTTTGTAAAGAAAACGTCCTCCTGTTAAAAACTTGTGGAGAATTGTGTGGGGGTGGGGAGTGAAAACCGGGGGAATCAAAATATGAGATAGTTTTGAGTACAAAACAATTTAGGATCAGAACCTGCAGCATTATTTAAGTAACCAGCAAGAAAGTCAAAATTATTTGAAGGGGCATAATTATGCTAATATAGCAGTGGTTATATCTTAAGATTTTGCAGGCTTCATATGTCAGTAAAGCACTGCTTAAATTCTCTGTATGTACACAACTTGTGTTTTAGGAAAACAATCAGCAAGATAATTAACTCTTCCAAATACCAGTGGTGCACGTTGACTATTCTCGTGGAAAAGGCACAGCTATGGTTTTGTATCAGGCGGTGGTCACTATAAAGACATGCAGTGTCACTAATGTTTATGAACTTGTCTGAATCATTGTGCATATTAACTTATGAGCTTGATCTTCCTTATGTGAGCCAGTTAGCTTCACTTGTTTCAAGGCAAAAGGTCTACCTCTAAGTCAAGATATAATCATTAGGAAAAACATTTCAAGGATAGTTGGTATTTTGTTAAGGAGGTCATGCAGAAAACTCATCAGTGCTGGGAAAAAAACACTCAACATGTACCTTACTTGAAAGAATATTGAGCCTGCCACCCTTGGGTAGAAAAGAAATGATAAACTCTATGATGCATCTTCTGTTTTTCAGACAGTCAGGCCAGTGATTCATCGACACAGGAGCATCACCCATGAAATGACAGAATTCAGCTTCATCTGGCATTTATTAAGAACCTGCCATATTAGTACAGTATTCTAAAAGTCACGTTGGCTCTTAATCATGGTTGCAGACCAGGGCACATCTTAGACTATAGATACCTGAAATTATTCCCACTGGAAAGCAAAAATTGAGGACAAAAGTAGGTTTTAGATGGACATTTATGACTGGAAAGAACCCAAGGCTTGTCACTTTTTGTTTTCTTTCTGGTGCTCTGGGACAGTGATTCTCCAGTTTGGGAGTGTGTCAGAATCCGCTGATGTCTTAACCCTATCTGCCTACTGAAATTCCATAGGCATGGGGCTAGGAAATAATATAATTTTTAACAGTCTCCCTAGTTGATTCTGATGTATTCTGAAATTTGAGAATCACCCATCTTGTGGTGACTAAAATCTGGGTCCTGTGATTTTCTAAAAAAAATTTGGTTCACTTTTCTGAATGTTACGAGTTTCCCCCTCGTTTTGTTTTTTCTTGTCGTCGTCGTTATCAGCAACCTTTCCCCTCGACCTCACAAAAACTCGACTTCAAATACAAGGAGAAGCTGCCCTTGCTCGGTTGGGAGATGGTGCAACAGAGTCTGCTCCATATAGGGGCATGGTACGCACAGCCCTAGGGATTGTCCAGGAGGAAGGCTTTCTAAAGCTCTGGCAAGGAGTGACACCCGCCATTTACAGACACATAGGTATTTATCTTGATTCTAGCTGGTGAGTTTGTCATGATTTCTGTGTTTGTCTCCTCTGCTTTCCTGTTGAGTTGTGTCGAAAAGCCAGCTAGTTTCCTTCTACTAATGTGATAAATGAATATATTATCTCTTAACCACCAATGCTTATTAAGGAATTATAGCCTCAGGGCTTTATAAATTCATACAAAAGTATTTAGGGATAAACTGTCACGATGTCATGAAATTTTCTAATGCACTCTGAAATAATTGAGGAAAAGAAAAAGCAAGTAAGGTGAAAATGTTAGTAATTGATAAATCTCCATGATAGACATAGAGTATTATTTTTCTCTACTTTGCTGTATGCTTGAAAGGATTCCTAATGAAAAGGTTTTTTAAGTTTAAGAAAGAAGAAGATGAATCACTGCAATTTTTATCAACTTGAGGAACTTTTAAACACAAAATTATTATTATTTTTTTAATATTCTTTGAAATTGAAAATATATTTGAATGCAATGCCAGATCTTACCAGTCTCTGTCCCTTGTGTCCAAGGCCAGGTTGATCTGAAAGACAGCATGGGTGACTATGTAATCCAACCTTGGCAATAGAGTAAAAGCAACACGTGATTTTTGCCTCACTTCCCAGGCTACCTATGTGGGCCTTTAGTCACTCTGAAAGGAAAACAGTTGAAATTATAATACTGCCAATGAGAAACTTTTCTGCTCTGCTTCCAGTGGGGCACCCACAACGATAGAAGTTATTGAGTTTCTAGCTTGTGGACAGGACATATCTTGCCTTCAAAAGGAGGAGGGATGGGTATGGCATTTTCCTCCTCTATATGTTTATATATTTTTAATTATTCCTCAAGTATGTAGGGACCTTTCATCAGAAAAGTGCCCAGTACTAATATTTACCAGCTTTGTATTTTTAAAGCTTCAGTTTTCCAGATGAGCACATTACAGTATATTCACCAGGAACTGTCCAGAAAGATGATTGTTTTGGTACTTTGTATGTTTTTGAATATCCTAAAATCCTGTATCAAACTTCCTGAAATATCAAGAAAACCTCTCTTTCTGAATACTGTGTATTGATTTTCATGATTTTTATTTCTTATTCTTTTCTTTAATAGCTTTTTCTTGCCTCCCATTATCATTTTGAGTTTGACTTCTTTTCATTTGTATTTTGTTGACCACCATATGTGATTTTATAGATAAGATTCATTTCATATGTTTGAGATTGATTACCTTAACATAGTAAATTATCCAGTGAAGTTGCGTGTGTTTATTGAATGAAAATGCCTGCTGTGTCCCAAGCTCTGTACCAGGGTGTATAGTGTAATGAAAACACACACAACCTGCCTTGAAAGGCTCATGGTCTGCTGGAAAGATGAACAAGTACACCAAGTTAGTTTCTAATCAAGATGATAAATGCAGTATTAGACACACACCTGGGGAGTTCTGGGGGATCATAGAAGCATGACAGGTATAATGACAGCCTAGAACACTGGAGGCCAGGTCAGAGGGCACTTTCTGGAAAACATGTTCTTCGAGTGGAGTCTTGAAAGAGTAGGAGGAGTTAGCAATGACGAGAAGGGATAATCCATTCAAGAAAAGATCAGGCAACATAGAAGGCCTGAGGCTTTACAAGGCATGCACATTTGGAGAACCACCAAGGCCAGGTGTCAGAAGCCTAGGTTATATGAGAGAAAGGACACAGCTAAGGAGATCAGCTAGGCCATGTGAAAGCATCCTCTTACTTTATTAAACGTAGGGCTGAATTCATCCTTCCCATGCTCTGTTTTGTACAGTGTATTCTGGAGGTCGAATGGTCACTTATGAACATCTCCGTGAAGTTGTGTTTGGCAAAAGTGAAGATAAGCATTATCCCCTTTGGTAAGTTTTGCTTTGAAAATAATACACTGTATTGTACAACACAGGGAATATAGCCAGTATCTTATAATAACTATAAATAGAGCCTAATCTTTACAAACTGTGAATCACTATATTGTACACCTATAATTTCTTTAATATCATACATCCACTATATTTCCATTTTTATAAAAAGAAAGGAGAAAGAGTCCAGGGACAGAGTCTCTTCAAAGAGAAGAACGTTTTGAAAACCCTTTCATTTCATAAAACTACTAAAACAGTAACCTATAAAACTTGGCTTACCAGCCTTTGTTAGACTGACTATATCAGTGCTGTTTTTATTCCCCTGTGGTCAGAATTAAACTGCAGTTAAATTATATCTTTGAGGCAACTGTCCTTCCTTTGAATTTCAGGCCATTAAAGGGGCCTGAAACTTCGGATTTGAATTTTGACTCCTGGTCCCTGAGCCCTCCCATCAGTAAACAAACCATCTACTCTCCTCTGTGATTTGTGTGGGTTTATTTTTTTGCTTCACTTTGTCTTAAATCTCTTATGCAGGGGCTGTACCAGCATGGTATTGTTTCCTACAAAAAGTGTGAAATTGATAATAACCTTTAGAAAAATGTATTTCCTTTTATAATTAGGAAATCAGTGATTGGAGGGATGATGGCTGGTGTTGTTGGCCAATTTTTAGCCAACCCCACTGACCTAGTGAAGGTTCAAATGCAAATGGAAGGAAAAAGGAAACTTGAAGGAAAACCACTGCGGTAGGTCCTCTGCCAACAGGTACCTTTCCTTTCCCCTTTGACCTCTGCATTTTTGGGCCCCAACATTCAGTAAAGGCATTCACTGTGACTCCTAGTTTGGAAGTGATACTCCCTAAGAGGAGACTGGAGTGGGGCCTTCTCTTTACCTGCTATGGTGTACCTGTTCTTTACCAGACAAACTGCATGCGTGCATCACTCTGCTTCTTTTCCAGCCAAGGCAGCTAGACTTGTCCCCTACTGGTGCTTGCTAGAAAGAATCTGATCATTAACAGTTGCCCTGGTGTGAATTCCAGTTCTGCCATCGTGGCTTGGCCTTGTGGAAGTCCCTTAACGTTTCTAGTCTCTGTTTCTTCATCTTTAAGAGACACTATCTAAGATGGTTTCCATGACAGAAGGTCTGGCTCATCAGGTGCCAGAAAGCCTGTTTTCTTTCCCTTTCTCCATGCAGGAAGGGAAATAGGAAGGTAAACCTTATGAATTGTTCTACTTCCCTGTCTGATTTCTCTCTGCCTCTTTTCCCAAGTTTAAGGAAGTTTTTTGGGTTTTTTTAACTTCAATATTACTATACTGTTGTGATATAAAGTCCTCCTGTTGCACTACGCTGTGTTGTCAAAATCTGCCTTTTTTCAAAAAGAAACGCATTCAAGTTTATTCAAATACCACTTAGGCAGTTTCTTCTGGAAAAGAGGCAGATCTTGCAGACAGACAGATAACCCTCTGCCAGGAAACAGAGAAAATGTAGGCTGTCCTGAGCTGAGCATGCAGGGGTCTGCTTCTCTGAACACTATGGCTGTGTGGCTGAGCCAGAGGTGGAGGAGGGTTTGGGGTCTCCTTTGGTGGTTTGCCACGACCACTGCCCTCTGCCCTGCTGCCCCTCCAACTGCTGCTGCTAAGTCGCTTCAGTCGTGTCCGACCCTGTGCGACCCCATAGACAGCAGGTCACCAGGCTCCCCCGTCCTTGGGATTCTCCAGGCAAGAACACTGGAGTGGGTTGCCATTTCCTTCTCCAATGCATGAAAGTGAAAAGTGAAAGTGAAGTCGCTCAGTCGTATCTGACTCTTCGCGACCGCATGAACTGTAGCCCACCAGGCTCCTCCGTCCATGGGATTTTCCAGGCAAGAGTACTGGAGTGGGGTGCCGTTGCCTTCTCCAGCCCCTCCAGCTGACACAGTGCAAAGTGAGGGTGGGCTGTGGCAGTCCAGGCCCCCTTCCCAACAGGGACCTAAGTAACGTGGACCAGGGAGGAGAAAAGGGTACCACTCTGACTTAACCATATAGTTTACAACATCACAGGACCCATTTTGTCATCTTGGAACTACTTCTGATTACTATGGAGCAGGGCAAAGTTATATTGCCTTGGTTGGCTACATGGAGAAAAGGAACTGTTGAGGTCCAGAAATGTCTGAGTTTTCACTGATTACCTCAATATTTTTCCTTCTCTTTGTCTCTCATGTTAGACATTTTGGTTTTGATATAATAGTTTTTTAAAAATTGCTGTAAAGAACATGAACCTTGGGATCAAGCAACCTGGGATTCAAATCCAGCCTTTACCACATTTTAGCTGTATAACCCTAGCCAAGTTCTTAACTTCTCTAAGCCTCAGTTTCTTCGTTCGGATGAGAATTGGAATAATAATAACATACTCCATAGAGTTTTTAGGAATAAAATGTATCATATATATATATATACACACACACATACATATATATATATATATATAACAAGCCTGGTGCTTAGTAAGTGCATTAATAAGTAAATTCTATTAATAAATAAATTCTAGCTATGGTGACCATTATTCCTGAGCATACTTCTTATGTAGCAGAATAGCAATTCTGAATGCCCAGTAAAAGAACATATTATCTTTTTGGTGAGACTCAGAGAGTTTAATGCCTGAGTAAAGCCACCCAACTAGTAAGTGGTAAGGTGGTATTCGACACCAGGTATTTCTGGCTATATACAACCCAGGTTTTTATTTTATATCAGAGGTCTCCAGCTTTGGTTCACCAGCACCATTTTCATCTGTGTATAGAAAAATGTGCAAAATAAGGAAAAGATAAATTTTCATAAAGCCAAAAGTATTCAGTTTTAAGAACTCTTCTGAAATTCTTCGTCCTAACTTTTGGTCTAAAATATTATTTCTTTCGTGAAGTGACATGAGAATTAATCTTGTAATGTTGTCATTTGATAAAATTACAAAATTTGAAGGTCTCCCATAATATGAGGAAAATGAACTTAAAGGTCTGATAGACACTGTTCCCTCCTATAATTAATATGTGCACAGACGATGTAAAATGTCAAGAAAAGAGTTTTGATCTATTTAATCTGAGAAGAGGATGTATGTTACAGTTTATAAGGATTTCCATAAAAAATGTTTAAATAAAAAATTGGCCTTTTTTCTAAAAAACTATTAAGTTTATTTGGGAATTAGACCTGCATAGGTTGCTTTAATTTTTAACAATTCTAGATAGTTAAGATATTATTGTTCTCCAACTCATAACAGTTATAGATGAAGCTTATGCAGTTGCATCTGATACACAGGAATGCATAGAGTTTTCACATTTATTATTATTTCCCTTTAGATTTCGTGGTGTGCATCATGCATTTGCAAAAATCTTAGCCGAAGGAGGAATACGTGGGCTTTGGGCAGGCTGGGTACCCAATATACAAAGAGCAGCGCTGGTGAATATGGGAGGTAATGGAAACTTTATTGAATTCTGAGAAGTCCTGATCACCTAAATCATTTTAACTATAAGCACTACAATGGGGAAAATGAGAATTTTTATCTTATTATTTTTATAATATGTACTGGCAACAGTCTTATTTTATGTTGTAATGTTGTAATTGAATATTTTCCCTAGAGTGGTTTCACTTTATTCTACAATGATGTATGAAAAGGATTTCCTAAAACTAGCAACTTGTGGCAGTAAGGAGATAATACCAAACCATGACTAAGGGTTCCTCCCCACCCCATACCTTCCTCTAAGATTCAAACTGGTATATGTACCACATGTGATGGTCATTATATCTAGACTACAGATCTTTCCCCCCAGTAATCCTGCTCCTCTTGCTGTATAATCCATCTTGTACAGCTGGACACCTCAGGCTGGAAACCTGAATGTTTCCTTCACTCATTCCCATCTCTCACTTCCCATAGTCAGTCACTGATTTCTTCTGTCTTCTAAATATTTCTTAAATGTTCCCCCCTCCAGCCTTATGCTAAGTGAAATAAGTCAGTCAGAGAAAGACAAGTACCAGATGATCTCACTTAAGGTGGGACCTAAAAAACAAAACAAAATGAAAACAGACTCATGGATACAGAGAACAAATGAGTGGTTGCTTAAGGGGAGAGGAGTAGGGAACCAAAGTAATTGCAAGGGATTAAGAGGTGCAAACTTCCAGTTATAAAAATGAGCCACGGGGATGTAAGGTACAGCATAAGGAATTATTCCAGTATATCGCAGTACCTTTCTACGAGGACCAGTGATTACTAGGCTTGTTGTCATGGTGACCTTTGTATAATGTATGCACCTGTCAAATCACTGTGTAGTACACCTACATAATATTGTATGTCAACTATATTTCATTGAAAAGAAAAAGGTTCCCCCATCCAGTAACTACCTTTGTATCCTTACAATGACCATTTTTACAGAAGTAACCATCAAAACACAACTAGACCCCTGCCACAGCATCTACCTCACCTCTTCCACTGCCCTCAAGTTTGGACCCAATATCCAGAGAGCTTTATCGAAAATACAGATCTCAACACGTTACTGGTATCCCTACAACCCCTAACTGGCTTCTCATCACTCACAGAATAAAGTGGAAATTTCATATCACAGAAGGCTTGCATAAATCAACCTGTGCCTTCTGGGTTTGAGCACTTCATTGATTCTGGAGCACATAGTGAAGCAGAGTCATAAGTGGAAAGGTTCCACTGCCTACACACACCAAACTGCCTCAGCGTCTGTGCTGTCTGTCCTCTTCCCTCTTCTCTTTAGTTCCTTCTGCAGATTTTTTAATACGTGGCTAAGGTGGCTTCTCCATCATGTGCTTTTCTTGCACCTCCCACAGCCAGCCCTCCCGGGTCATGGTGTGTTGGATGCCCTTTATATGCTCCCGTAGTTCTCTGTGCTTAGCTCTCTTGCTGTTTTTACCTCATTTCATTGCTTTCTTCTATGTGTCTATCTCCTCCCCCTGGATTCTGAGCCCCCTGAAGGCATGGACTGTATTTAATTCATCTTTATTTTCCCAGTCCCTCTTACCTTTCCCAGTCCCTCTTACATAATCAACAAATGTTTAATGAATGAATCAGTGGATGAAAGACTCCTTTCTAAGACCAAGATTATATGATTCTAAGAAACTGATAAATAGCAGTTTTGAGAGCTATAGTAACATACCACTTAAACACTAAAGGAAATAAGTCTATTTTATATTTTGCTATTTCAGTCCATTGATGTCTCCTGTATCATATTAGTAGATATTCTGGTTTTCAGAAAACCTTTCAGATTATCATTTCTCAATTGATTGCTTCAATATCTTTGCAGCCCAGAGTTTTCTTCCAAGTTCTAGCATCTACTTAGCATCTTCATTTGGTATCTCAAATATATATTACTTTCAATGTGTCCAAACCAAATCATTTACTGAATCACTTCCTTCTCTGTTCTTCCCAATCTCAAAATATGATATCATCATATTTTTATGATGGCTTTTTAGTTGAACGACCCAGAAACCTAGGCATGATTTTGATCTCTTTGCTTTCACTTAGTCCTTACAGCCAACCAGTCACCAAATATAGCCAGTTCTGTCTCCCAGAGAGATCTCAAGTTCATCCATTTCTCTTCATCCCTAGAGCTACGCCCTGGTCCAAAGTACTATTAATCTCCTCCTCCTGGACCACTACAAATATCTCCTAACTGGTTCCCCCACACACATACACACATGCATCGCACAGCCATTCTGCCCCACTATGCATCTGAAATTGTTCTCATCAGGATCACCCGTGCCTGTCATCTTATTTTAAAACATTTAAATCAGTCCATTCTCATTTTCACATCGCTATAAATGGCAGCTCTGTCCTTCCAGTTGTTCAAGCTCAAAACCTTGTAGTCATCTTTGCTTCCTTTCTTTCCCTCCATATTTAGTCTGCTGGCTGATCTATTGATTCTGTCTTCAAAACACTCAGAATCTGACCAGTGCTCCACACCCCAGTATCCAAGCCACCACTCTTTCTTACTAGAAGAACCGCAGTAGTATCGTGTCTAATGTGCCTTGTCTCCCATAGTCTGAGTAGACTATCACAGTGATCTTGTAAATACTAGCCCAGGTCAGCCACTCCTCTGCCCCAGTCCCCTTCTCCATCTCTTGCCTTCTCTGCTCCTGTTAAACCAGTGTTCTTGCCGTTCCTCTAACATACGAAGCTGACTTTTGCCTTTTTGACCTACTGTGGTTCTGCCTAGGACACTTTCTCATACACATTTCCAAAGTTTACTTCCTCAAGCTTCCTGCAGGTCTCCACTCAAATATTATTTTGAGGTCATCTCCAGCTGTTCTATTTAAAATTCACACGCACCATCCTTCCCCACCCTCGCACCCTCGCTGTCCCCTTTTCCTGTCTGATTTGTCTTCAGAGCAGTTACTGCCATCCGAAATGCCACGTGGCTTACTTACTTACTTGTTTATTGTCTCCTCCTTCAACAAAGAATGGCGATTGTCCACAGCTCTTTCCCCAGTATGTAGAATAATGCCCACCACATGGTACGCTCTCAGATGTCCGGTGAATGATCAAATGTATCTACCCATTCTTAGCTCTTTACAGTTCACTTCCCTATTCTTTGGTGTAGGTAATCTTTATAAAATTCCATGGCTGTGATCTAGTCCTCCCCTGTTTAAAACCTTTCAACAGATCTTCATTGCCATTAGAAAAAAGTGTAAAAAGCTTCATGTAGAATAATGGCCAGGATCTTTTGTTTAAAGTGATAGAATCTCAATTCAGCCTAGCTTAGGCTAAAAAAGGAATTTGTGAGCTCCAGCGCTGAGAAGTGCAGGGGTTGAGCTGACTCTGAGCAAAGCTGGATTCAGATGTTCAGATGATATAATTGAGCGTCTGTCTCTCTTCCTTTTTTCCTCCCCCTCCCTCTGTCGCTCTGCTTTTCTCTGCTTGAGAACAAGAATGGCATCTTTCATCTTTGTATACATTCTTGTCCCACGTTTAGCACATTCTTGACACAGAGACGTTCATTGTTGAGTGAATGACATTTAAACTTTCTCTGTGTATTGCCAGATTTAACCACTTATGACACAGTAAAACACTACTTGGTATTGAATACGCCACTTGAGGACAATATCGTGACTCATGGCTTATCAAGGTAAGACTGTTTTAACTTGTCTCTTTCTATTTTTTCCTATCTCACTCTTTCTTCCATATTTGGCATAAATTCTAACTTTCATCTCTTCTGATTGGGAACCTAGTGATAACACCCTTAAAGAAAGGCAATAGTACCTTTATAAAGAGCAATTTCTTAAAGTGTGTTACAGTTAAAATGTGGAAGAGAGGGGCAGGATATTTCAGGTTAAATTTCCCCCAATATTTGCCCTTTTGTAGGGCTATCCCAGGGTCAGATTCTGACAGTTGATTATCCAACTCAATTCAGTGGGTACATTTGAGCATCGTTTGGGTTAAAGACACTGTGCAAGGCCCTGCAGTAGATACAAAAGGTAAACCACACTGCTTCCCAGGGAGTTTACCAAGGGGAAAAACAGAACAAGTATAAAAACACTGCACAGTAAGTGCTAAAAGAAAGGGACTAGTTACCCACTGGATCAGGTTTTTAAATGGGATCAGGGGGCGTATGTGTGGTCCATGAGGCAGCTCAAAAGCTGCTGTCCATGAACTCACAGCTGGGTAGGCAAACAGTGCTGTGTGATCTAGAAGTTCTGGACGCTGCATCACAGGGTAGAATGAGTGCTCACTGAGGTTTAAAGAGGGTTGCAGCTGAGCAATCGAGAGATTTATAGGAGCCATCAACATTCGCAGGAAGGGAGTTTGATACGAAGAAGAGGAGTAAAAATAGTGCAGGCACTGAACTGGGTGCTTCAGAATGGTTAAGGGTAAACTGTATGTTATGTGTATTTTACCAAAATTAAAAACAATGGGGTCTGTGCTCACTTGAGCAGCACATCTACTAAAAGCAATGGTGTGGGTGCGCTGAAGTTCTAGGGCAGGGAAGGAGCAGTAGAAGACGTGCGGCTAGGGTTCTAGTGAGATGGGGAGGCACGTGGCGAGGTCTGTTAATGTAGGAGGAAGTAGAAAGGAAATTACACAGAACAGGAAAACCAGAAGAGTCCCCCTTTTCCCTCTTTTTAAATCCTGAGGCTGTTGAGAGGTGAAACTGGGCAAAAGATTAGCCTACACTGTATGAGGATCATAACATGAGCGTGGTTATTTAGTTGATGCAGAAGAGGATTGTTCATCCCGAAACCATGCTTATGGACTAATAGACTAGCCTTGCACAGAGCCATCCGGTCTCCTGGAGAGAACAGAAGACGTACCCAATCATTCTCTGTCTATCATCACTTAAGACACATGCTGGGCTTCACTTGGCGGGTATTACTGGCAAGGAGCGACAAAGGTCAATAGCAAAAAGTAGCCATGTTCCTGTCAAGTATCTAGGCAAAATTGATGTAACTTTTACGGCTCTGTCTTCTCACTTTGACTCTAGATAACCACCTTACCTGAGGCCTCCGTAATGCAGTATTTGCTCTCTTAGTATTTAAAGAAGCCTAGCCAGATCACACTACCTCCTGCAAACAGTTTGATAAGAGGAGGATGAGGCAGGCCACTGGCAGCCGCCTCCCAAGGTGTCTGTGTGCCGAACAGGCCCACGGTTGCCAAAGGGGATCCTTGATGTGGTTATTATACAGGTAAAAAAATCCTTTAATAAGTACATTAATTAATGACTACTAATGAATGAGGGCTGCCTACCTTTTAAAAGTAGAATTTATTAATAATATTAACACTCTGGTAGAAGTAGTGTCCACTCTTGAAACATATGTATAGCTGAGCCGGCACCCAGCCTCTCTGAAGCAAGTGGACAAGTGAACACGTAGTGTTTCTTTCCAGTCTTTTGAGCCAAAAAGGGGAAATTGTGTATTTTTTTCTGTCTTCTTTGTTTTTCTCACCTCTTGACTGGCCTTGCATGCTGTTTCTAGTAGACTTCAGTTTTGGAACGTAGGTGAATTTTGTAGTTGGTTGCCTGTTTCTATGTAAAAATAATGAAGGTATATTAAAATGAGGGCTTCCCTCGTAGCTCAGTTGGTAAAGAATCTGCCTGCAATGCAGGAGACCCCGGTTTGATTCCTGGGTTGGGAAGATCCACTGGAGAAGGGGTAGGCTACCCACTCCAGTATTCTTGGGCTTCCCTTTGGCTTAGCTGGTAAAGAATCTGCCTGCAATGTGGGAGACCTCGGTTCAGTCCCTGGGTTGGGAAGATCTCCTGGAGAAGGGAAAGGCTACCCACTCCAGTATTCTGGCCTGGGGAATTCTGATATTAAATCTTGACTTTCAGAGGATCTGAACAAATAGGAAAAAATGTTAAAAGAATGTTAAATTTTAAAAGAATGTTAAAAATGTTAAAAGAAAGAATGTTAAATATATCCCTCCTGGATATATATGGTGAAGCAGTAAGATCTTTGCATATAGGCCTGTCGTGTGAACAGAGACCCAAGAAAAGTTATATACACAGTCGGGTCACTTGCTGGAAAATGTAATAGGTTATATGGGTTCTTTCTCTTGAATTCAGGTATTCCTGAAGTGTGTTTCTCCTTTGAATGATCAATCCTGATCTGAAAGAGTCATAAAAGAACTTGGGTGCTTGCTGCCCCAGCAGTTCAAAGTAAGAGAGTGTGAAGATTCCTAGTGCAGTTTCAACCTCCCCACCACACAGCCTTCAGACACTTCAAAGGCCTTGCTTGGCCCGGAAGTCAGCGGTCCTTATCTCTGGGAGACACTTGATGTTCCGGGAAGAGATAAAAGTTGTCCACAGTTTTCCTTTCTAGCTTTCTATTAGCCCAAGATACGATACTCTTCCCACCCCGCTGATTCCCGTCTCTAGACTCAGCTGCCAACTCCTGGGTCTCAGGCCTTCATTTCGCTTGATTCAGGATGACCACCCATCTTCTCGTCATCTGTGTTTCTCCTGGAAAAGTTTACAGCAGTTAATGGCTTCTCAGATTATGGGATGTCGATCATATTCCTGTATTGCCTCTCTCATGCCCACATACATAATGAACTGCTGGTGGCCTCTGAACTGTTGAGTCACTCATTTAAAAGAATCTTGATTTAGTCTGCAGTGGGTTGGCTACATCCATTTTGTCTGTCTTGAATAACTGACCAGAAGCCTTTTTCAAAAAGGAGTGATTATGTGATTTCTGCCCCCCCACTTTAAGATCCTTTCCCTTTGCATTGAGAATAAAATCTCAGCCTTCTCTGCCTGCATCTATTTAGTCTCTGATCTGGCTGGTGAGAAGGAACCATGTATGTCAAGATCTGCTCTCACCCAAGAGCCTTTTCATGACTGCCTCTCACCTGATTAATCCCTATCACGTGATCTCATTTAATTTTTTTTTCCACAGCACTAAGCTTACCTGAAATTATTCATTTCTCCTCTGCCTATCCCCAGTTAAGTACCTTGAGGACAGGATCTTATTTGTCTTGTTCACTGCCTAGAAGAGTGCCTGCCTCCAGCAGATGTTCAGTGTATATCTGTTGACCAGATATTGTTTTAATTTTTTTTTAGCTCTTGAATGAATGAATTTATCATTGATTTTATGCTAAAAGAGCATTAGTATGAAGAATATTATTGGACTAGATTTAGTATTTCATTCTTTCCAAATATCAAATCCCCCTTCCTTAAAATTTGGAAGCTGCTACATATTACCTTTCAATTTCATTTATTTGTATCTACAGCTTATGTTCTGGACTGGTAGCTTCTATTCTGGGAACACCTGCTGATGTCATCAAAAGCCGAATAATGAATCAACCACGAGATAAACAAGGAAGGTAGATAGAAAGTCTTAGTCTCTGTGTATCTGAATGTCTATAATAACAATGTTCTTTAAAGACTCTTCCTCCTATTTATTCTTGCTGGAAATGTATTTTTGTGTTTACGTGTGTTCAACCAGGAAATTGTTTTTATGCAATTACCCGCTTTGTGTCTGATGGAAAAGTACTGTGCATTTGGGGAAATCAGCTAATTTAACCGTCATATTGTTTAGACACAAGGTGTTTATTGTGACTTTGTTGTTTTCATAGAGTTTTTGAAAATATACTTTGTTAAGAATTTGCAGGGCATTTTTTCAGAAGCTCATGACTTGTGAGTAACACAAGTTACACAAATTACCCAAGTTACACAAATTACCCAAATTTGATTGGCTATAAAACAGTATGTTTTCTGTGAAGAGACTAGATGGAGTGAATTCTAAGTTATCAGACCAAGGGTGGGGTGAATCCCAAGAGTCAGCCTTGAAAAATATCTTTAAACTCAAAAGAGGTGTCCTATGTATACAGAAGCACAAATATTATTTGTTCTAAACTAGCAGAAGATAGTTAAATAAGTTTTCCTAGACTATTTTTTTAAATTTTATTTGTACATCTATTTACATGTAAGAAATTTAACAAAATTGTCTTCTTTCCTTTTTAGGGGCCTTCTGTATAAATCATCTACTGACTGCTTGATTCAAGCTGTTCAAGGAGAAGGATTCCTGAGTCTCTATAAAGGGTTTTTACCATCTTGGCTTCGAATGGTAAAGTTAGGTTTTTCTTGCCTTTGTTTTTGTTTTTATTGTACTTAAATTACTTTTCGTCTATCAATATTTTCCCTTTTCACTTCTGGCTTCTGGCATGGTTCTGCCCCCAAATCATGATTCTTTCTTTTCTCTTTTTGTTTTCTTTTACGTCCAACCCCTTTGGTAGATTAAGGTAAAATAATTCAGTTACATCAGAAATGAATAGGTTGATAGTCTGATGTTATAAAGCCAGTGGATAGATTGTTCTGAATGTAAAGACTTTTGCTATTTAGCCAAAATATTGCAGTTTGAGACAGGTATACAGATTTCATACTAGAGACCATTGTTATGAAAATGTCACTATTTCAAACAAAATTAGTTACTTTGATCATAAATATTGGATTATCCATTGTGGCCCAGCAGTAAAGAATTCGCCTGCAATGCAGGAGACCACCTGCAATATAGGAGACACGGGTTCAATCCCTGGGTCAGGAAGATCCCCTGGAGAAGGAAATGGCGACCTACTCTAGTATTCTTGCCTGGAGAATCCCAGGGACAGAGGAGCCTGGCAGGCTTCAGTCCATGGGGTAGCAAGCCAGACATGACAAAGTGACTTAACCACCACTACCACCCATTAATATCTATCACCACAAAGCTCTGCTTAGGAAGAAGACATCATATCATTTTCATTTGGTTTGGATACTGTTTTTTACTAAAGTGAATTAACATGTAGAGTTAGACTTATCTAAATAACATAACAAATACAATAAAAACAAGGTACTCGAGTATTTTGTGAGTTAGAACATATTTGAAGCAATAGGAGTTACAGGTTTAGAAATTCAATTAATGCTTTACACAATATAGTATAATCATATGAATTGAGCACCTGTTCCATACAAAACCCTGTCTCAGTGCCTGACTTTAGGAGGAACCTAAGAGCCTCAGTTCCTGCTCCAGTGCTAGAGCTTCCAGTCTAGGTCGAGACAAACCCTGAGTGAAGAGTTGGGAGGGGGCAGGGTGCAGGGTCATGGTGCTTTCAGAATAGACAGCAAGTAAGGACCGCCTACGCTAGGAGGTTAAGTAAACCTCATTGGAGAATGGATTTCTCACTGAGATTTGAAGAGTGACTGGGACTTAACTAGGTTAAAAGGGAAGAAAAGAACACTCTGGGTGTAGGAACTAGCTGGAGTGGACAAAGGACATGATGCATTCAGAGAACTGAAGGAAAGCCAGCTGGCCAAGGCATGGAGATGTGGAGGAGAGAAGCCCAGGGTGAGGCCAGAGAGAGGCAGGGATGGGACTGGGAACGGCCACAGGGTCCATGAGAGCGAGGGGCATTGGCCTGATGACGTGTGGTTTTAGGAAGATCATTCTAGCTGCTGTGTGGGTTGAGGAAAGACCAGGAGTTGTGACAGATGACAGATAATGATAACTCAGACTAGAATATGACAGTGGGGACAGAAGAAGATAGATTAAAAAAAAAAAAAAAAAGGGGGTGGGGATAGAAAGGAGATAGAAAAGAACACAACCGGATAGAGATGGGGAAATGGTTGGAGAAAGCAAAAAAAAATCGAGCTTCATTCCCAGATTCCTGCCCTGAGCAACCAATGATGTAGTTTTCTAAAATGGGATCATTTTCAGGGAAGAAAATTTCATGGTGGAATCTCAAGTTTAGTTTGGATATGTTCAGTTTTGGATACTCATAGGACATCTAAGAAGAGATATCTAGATGACCAGCTTCATATATTGGCCTGGATCTTAGAATTATGAGGATGGCACATTAGACCTGAGCACCATCTACACAGAGATAATAACTGACGCGCTGGGGATAAATGACATCACCAAGGGTAGTAGGTATCTATCTATTAACATGAAACTAACAGCCAAAGCCCTTGGCAATATCTGATACAAAAGCACACCTAAGCTGTAAAAGATTATTTTCACTGTCTTGATTATACTTTGAAGTTATCTCAAATCTATGGATATTTAATGGAAAGGAAGATTTTGATCTGGCCTGCATAAACCAGGTCCTATTATAAGTGCTGGTAACACGAAGGAATAAGATGTGTATTTTTTTCTCTCAAGGAGCGTACAATGTGATGGGAGAAGATAGACACATAAGTAGTTAAAATTACAGAGATTATAAAGCTAAGATTATGAAGTCACTTGCTATATGACCAGTGCTGTGCTAATCATATTCATGGCTTAACTCGTTGAGTTCTCCCAACAATCTATTTAGAAGGTTACTATCATATATTTCATTTATAGAGGAGAAAACTAAAGTGAAGTGTCTAAATAACTTGGCCAGGCTAGGTGGTTATTAACTACTGGCATCAGGGCCTCAAACCCAGGCAGTCTGGCTTCAGAGTACACAGATTACTAAAGAGGTTGCCAGTGCTGTGAACAAAACATGAAAACACGTATAGTGGAGAAAAATGGCTTGAACTCTTTGAGAAGTCCCAAAAGGCCTCCCAGAGGTGATCCCTGATCCGAGCTTTGAAGGATCAGTAGGTGTTTGTCAAGAAAAGCATGAGGAAGCAACATAAAGCAAGTCGCGGGCGACCCCAAAATGTCTGGTGAACTGTAGAAAAGTCTGTGTGGCTAGACTGGAGGTCCTCAGAGGGCAGGCGATGGGAAGAGTACAAAGAAGAGCATTTAGGCACCAGGCTGAGAAGGACCTTGGGGAGCCAATTCAGTAGTTGAGGTGAAACTGCAGTAGCAAGCGCCTGTTTGAACCCGGGAGCCATGTGCTAATATTTGCTTGGGGACAAGTCTACTGTGGCAGCAATGTCGAAGCTATTGTGAAAGTTAGCATGCAAGAAGGGAAGTTTGGGCGGTGGTCTAGCCAGGAGATGATGGTAGAAATGGAGAGAAGGTGGATTTCAAGAACATTTGTGTTCGACTCCACAGGACGGAGTAACTGATCAGACAGAGAAAGGGAAGGAGGGAGAGAAGGGAAACGAGACTTTGATGTTTCTGGTGGGGAAGACCATGAAGATGGGTGAGACCAGGGATGAAAAACAAAACCAAGAGGTGATGCAGAGCAGCCCAGTATAAAGGAGCACTGAGACCACTTGATCTGACCCATTGTCTTTGTAACATGAGACTCAGGAAGTATAAATGACCTCAGAATGAATACCTAATGTATGACAAGCTTTGTGCTAAGCTCTTTACACACGTAATTTTTTAAGTCTTACAAGAACCTAACATTACAGGTAGTGTGATCCTCATTTTTCAGATGAGAAAAACACAGCTCAAAGTATAAGAAACTCACTCAAGTTCATGTAGCTAGTACATGGCCAAGCTGGGAATCCACTGCAGATTTGTTCAACTCTAACTAAACCCATGGTCCTAACTAGGATGGTATACTGAGTATCTCAAGGTCCTGCAGCTCATTATGGAAGTTTTAAAACAGAGACAGGGCGTGGTGATGAAGAGAGGTTACCGGAGACAGACTGGCTAACCACCCGAGATCACCAGGGTGGCGTGGCTTTGTTGATTTGCCACAGGACCTGAGCGTAGAAGCCTGTTGACTCATGAGCACTTCCAAGTAAATCGGCCTTTGCACATACAACTGCCCTTCAGCCAAACTCACTGAAACCGATGACCAGAGGACATTGGCTCATCCACACTGAGAAATACATCTGGCCAGTGATCTCAATGCTGAAGTCCTCTGGATAGTTAAATTCAAACTATAGGGGAGCCAAGTCATAATCAGAAGGTTGCCTGCTGAACACAGAATCATAATACCAGGAAGAGCTTATCTGTAAACTTAATATTGCAAAAGGTCAACCCAAGAGTCCCTGTGTGTTCAGCCCCACAGTAAAAGCATGGAGGAAAAAAAGTTTTTTCCAGAATTATGATAACATGGCATCATATACACTTGGATTGTTTTCAGTGGTACAACTATGCCAGTGAGGAAAAAACAAGTAAAAGAAGGTACTGGCCATATGCCCTTCTGCAGAGGCTCAGTATATCCAGTTTATATCCTGCACATGCTATTTGCCTCTCCCTGTTTAACTCCTCTTCAAAACCCACCTAAACTTAATCCCAGTTCCTTACACTAGTTAGAGATAGCATGCCCTCGCTTTGCTTAATCCCTGGTTAATATTTATTTCCTTCGCATATACTTTGGTTGCTATGAGGAAGAAGTCTGATAACCAGAGCCATCAGGAAGGACTGCCTAGTCCATTCTTAACTGAGACCTCTGCTTCTAGATCCAATTGCAGTCACATCCTTGGCTCACTTCACTTTCATTGTCACAGGGCTGTGTTGTTGTCACGGCTTCTTTGTCTATGTCTTCATACACTTAATTGACCAAAGATGTATTCTCCTAAATCCACTAATGAATCCTCAGTCTACTAGCATAACTTGCTCAACATTTCTAAACACGTATGACATAAATGTTGCTTTATAAACACTCTAGGCAAATACATTTTACATTCTAATTGCTTATTTCTCTATACTCTAGTGTGATTAGGGTTTCTCTCTGATCAATATTACCCATAACTTAGGAACCAAACCAGATAAGAACTGGATCCAAGACATACTTCCTCTGATGATGACTTCCATTGTTTCCTCTGTGATCTCCATGTGTGTCTTTAGCATTTTTATCTTCTGTTCTTGATTAACCCTCATCCCCTTGTAATTCCTTTTGCACAGTGCCACCTTCATAGGCAGTTCTTGCTGAGGTGAAAGCCCTTTTCTCCACTTCATGTGCATTTTTATATTCATTATGTGATATACCAGGTGTTGGTTTTATGATCAAACTCTCAAAGGATAATCTTTCATCTCTACTTTCAAGTTCTTCAGGGCTTCCTTGTCATGCTCCATACATTACACAAACTACATGTAGAAGAAAAGAGCCCAGCCTAGAATTCATGCTGAGTCCTAGCCTTTTATCCACTAATGGTCAGTAAAAGGAACCCTGGAATGGAAGTCAGAAGCCCAAGGTCCAACTCCACCATGCTGGCAGGCATCTGATTGCTAAGCCTTAGTGCCCTCATCTGTAAAACAGGGGTATCAATACCTTTCCTTTCCATTATAAATTGTTTGGAGAAATCTGTGACAAATTAAGATCTGAAAATGCTTTGTAAATGATAAGGTGCTCTAGATAGGTGAAATGCCAAAATATTTGTTTTCAGCCTAAGTGGATTCAAAATGAGTTCATCATTCAAAGATGTGTATGCATATGTGTAGAAGATTTATAATTGCTTTGAAATATGCACTAACTTCTTTGGTTAATCTTTCAGACCCCTTGGTCACTGGTGTTCTGGCTTACTTATGAAAAAATCAGAGAGATGAGTGGAGTCAGTCCATTTTAAGCCCTTAAAGATACAGTGTTCAGTATCATTGAAATGCGGGCATCTGCAACACACACCCCCTATTATTTCTACCTCTTTAGGAAGACACCTTACTCCACAGAGACTGTGATTTATAGGGGGCAGCACTTTATTTATTTACCTGGAAACCCAAGTTCTCTTTGACTCCTCTTTTTGTTCACAAGCAATCTGATTGGATCACACAAGACCACCCAATGAGACCCCAGCACAGCGTTTTCTAAAGAAGGATCAAATCCTGACCACTTAACTTGCGCGAGAAGATTCAAGCTTTGAGATGCTATGCTGTAGAGCCTGCTTAGAGGAGAAAGTGCCAGAAGGGAGATGGCATCTCAGACCTGAAGTGGACAGTAGGAATGTGGAAAAATACATCCATACATAGGGACCAAGGAATATACTTAATGTGTTGTGTCAGTATTTACAACTGAAATCTGATCATTTACTTTTCTGTTGTCATTAAAGTGCATATTCTATAAACTAAAGGGAGGTGAATGAATAAACATTTTGAGTTTCCCTAGTGTTGAAGGAGGTTGATGTACCTTTTCTTGCCAGGCGAGTGAAAAAAAGTTTGGATCTCAAGGAAAGAAGCCTCATTCTCTCAGTGCCCTGTGATCTGTGTTCATTGGTTAGGTCTCTACCACATAGGCTAAGGACTTCCTGACAGCCAGAGAGACCACATCTGAATGAAAACAGAGAAGAATGTCTGCTTTGTGATATATCCCATTCCAGCCTGAATTTCTCGCTAGCTCTCAAGAATCTCAATATATGAAAAACGGGGCTTATCTGATTAAAGTTCAGGTGGACAGGTCCTTTTAATAAAGAAACATCTGGTATCATCAGTCTCTCAGTGGCATTTAAAAGCAAAGGTAACATGAAGTCAGTCGACATACAGCCTCTCTTAATCCCTCCTTCCCTAACACTAAGGGCCTGAGAGAGAGGGAGGGAGAACTCAGAAATCACATGAAAGCTGTCTCCAGCCTGAATCTTATTCAGTCTGAAAAGCTTCCTGCCTAAAAAGTGATCGTATAAACTGCCTGTGGTACACAATTATGTCTCCAGTCACTGAATCATATCCCTTTTCTTAGAAAGGTGAGAGATTTCTTCACATTCACCTGTGAACCACCTGTTCCCCCAGCCTCAGACTCTGGGCATTTCTGGATGGATAGCTACAGTTATGGGAAAAGGCTGTAACTGTCAAAATAGGAAAACTCCAACAAAAGTTCAGACCCAAGAGAGACACTGGAGCTGACCAAACAGGATGTATCATGGGTATGGATGATGTTGAATGGAAAAAAGTTTATAAGTGCTCTGTGGTTGCCCTAATGTATAATCACTGCCATTTAAGAGGGAAAGTGTACTTTAAAATATATTTTAGTGTGATATGTAGTGGCTTATTTTTTTAATAGAATTTACAGAACGTGGAGTTTAATCTCTTAAAATCTTTAGGCAGTATACTTTTCCATTGTATTTGTCAACCTGTATGAACTGAGTTGTTAAATATACTTAAAATAATTATATGTACTTAAGTTCTCAAATTATCTGTATTGGAACCACTTTAGGAAACTTTGTTTTTTTGTGTGTATTTTATAATGTTGTAAACCCAGTAAATATTAGATCAAAATAATTATATGCAAACTGGACCATGGAAAATTTTATTTAACTTTTTTCTTTGAGGGGCTTGAGGTGAAAACATCGCTTACATAGTGAGACTATTCCTTGATGTCTGGATTGGAATAATTGGATTTTTTTTTTAAACCTGAAATGACTCCTTGGGATGGTCTGGTTTAACTGTCTCATTTTCTATGTTGGGAGACTGAGGCCTGGAGAAGTAGAGTTGTTCATGTTCGTAATTTATTCAGTAGCAGAATCAGGATAAAAATACAGATCTTCTAATTGCGTGCTGCAATTCATGAGGTCACAAAGAGTCGGACACGACTGAGTGACTGAACTGAATTATTGTTACCACTGACAGTTATTATACACTAATTAGGTACTGAGTAAATGTCTCATGTCATTTTTGCAACATCCCAGTCCAGGATTATTGAATCTTCCAAGAACAGGTTTTTCTTTATGGCATTTTTTTTGTCATAGACATTTTAAATGAATTTCAATTGCCTTTGACATACATTCTAGAATGGAGTCAAAACACTTCCGCTAAAACATGAAGACCCCCCCAAATCTGACCAAATCCTGTAGATAACACATACATCCCAGCACAGGCATACTTTGCCAGTGAAACCATTTTCATTAATGTGTCTTGGAACTTTGCTTTATTTTACCAACTTGAAATCATCTTGTTCCTCTCCAGAATAACCCACAGTAAATAAAAAGAAATAACTTCAGTAATTTTGTGTCCACACTGAAAGACTTAACATTTCAGTCTCACTTTCTTGTAACATAACTGTGCTTGGTGTTTATCTTCAGCTCAGTATCAATAATACTTAACCTCTAAGTTTCCTTTGCTTAGTTTCCACTTTTTTCCCTTCCCAAATGATTTTTTTCTCATTGAAAAAATATACATGTTCTTATTTTTAATTATATACAGTTCTTTGTTCTTTATAAGTGAATTAGCATATATCTAAATAGAGAACATTTCTTAAATTTGCTTTCAGTGAGGAATAATATATCTTCATCAAGTGCTCCAAATCCTATTTTAATTATAAGCCACTAGTGGTAGGGCTAGTAACATTTATTTGCCATTAGGTACTCAACAAAATTTACAGATGGTATGAATCAATTAATTTTGTCTTACTTGAAGATCTGTGACTATCAAAAGACTAGTCTGAAATTTCTTTCATTTTGCCAAGAAAAAAGGAAGGAAACAAATTCAAGGAAGTTTTAAATGAGAAACTGATTTTCTGTCATCTTTATATTTTTAAGCATAACCACTTATGTACAATTGAAATAGTTATTCATGTCTTTTTCTGTTTAATGAAAACAGATTCCCTCAGGACCTCCATTGGAAAAATCTTTCATTTAACACTCGTTGGTTAAAAAAATCTTTCTTTTAATACTTGGTGGTCACTTGAGGGTGAAAATATTTGATGCTGTTCTCCCCAGTTAAACCAGAACTCTTTTAAAAATGATTTCCCCAAAATACATATATTATTGAATGCCAGGAAATGTGGAGAAAAGGCTGAACTTGGATTCTCAAGACCTTTATCCTACTGGGTTGGTCAAAAAAGTTCATTTGGGTTTCTCCCTAACGTGGTGTGGAAAAGCCCAAATGAACTTTTTGGCCAACCCAACATTTGGGGTTCTACTTCTGACAAAGTAGTATAATCAAGTCCCTTCATTTCTCTTGATGGTCCATTTCTTTTTAAGATGAAGTGGTTGAACTCTTGAATCTTGCACATATACTTGAAGAGGGTCATTATATTAATGTCATGTTAAAAAAAGGAAAGATTTTTTTAAATTATTGGGATTTTCTTTTTCCTGGATTTATTTAATTTCTCATGTTTTAAGATGAGGAAAGTTGTATTCAGGACTTACAGCAGCATACAAGCTTTTTATGTGGCTGGAAATCCTTCACCAAGCAGCAGACACATCTTCCTTCAGGCAACAGTGGGCATGTCATCCCACCTTCTTACCTTCAGTTACTCCTTCACACACACACAAGAAAAATTAAAATCTTTCACAGTGTATCCAAGCCCCTCTCAACCTGGCTTCAACCCATTTTTCTAACATTTGCATTTCACTGCACACCCACACTCTACCTCCTCACAAATGCATCGCCCCTGAAGATGTTCTTCATTTGGCAGCTTCCTAGGCAGTGTTCATTTTGTGCTCTTTGCCTAACATTCTTCCCCACCACTGCTACCCATTTGTCTTCACTTTCACTGGTGAAGTCCTACTTCAACATCTAGAATGATCTCTGAAGACTTGAAGACCTTCAACACCTCTGTTCCCATGGCTTCCCCTCCTGCGGATGTCTGTCTGTCTGCATGGACGTGTTGGCTTTCCCTCGATGAATGAACTCTTGCAAGCAAGGACCATCTCTGTTTCTCTTTAAAACTTCAAAGAGAGTTGAAGTCAATTAGAAGGAATCTGTTGAATTCAGAGATTGGGTGGGGGTGGGTGGAGAGAAAAAAACATGTACACGTGTAAGTCATATGTTGTATTCTTCCTACCTTAAGGATAATTATATCAGGTCAGTAACACTCGATTTCATGCAATTCCTTAACCATATGCAGTGCTTAACTGCATTTTCAAAAGATCATGTGTCTTTAAACAGGTAATTTTAAAGAAGTAGTCATCCATTTAATAGCTATCCTACAAAAATCTAGAACTTGATAGTTTTAAATAATACAAAATATTTGGTTGGATGATGAGCAATTAATAAATATGTGATATGTTTATATTATTCTTCCTTTTAGAGTGTGTATGAAAATTCTGTCACTATTTGTATGTACATTTTACCCATTCAAGTGTTTTATTATTTCTGAATTCTGAGGAGTATGTGATTATTTTTCTCTCCCCATACTTTACCCTTAGCGGGCTGCTGTGATTGTCAACAGCAGCAGGATCCACTTTGAAGGTTTGATAAAAGCAGATGAAGAGGCTTAAAGATGTCTGTTTGCTGAAAATATCTGGTAACAAACAGGAATATATGTGAGTAAATATAGCGCATCATTCTGATTTTTAAAATAAATGCTTTAAAACGCCTAATGGGTTGTCAAGGGCTTTGTTTTGTCCTCGTGTGATTTCATCCTGGTGCATCTTTGAATTTAAAATGATAACAAATTTAGAGACAATTTTTAAAGCTTTATCTTTACTTTTCAGAATTGAAACAGAAAGTAGCTTAATTTAGAACGTCAGATTTGAAATGTTTATATTAGCAAAAAGAACACTTATACCTTGTTGCTTAAAACTCAACATTCAGAAAACTAAGATCATGGCATCTGGTCCCATCACTTCTTGACAGTCTTTATTTTCTTGGGCTCCAAAATCACTGCAGATGGTGACTGCACCCATGAAATTAAAAGACACTTGCTCCTTGGAAGAAAAGCTATGACAAACCTAGACAGCATATTAAAAAGGAGAGACATTACTTTGCCAATAAAGGTCCATCTAGTCAAAGCTATAGTTTTTTCAGTAGTCATGTATGGATGTGAGAGTTGGACCATAAAGAGCTGAGCACTGAAGAATTGATGCTTTTAAACTGTGGTGTTGGAGAAGACTCTTGAGAGTCCCTTGGACTGCAAGAGATCCTAAATATTCATTGGAAGGACTGATGCTGAAGCTGAAGCTCCAATACTTTGGCCACCTGATGTGAAGAACTGACTCACTGGAAAAGACCCTGATGCTGGGAAAGACTGAAGGTGGGAGGAGAAGAAGACGGCGGACAGTGAGACAGTTGGATGGCATCACTGACTCAAACATGAGTTTGAGCAAGCGTCAGGAGTTGGTGATGGACAGGAAAGCCTGGCATGCTGCAGTCCATCAGGTCACAAAGAGTCAGACACAACTGAGCGACTGAACTGATCAGTATTGACTGGTTTCTTTGCTGTCACATCTTTAAATGTTTGTTCTTCAGTGCTCTGTTCCTGGCCTTCTCTCTCTCGGAGGACCTGCACATTTCTGTGACTTCATCTACTACACTTGGACTGGTAATTCCTAAACACTACAGTAATTGGCACTCAGTAGACAGTTGTTCGGAGAAGGCAATGGCACTCCACTCCGGTACTCTTGCCTGGAAAATCCCATGGACGGAGGAGCCTGGTAGGCTGCAGTCCATGGGGTCGCTAAGAGTCGGAAATGACTGAGCGACTTAACCTTCACTTTTCACTTTCATGCATTGGAGAAGGAAATGGCAACCCACTCCAGTGTTCTTGCCTGGAGAATCCCAGGGACGGCGGAGCCTGGTGGGCTGCCGTCTATGGGGTTGCACAGAGTCGGACACGACTGAAGTGACTTAGCAGACAGTTGTTATTCTTTAGTCGCTTGGTTGTGTCTGACTCTTTGTGGCCCCATGAACTGCAGCATGCCAGGCTTCTCTGTCCTTCACTATCTCCCAGAATAGAAGTTACCTTTATCTGTGTTCCTTGGTCCTTACTCATTCCTCCAGCTTTACTTATTTTTTCTCAACATCTCCCTTTATATCTCTACCAGGATGGCCCATAGTCCTTGTGAGCTCAAAATTCACAATAATTAAATCAGTATTTTTTGTTCCAATCCTTTCTCCCTGTCCTTCACAATCTACTCTTCTTCAAGAGTCTCTGTTGCACTACACACCTTGTACTACAACCAGGAAACCTTCAGGACATCCTCGACTTCTCATTTGTTTACTTCCTGTCCAAAATAACTTAAATACTGTCCAAAACACATAAGATACTGCCCAAAATACTTAAATCCATTTATAAAAAGAAAACTACAGACCAATTTCTCTTATATACATAGACACGAAAAAATCCATGAGCACCACTTTACACCCATTAGGATGGCAATTTTAAAAAAACAAAACACTAAGAGTTGATAAAGATGTGGAGAAACTGGAACCCTTGTGCACTGCTAGAGAAAATAGAAAATGATGCAAGTGCTATACAAAATCATATGGGGTTGCCTCAAAAATTAAACACAGAATTATCATCAGATCAGATCAGATCAGTCCAGTCACTCAGTCATGTCCGACTCTTTGCGACCCCATGAATCGCAGCATGCCAGGCCTCCCTGTCCATCACCAACTCCCGGAGTTCACTCAGACTCACGTCCATCGAGTCAGTGATGCCATCCAGCCATCTCATCCTCTGTCGTCCCCTTCTCCTCTTGCCCCCAATCCCTCCCAGCATCAGAGTCTTTTCCAATGAGTCAACTCTTCGCATGAGGTGGCCAAAGTACTGGAGTTTCAGCTTTACCATCATTCCTCCCAAAGAAATCCCAGGGCTGATCTCCTTCAGAATGGATGGTTGGATCTCCTTGCAGTCCAAGGGACTCTCAAGAGTCTTCTCTAACACCACAGTTCAAAAGCATCAATTCTTTGGCGCTCAGCTTCTTCACAGTCCAACTCTCACATCCATACATGACCACAGGAAAAACCATAGCCTTGACTAGACGAACCTTTGTTGGCAAAGTAATGTCTCTGCTTTTGAATATGCTATCTAGGTTGGTCATAACTTTCCTTCCAAGGAGTAAGCGTCTTTTAATTTCATGGCTGCAGTCACCATCTGCAGTGATTTTGGAGCCCAGAAAAATAAAGTGTGACACTGTTTCCACATCTATTTCCCATGAAGTGATGGGACCGGATGCCATGATCTTCATTTTCTGAATGTTGAGCTTTAAGCCAACTTTTTCACTCAACAATTCCACTTCTAGGTATAACTCACAGATTGAGAGCAGGGACTTGAACAAATATTTATATACCGATGTTCATAGTAGCATTTTCACATAACCAAAAGGTGGAAACAGTCTAAATGTCCACTGACAGATGAATGAATGGATAAACAAAATGTGGTATGTACATACAATGAGATATTAATCAGCTTTAAAATAAGGAAATTTTGAGACATATTATGACATGGATAAATCTTGAAACTGAATGAAATAAGCCAGACACAAATGGGCATATAGTATATGATTCTACTTGTATGCGATACCTAGAGTAATCAAATTCATAGAAACAAATGGTAGATTAGTGGTTACTAGAGCTGGAATGAGGGAGAATCAGAAGTCAGTATTTAATTAGTACAGTGTTTCAGTCTGGAATGATGAAAAGCTCTGAAGATGGACAGAGGTGACTGTTGCATAACAATGTGAATATAAGTAATGTCATGTCAATGAACACTTACAAATGATTAAAATGGTAAGTTTTATATTATGAATATTTTACTGCAACAGAAAAAAAAACCAATCTGAAAAAAGTTTAAAAATGAATATAGGGGTGAAAGATACTATCATTCAATTCAGCTTTATAAAAAGGATAATACATCAGCTCCAAGTGGGATTTATCCCAAGAATACAAGGTTGGTTCAACATTCAAAAATCAATAAATATAATTCAACTTACAGACAATTTATATCAATAGAATGTGAAATGGTATTTGATAAAACTCAATAACCTTTCATGATAGGAGCTCTCAACAATCTAGGAGCAGAATGAACCTCCTCAACTTGATGAAAAGGATCTAAGTGAAACCTACAGCTAATATCACACTGGTAAAAAAGAGGCTTTTCCCCTAAATCAGGAATAAGAAAAAATATCAATTCTCACCATGTCTAGTCAAAACTGTACTGGATATCTTAGTTATTATAATAAGGTAAGAGAGAAATAGAGTATAAAAATTAGGGAGATAAACTGCATTTATTATATAGCCATATAATTGTGTAGAATTGTGCACATTCCCAAGAAATCTATATATAAAAAAAAGCTACTAGAATAAGTGAGTTTTCAAAAATCACAAGATATAAGGTCAATATATGTGCGTGCATGTGTGTGCTCAGTGGTGTGTGACTCTCTGTGACCCCATGGACTGTAGCCTGCCAGGTTCCTTTGTCCATGGAATTTCCCAGACAAGAATGCTGGAATGGGTGGACATTTCCTCTTCCAGGGTATCTTCCTGACCCAGGGATCAAACTTGAATCTCCTACATTGGCAGGTGGATTCTTGACCTGGGAGTCACAAAACTATAATATAGTGCTATTTACTAACAGTGAAAAATTGGAAGCTAAATTTTTTTTTGTCAATATCATTGACAATAACAAAAAAACATGTAAAACTTAGGTATAAATCTAACAGATTACATGCAAGACTTGTTCACTGAAAATTATAAAACAGTGCTGAGACAAAGTAAAGAATAATTCAATTAACAGAGAAAGAAACCATGTCCATGGACCGGAAAACTCAGTATTACTCAGATGTAATTTCTCATACTGATCACTATCTTCAATGCAATCCTAATTAAAAAAACTCAAGATTATTTTCCCCCAGAAATGACACAAGTGTATTCCATTGAATTAGCCAAAAAGTTTGTTACAGCTTTTCTGTAATATATGGAAAAACCTGAATGAATTTTTTGGCCAACCTAATCAAATACATTGGAAAAAGCAAAGACCTTAGATAGCCAAAACCATTTTGAAGAAAAAGAATAAAGTTGAAAGGGTAGCACTACCTAATTTCAAAGCTGCAAAAAATGTCCAGGAAATTTCCATTCACTTTTCACCCAGTCCTACCCAAATCTTGAACAACTGTAGTACACAATCAAAACCAGCAAAATGACATTGGAATAACCCACAAATTCAGATTTTTATCAGTTTTACAAGTGTGTATGGGTGTCTGGTTCTACAGTAGCTCCGTGCATAAATGGAGACCAAACGCCTGCAAAGTGGGCAGACAAAACAGCAAAGAAATACACGGGTAATCGTGGGGAAAGAAGCATTTAACAGTCTATGTAACCCTCATTATTACTCTATCCAGGTGATCCAACAAGTTCATAGACAAGACTATCAGCGACAGGCTCCGCGGCTACGTCGTTGAGAGCGCACAGCCAATGTCCGCCCCGGGGACGCCAGCGCCACCGCACGGTCCGCTCCGGATCTCTGAGAGTTCTGGCCCAACGCCCCGAACGTGCCATTCGCTCCTCCCTTTCTCCTTCGCGGTTCTTCAATGGCTCTCACCGTGCAGGGCTCGCCGGGCTCCGTTTGTCTCGGTCAGATGGCCCAGAAGGACGTCCCTGCGTGGTCTGGGCCTCGCCAGGTCCCCGGACCGGGCCGAAGCGACTCGAAGGGGCTCGGAGCAGTGACGGGCGTCTCGGCTCCCCGAGGCCCCTTCTGCACCCCGAGCCTGCGTCCCCGCCGCCCCCCGGCTGGCCCGGCTCCGCCCCGCCCGCCCACGCAGACCCGCCGGCGGCCCGCGGCCGGAAGCCAAGGGGCCTCGCGCTGTAAATGCCTGCGCGGCGGCGCGACCCCGAGCGGTTGGGCCGGCCGTCGGGTCTTACCAGTCGGCGCGAGCAGGTGAGGCCCGGCGGCGACGGCGGCGGCGTTGCGGCGTGGGCGCCGGGCCGGGTATCCTTCCCTGTCCGTGTGTCGGGCGAGCCCGCGTCTGCTGGGCTCTCCTCCTAGCGGCGCCGGGGTTTCGCGGACCGGGCCGGGCGGCGCGGCAAAGATGTGCTCGACGCCCGGGCTGCCGACGCCGGGGGCCTCGCTGGTGCTGCGGGTGTCCTTCGTGGACGTGCAGCCCGAGGTGATTCCCGTGCAGCTGTGGGGGCTGCTGGGAGAGCGGCGAGACGAGTACGTGCGGCTGAGCCGGGAGATCCAGGAAGCGGCGGCGGCTGCGCGCGGCCCTTGGATGCTGGGCGGTGCCTCGGCCTTGCCTGGAGAGTTGTGCCTGGTGCAGGTGGGGAGGCTGTGGCACCGCGGCCGCGTGGTCAGCCGGCAGGCGCAGGAGAGCCGCGTCTTCCTGCTGGACGAGGGCTGCACCATCGCGGCCGGGGCGGGCTCGCTGGCTCCCGGGCGCAGCGAGTTCTTCCACCTGCCGTCGGAGGTGCTGGGCTGCGTGCTGGCCGGCCTGGTGCCGGCGGGCGGCGGCGGCGAGCCCCAGCACTGGGCGGCCAGCGCAGTGGACTTCCTTAGCCACTTGCAGGGCAAGGAAGTGCACGGGCGCGTCCTGGACGTGCTGCTGCTCCACCGCCTGGTCCTCCTGGAGGTGCCCGAGCTGTCTCAGCAGATGCAGGAGCTCGGCCTGGCCCGGCAGGTGCCCGACGGCGTCTTCCGCTCCCTGCTTAAGCGCTACCTCTCGGCCACCACGCCTGTCCTGGGCCCCAGGGCCCCGGTGGTCCCGCGAATTCCCCCTAAGCAGGAGCAGCCTGGCCTGGATTACTTCTACCCTCAGCTGCAGCTGGGCGTGACGGAGCCCGTGGTGGTAACCCAGGTGTGCCATCCCCACCGCATTCACTGCCAGCTCCGCAGCCTCTCGCAGGAGATCCACCGCCTCTCCGAGAGCATGGCTCAGGTATACCGGGGTTCCCCGGGGACTGGGGACGAGCGCTCTACCAGTGCCCCCTGGGAGGAGAGAGAGGAGAGCCCAGACAAGCCGGGCTCTCCTTGCGCATCCTGCGGGTTGGATGGACTTTGGTACAGGGCACTCTTGCTTGAGACTTTCCGGCCCCAGCGCTGTGCCCAGGTGCTTCACGTCGACTATGGAAGGAAGGAGTTAGTGAGTTGTAGTAGCCTCCGCTACTTGCTGCCTGAATATTTTCGGATGCCCGTGGTGACCTACCCTTGCGCACTGTACGGACTCTGGGATGGTGGGAGAGGTTGGTCTCGGTCACAGGTCGGTGACCTGAAGGCACTGATTCTGGGCCAGGCAGTGAACGCAAAGATTGAATTTTATTGTTCCTTCGAGCATGTGTATTACGTCACCTTATATGGCGAAGATGGGATTAATCTTAACTGTGTGTTCGGAGTACAGTCCTGTTGCTTGGCTGACCGGTTCCTTCAGAGCCAGGGCAGAGAAGAGGAGGAAGAGGAGGAAGAACCGGAAACTGCTTTTCAATGTCAATCTTCTGCGGAAGAAATGGATGAAGAGATTTCACTCCCCACCTTACCATCTATCAGGTTAAAGATGAACACCTTCTATGATGCCCAGGTGGAGTTTGTGAAAAATCCTTCTGAGTTTTGGATTAGGTTGAGGAAACACAATGGCACCTTCAGCAAACTGATGAAGAAAATGTGCAGTTTCTATGCCTCCGCCAGTAAGCTGGATGGTGTCATCTTGAAACCTGAAGCCGATGATCTTTGCTGTGTCAAATGGAAAGAAAATGGCTATTTCCGGGCTATGGTCACCCGATTAGACGACCAGAATGTGGATGTGTTCTTAGTTGACCGGGGCAATTCGGAAACCGTGGACCGGTATGACGTGAGGATGTTACTCCCTCAGTTTAGGCGGCTACCAGTATTGGCCCTGCAGTGCGCCCTGGCGGATATTTGGCCTTTGGAAGAAAACTGGAGCCAAGAGGCAATTTCCTTTTTTAAAAAGACTGTGCTCCACAAAGAGTTAGTTATCCATGTCCTTGATAAGCAGGATAATCAGTATATTATTGAGATTCTTGATGAATCAAGAACGGGGGAGGAAAACATAAGTAAGGTGATGGCTCAAGCTGGATTTGCCAAGTACCAGGAATTTGAAACAAAGGACAGTATTTCCGTAAGTGTCCACTCTCCAGGGCATGTTTCAAACCATTTTACCATAGACGGTAACAGAATATCTTCTGCCAAGAAGGAAGAACAAGAAGCCATGAGAGATGGTAAAACTACAGCTGTTCCAGAAGTAGTGACTGACACAGCAGTTACGACAAACGTTTCAGCTGGACTCGTGCAGGACAATGAGAAAAGAGTGTCTGTTTATTCTCCTCTGGTACAGAATTTCTTGGGAATTGAGCCAGGCTCTTCTTGTAAAGGAGAGCTACAAGTTGGAACTACGGTGGAAGTCAGAGTATCTTGCGTTGAAAATCCCGGCTATTTTTGGTGTCAGCTGACCAGAAACACACAAAGATTTAAAGCACTCATGTGTAATATTCAGGACTATTGCAACACAGCTCCTCCGCACCAGGGAACTACTCCTGCTTGTTTGGCAAAACGAACAGCAGATGGAAAATGGTCCAGAGCTCTAATTACCGGGGCACAATCTTCAGAGTATGTCAACATCATATTTGTAGATTATGGGGACAAAGAAATGGTATCTGTGAAGAATATTTATTCAATTACTGAAGAGTTTCTGAAGGCTAAGGTTCAGGCTTTTAGGTGCAGCCTTTATAATTTAATTCAGCCAATGGGACAAAATCCTTTTCTTTGGGATGAAAAGGCAATCCAAGCTTTTATTGAATTTATAGATAATGCACAGGAAAATAGTCTTGAATTAAAGTGCACAATATTTGCTCTGGCTTCCATTCATGATGAACTGTTTAATGTGGTAGATCTGCTAACACCTTTCCAGGGTGTATGCCATTTTTTGGTACAAAAGAGACTTGCAAGACCAGTAAAATTTCAGAAACCTCTAGAGTTCTCTGTTAAGCTCCATTCTTACTTCTATTCTACACATGACATGAAAATTGGAAGTGAAGAATCAGTGTACATAACACATGTTGATGACCCTTGGGCATTTTATTGCCAACTGGGAAGAAATGCAAGTATTTTAGAACAGCTATCCCATCATATTACACAATTAAGTCAAGTTTTGCTGCATTTAAGAACATCTCACTTGGTCCCCGGCACATTGTGTCTTGCCAAGTATACTGACGGAAACTGGCGTAGGGGGGTAATCCTAGAAAAAGAACCAAATAAAGTATTCTTTGTTGATTTTGGGAACGTTTATGTGGTAACCAGTGATGATCTGTGCCTAGTGCCTAGCGATGCACATGATGTCTTACTTTTGCCCATGCAAGCCATTAAATGTTCGTTATCTGATATTCCTGATCATATACCAGAAGAAGTTACAGCGTGGTTTCGGGAGACTGTTTTAGATAAGTCATTGAAGGCTCTGGTCGTAGCAAAAGAACCAGATGGAAGACTAATTATTGAACTATACAATGATAGCATTCAAATTAATGCTAATATTAACGAGAAGTTAGGGCTCTGGGGTTACAAAGGTGGGACAAGGAGAAGAAAAAGCAAAGCACTCCTCTCTACAACTGAAACTCTTGAAGTGAAAAAGGAAGATGTGAAGTTGTCACCTACAGAGTATTTAAGTAAATCAGAGAGCAAACCAGATAGTATGGCAGTCTTAGGAGAATCATACAAACCTAAGATCAGCTCAGCATGTAGGGAACTCAAATTTTTACAGAGTTCAACAAAGACAAACTTAGTCACTCCACACCAGGACTCTGTGGGAAACAAAAATAATCAAGTGTCTCCATTAACAACAGACAAGAAATTAGAAAGTTCAGTGGAGCCCTCTTTGAAAGCCACAAAACTAGAAGCCTCTCTTTCAGAGAGAAAACTAAGAGATTCATGTGACAAAGGTTTGCCTCTAAAAATTTCTGAGTTCCCTAAGAAGGCCATAATGCCTGGATTTAAAACAACTGTGTATGTTTCTCATATAAATGACCTTTCAGACTTTTACGTTCAACTAACAGAAGATGAGGCTGAAATTGATCGTCTTTCAGACAGGTTAAATGACACTAGAACAAGGCCTGAATATTATGCAGGTCCACCTTTGCAAAGAGGAGATGTAATATGTGCTGTTTTCCCAGAAGACAATTTATGGTATCGTGCTGTGGTCAAGGAACCACAACCCAATGACCTTCTCTCTGTGCAGTTTATAGATTATGGCAATGTCTCTGTGGTTCACACAAACAAAATAGGCAAACTTAACCGTGTTAATGCGCTATTACCAGGACTGTGCATTCCCTGTTCCTTAAAGGGATGTGGGGTTCCTGGGATTTTAAACCATAAGGAAATGATGCAGTACTTTTCCCAAAGGACAAATGAGACTCAAATAAGATGCGAATTTGTTCAGTTTCAAGACAAATGGGAAGTTACTCTTGCTGATGAACATGGGATCATAGCCGAAGATATGATGAGCAGATATACATTCAGTGAAAAATCTCAACTAGGATTTTCTACGCAAATAGTTCAAGGGGCCTGTTCCACATCGGTCAGCAAAACAGACGTAGATACTTCTATGTTTCTTAACTGGTATAATCCAAAGATGAAGACTATAAGAGCTTATGCCACGGTGATCGACGGACCTGAATATTTTTGGTGTCAGTTTGCGGATACCAAGAAACTTCAGCATTTAGAAGTGAAAGTACAGACTGTGGGAGAGCAGGTGACAGATCGGAGAAGTCGTATCCACTGCCCTCGTATTGGAGATCCTTGCATAGTGAGATACAGAGAAGATGGGCATTATTATAGGGCCCTTGTCACCAGGATTTGTGAAGATTATCTTGTGTCCGTCAGGCTTGTGGACTTTGGAAACATTGAAGACTCCGTGGACCCACAAGCACTCTGGAACATCCCTTCTGAGCTTTTGGCCGTGCCCATGCAAGCCTTTCCATGTTGCCTCTCAGGATTTAATATTTCACAGGGCACATGCCCTCGTGAGGGATGTGACTACTTTTACGAAATAGTCACAGAAGATGTGTTGGAGATAACAATATTAGACATCAAAAGGGACGTTTGTGATATCCCTTTAGCCATCGTTGACTTGAAAAGCAAAGGTGAGAGCATTAGTGAGAAAATGAAGAAATATTCTAAGATTGGTATGAGTAGCAGTGATCTGAGGTATGAAAAAAATGATGCAGAAATAAAGGGAGCTCTTGGGTTCTCCAGTCCTGATGTTGGACTTAAGAAATCAAGCAGTGAATCTGGACAAGAGAGAATACTCCATATTGAATCCCAGACAGCTGAGCTCTTGGAAAGACTCAACAAAGACTTAAACATCCTTGAAACGCAACCAGGTAAATTCTATGACCCCAAAACTGATAACATTTTTGAAGCTTTTGAAAACCCAGGCAAAAATAAGATTGGCACCGAGTTGCTAGAAGAAAAAGCCAAGGGCCTATTGGGTGACAAAACAAAGTCTGATGATAGGTACCCAATGCCAGGATTTAACACATTCTTACCACATGCCACCGAAGCAAAGGAGGTCTTGGAACTGAATTCTCTCGAGGTACCACTTTCTCCTGACGATGAGTCCAAAGAATTTCTGGAGCTGGAATCCATTGAGTTGCAGCATTCCCTGGTCGGGGATGAGGAGAAAGAAGATCTGGGCCTGGTGCCTCCAACCATTACTCTTCCCCAAGGCTGTGACCCAGAGGTCACCCTGCCACCATTGCCAGGGCAGCTGCCCCTCAATTGTGAAGACGAGAAACAGCCTGAACTAGAACTGCCTACAGCCCAGCTGTGTCTGGAGGACAGAATAAACCCTTTGTCTTTAACCGTTAGTCAGAAAGCCCAAGAAGCCCTGTGCACTGAAGACATGAGAGGATCCAGTTGTGCGGAAAGCTTTGATGAGGAGCGGAGGCTGCGCCTGCGCAGACAGACTTGCGATGCCAAGATGCAGATTGAAATGAGTATCTTTAAAGAAGAATTTACAGAATGTACAGACAGAGATGCCATGTCATCATTGACCTCTCTGTTTTCTGAAGAAGAATACAAAGATGCAAGGAAACACAATTACACCTTACCAGATCATATCCCAGGTATGTGCAGTTTTTGACCCCCCGTACACTTTTATTTAGCTTAGGGAAAAACAGTTATTTATCTTAAAGAGAAGAGAATAATTCTTACTGAATTAAAAAAATAATTTGAGAGGAGTTGAAAACCTGAAAAGAGAATTAGATTTGGATTTTTATGAAGAGTATTTTAAACATGAAGAAATTAAGGGATGAAATTAATGTGAAATAATACTTTATATGCTGTGTAAAATGCTGAATTATTTTTGCTTTTAAAAATAGAATGCTTAAAATCTATGTCTCTAAAAAGTAGTCCCATTTCAAATGTAAACAAATCATCTCTAGATCAAGACATTATGTTTTTTGGTCAATTTTTAAAAATATGTAGTGCTCCTTTGCCAAACTTAATGTAGGCATGAGTTTACATTGGGGATCATTTTAGCAGAGTTTTAAAACAACTGGTTTTCTTCGTACATATACTTTGCCGTTCATTTTGCAACACTTAAAAGAATAGAGTTAGGGAGCCTATATTAATCAAGAAAGTTAACAGCCACAAGTAAATATTGGAGAACACCTATTAGCATTAACTTTTTTATACGTTTTTTATAAATTATTTTTGCTGCTCTTTTCTTGCCTACGTAATAAGATTTGAAAGTTACACAAAATGGCTTATCTTTTAGGTTTTTTAAAAAAATCAATGTTAGACTTTTAAATGTCAATTTTATTTACTCGATTGTTGCATAATTACAATATTATTACACTGTACGAAATAGAGAAAACAGTAGACTAAGGAGAATGAAAATCATCATGATTCCACCACCAAGAAATGGCCACACTGAGAGCTGTGATGGTGCGTATACTTCCTTCCTCTGTGTCTCACCCTTTCCCTGTGTCCACATACACGCAGTTTTAAAAACTAAATAGAGATCATGTTATTTAGGGAGACAGAACACGTTGTCCTGTGCCATGATACCAATGATATGGGAGTAGTAAATGCATTGTAGGGAAATGCTTCGCTTGCATATCTAACATTAAGAAATTAAGAGACATGCTTTGACTCTTGCTGTATTCAATCTGGCAGCTCAACCAGAGAACACGTACACTCTGAAAGGATTTACTGTCGGATCCAAATGTGTTGTGTGGTCAAGCCTCAGAAACACATGGTCTAAATGTGAGATTTTGGAAATAGCTGAAGAGGGCACAAAGGTATGTAAAATTGCAGTGAAGTACTTTGTCTCAAAATGTACTTGCAGATTGTTAAGGAAATTTTACCAAACTTTACCAGATTAGAAAATCCCATTGAACAGATTAGTTACCTGCTCATTCTCCCTGATAATTGATCCAATGCAAAAACCGTTTTAAAAGTTTATATTTAAGCATTCAGGGCTCTTTCGTCTCCCCGGAATCCTATCAGTCACTGAGTTCCATACTTTCCACTTCTTATCTCAGTTAAAACTTTTTTTATTAATGCCACTATTTTGGTTAAGTTTCTCATTTCACAACTGTTGGTGTTAGTTACTTAGTCTTGTCCAATTCTTTGCAATCCCATGTAGCCTGCCAGGCTCTTCTGTCCATGGAATTCTCCAGACAAGAAACTGGAGGGGATAGCCATTCCCTTCTCCAGGGGATCTTCCCAACTCAAGGATCGAACCCGGGTCTCCTGCACTGCAGGCAGAGTCTTGACCGTCTGAGCTACCAGGGAACCAACCCCGACTAGCTTCCTCTAATAACCTTCTATTGGTTTACCTCTAGTCTTCCATCCGTTGTTTCTCCACATTGCCAGCGTGGTGTTTGTCAAATGAGAATCTGACTCTATTATTCCCTTGTGTAAAATCTCCTTGAAACCTTCAGTAAATGGTGTTTTTCCTGTGGTTTGAAAAACCACCTGTGTCAGAATCCCTTGCCACATTTCCTAAATATTGATCCCTGGACTTTGCCCTCGCTGGCTGGCTAATGAAGAATTTCTAGGGGGAAGGATTAGGAATGTGCAGACTTACACCATGAGAATTTGAGAACATCCATCTTTGATGTCTAGGCATAGATACTCAATATGTTTTTTGGGACTGATGTACCATTGAGTTGAAATGTAATGTTAAAGTTTAACAAAATCATTGTAACTGCCTTTTAAGGTATTTGATTTGAAAAAGGATACTGTGTAACTAACATAAATCAGTGACAGTGTTTCGAATTACCAGTTTTTATTACTTTTTTTCTCTTGCAGGTTTTGGACCTTTCAAATGGCATAGAGGAGGTAGTAAACCCTGAGAATGTCTGGAATGGTATACCCAAATTGGATAGGAGTCCATCTGAGGTATGAGTATATTTAAGCAGTAATTAGTGAGGCTGTTGTTCATTTTGAAAGGTAACCTTGTTACTGAAAGGTGCAGGTCCCGTGGCTCACTGCTTAGAAACCATTAAAGAGGCCAGGTTGGTGAAAAGGAAAGTTTGCTTTATTTCAGATGCTGGCATCTGGGTTGGGATGAGGGGAGGGCGGATGTCTGTCCAAAGGCTCCCCCGACTGTCAGTAGGCAAGAGCTTTTATAGACAGAAGGAGGGCACTACCTGTAGAAACAACACAGGCATCTCTGGCAGTCATCCTGAAACTGGTCATCAGTGGTCTGACCAGAGTCATCTTGGTTGTTTTAGGTACAGTTGATCTTCAGTTCCAGGGCCAGTTTGTTTCCATTTCTTTGAGGCCAGTTATGTCAGGTTATGTCATGGCTAAAGTCTGATCATCATGTAGTTAATTTCTCTATCTGGTATTTCAATATCTGCAAGACAGCTCACAGGATATGGCTCAGCATATTATCTACAGCCCTTGAGAAGGTCCTTGACTGTGCTTAATGACTACATTGTTATTATTTGGTCTCCTTTGACTGTTTTCCTTTGTTTCTGAATTTTCTCACTTTTCTGATTAAATTGATTTTCAGACAAAAGGCAGGCTGAGGACACAGTGGGGCATGGACCATAGAGTCCTGCTCTGTTTCAACTTGAACTGTTTTCTAAGCATTTGTGTTTAGGAATAATGGAAGAAAAAACACTTGTAATAACAGCAATGGAAAACAGCAACAACACAATCAATGTTTCTGGATTTTATGCCCTGTATCTTTTTGGGAAAACTACTTATTAATGTTTTCCTCCTTGATTTTCATTTTGGGATTAAAAAAAGGAAATTGTTTGTTGTTTGTGACCTTGATAAAATACATTTGATGCAGAAAATCTGAGAAAATGGTAAAGTTAAAAAGGAGAAAGTAGCAATCACCTATAATACATCCATCCAAAGACAGATTAATCAGTTTGATTTTAATAATTTTTGTTTATATGGGATATAAACATATCAGCAATATATTTTGAACATGGTTGATTTCATCGTACATACACACATAAATTGTGTTTTTCAGTTAAGATTATATGATAGGTGATTTCCTGGGCTATGTCTAGATACTAGAGTTTATCCTGTTTAGAGTTTGTTGAACTTCTTGCTTCAAAATCTGTATTGGATAGTTCCAATATCTGGTCATGTCAGGGTTTGCATCTACTTAATCAGATACAGACATTCAAGTGATCTTTGTTAAATAATCTCTTGGAATTTCTTTGGAGATTTTTTAGTTTATATGGTGATTCAGTTTGTTGGATGTTCCTGGTTAATGCATGGTCTTTTTCATAAGAGGCACACTGGTTCTTAGAATTGAGGCATCAGTTCAGTTCAGTTTAGTCGCTCAGTTGTGTCCGACTCTTTGCGACCCCATGAACTGCAGCACGCCAGGCCTCCCTGTCCATCAGCAGCTCCCGGAGTTCACCCAAACCCATGTCCATCGAGTCGGTGATGCCATCCAACCATCTCATCCTCTGTCATCCCCTTCTCCTCCTGCCCTCAATCTTTCCCAGCATCAGGGTCTTTTCAAATGAGTCAGCTCTTCGCATCAGGTGGCCAAAGTATTGGAGTTTCAGCTTCAACATCAGTCCTTCCAATGAACACCCAGGACTGATCTCCTTTAGGATGGACTGGTTGGATCTCCTTGCAGTCCAAGGGACTCTCAGTATTGAGGCATGTGGAGAATGAAATCAGCTCTTGATAACTTTAGTGTTATATGAAAGTATGCACTAATGAAAGAGAACAAAGAACCATTTGCCAACATCATCCTGCTGCTGCTGCTAAGTTGCTTCAGTCATATCCGACTCTGTGCAACCCCATAGATGGCAGCCCACCATGCTCCGCTGTCCTTGGGATTCTCCAGGCAAGAACACTGGAGTGGGTTGCCATTTCCTTCTCCAGTGCATGAAAGTGAAAAGTGAAACTGAAGTTGCTTCGTCATGTCCAACTCTTAGCGACCCCATGGACTGCAGCCCACCAGGGTCCTCCGTCCATGGGATTTTCCAGGCAAGAGTACTGGAGTGGGTTGCCATTGCCTTCTCCGAACATCATCCTAGTAAAATATAAAATATGCCAATTTCATAATCTTTTAGAGAAACTTTGTATGATAAGAGATACAGTGTGAGGACTAAAATATTTTTTTTTAAATCATATCTGTAGGAATAACTCCCTGTAGTAATTAGAATACACATCTTTTCCCTCTCCCCATTTTTAAAGGACATGAATTTTGTCATGGTAGCACCCATGTAAATAATCTTCTTGGGCACTCCCTGGTGGTTCAGAGGTTAGGACTCCATGCGTCCACTGCAGGGGACATGGGTTCAATCTTTGGTCAGGGAACTAAGATTCTGTAAGCCACAACACCTTCCCCCCTACACCGCGCCCCCCTCCCCATTTTTTTTCTTATTTATACATTTCTTTCTCAACCTGAGGTTTTTCTCTTTTTATTTCAGAAAAGAGGCCTGGAGATGATACAGATTTAACTGTGGATCTGTAAGTGTGGTCAGTCAGTTCAAAGCTGCTCTGAAATAAGTGCCATCTCAACCAGACCAACAAAAATATTTGAGAAAATTGAGAGTGTGTAAATACAAGATATTGTCATTTTTGAAAACTTTGTGTTGAAAACAAAACAGATCTCAGACTGCCTGTGTGGTGTATTTATAGTGCTGTTTCTGTATATATTGAGTTGAGATGTTTCCTCTCCGTTTAAATGTGTCATCTTTCTAATCAGTTGGGAGGATTTATTTGGCTAAACAGTTTGCTAACACATTACTCACATTGCAAAAAAAGGAGTATTTTGGTTTCTTCTGAATAATAGTTTAAGATAGAAAATTATAGGTTTCTGACAAGCATAATATATGATGCTACTTGGGGGGATAGCTTTGTTAGCAGTAACTCCTTCAAAATTTTTGTTTTGTTTCTGAAGCTTTGCTGTTCTAGTTTTGACTAATACTCTGTTTGAATTTAGAAGTATACTAATATGACACAAAATTTGAATAAAGTTTGTCCTTAAAAGTATAATTTCATTTCATTAAAAAGAAAACATCTGGGACTTCCTTGGCAGTTCAGTGGTTACGACTCTGAGTTTCCACTGCAGGGGGAAGGGGTTCAATTCCTGAGGACCTAAGGTACAAAGAAGGAAAAAAAAGAGGAAGTCTGTGGTCATGGAACAAACCACAATTCTACAACTGGGGGATACATAGTAATAGTAAATGATAGCTTTCCTGTTAGTCCCTCATTGTCCTTTCAATGCACTTTTTTTCATGTAATCCTTGATTCTGAGGTGCATATTAATATTACCCATATTTTATAGGTGAGAAAGTTGAAGCTTTTCAGAGAAGATAAATAATTTGCCTGTCAAAGAGCTAGCAAATCTCAGAGGCTTGAGCAAACCTAGACCCATCTAACTTCAAAGCCCATGCTTTTAAAACAAGGCTTTGCATAGGTGGCAGCACACAAACAGACCCTAACATCAGGAAATCGATCTTACCTGTACGCGGCTTACTAGATATGTGACCTGGGCAGGTTAGTATATTATTGTTCAGCCTTGATCTTCCTTAGCTGTAAAATGGGGATAATAAAACTTTTCTTGCAGTGTTTTTAAGATAAGAAATAACTTAATGTGCCATGGGAAATAGATGGGGAAACAGTGTCAGACTTTATTTTTTTGGGCTCCAAAATCACTGTGTATGGTGACTGCAGCCATGAAATTAAAAGACGCTTACTCCTTGGAAGGAAAGTTATGACCAACCTAGATAGCATATTCAAAAGCAGAGACATTACTTTGCCAAACAAAGGTTTGTCTAGTCAAGGCTATGGTTTTTCCTGTGGTCATGTATGGATGTGAGAGTTGGACTGTGAAGAAGGCTGAGTGCCGAAGAATTGATGCTTTTGAACTGTGGTGTTGGAGAAGACTCTTGAGAGTCCCTTGGACTGCAAGGAGATCCAACCAGTCCATTCTGAAGGAGATCAGCCCTGGGATTTCTTTGGAAGGAATGATGGTAAAGCTGAAACTCCAGTACTTTGGCCACCTCATGCGAAGAGTTGACTCATTGGAAAAGACTCTGATGCTGGGAGGGATTGGCGGCAGGAGGAGAAGGGGACGACAGAGGATGAGATGGCTGGATGGCATCACTGACTCGATGGACGTGAGTCTGAGTGAACTCTGGGAGTTGGTGATGGACAGGGAGGCCTGGCGTGCTGCGATTCATGGGGTCGCAAAGAGTCGGACACGACTAAGTGACTGAACTGAACTGAATTGAATGTGCCAGAAAAGGAGTAGGCATTTGATAAATATTTCCTTCTTTTCCCTGAAAGAGGCTCAGTATGCACTATGGTAGGTTATATTTTTTAAACTTCACTGGATCCTTTCGTATCAGCATGTGCCACAAACAGGATTTTAAAGAGGTGCTATTGAATGGAACATCAGGTCTATTGAAATGGTTGTCCATTTCTAAAAACGTATATGAAACGTTATGAGAACTCTAAAGCCTGATGAGAAGAGTGAGAATTAAAAACCTTAAGAGTTGGGTAAAATTTCAATAAGTAAAAAAGGAGAGGGTTTTACATTAAGCGTAATTGAAGTAGATGAATATATTGCTTGTTCCTAGGATAATAGACAAATTTGGCTCATTCATGTAGGAGTTGTAGTTGTGAATTAATTCCTGGGAGCAAAGGTCAGAGAAGATGTATGAAGGCCAGATTATAGAAAGCCATCAGTTTCATGATAAAGAATTTTAACTCTTCATTTAAAAATATTTACTCTGAACAGTTATAGGAGAAATTATATTTCTCAAAATGAGTGATTTTGCACATTAAAACATTAAGGTAAGCCTGAGTGCCAAATCAGAAAATGCAGTTACTTATTAACAAGGCAAAAGGAATAGGCATAGAATAGTTAACCAGGCTTGCTTACTAAGTACTGATTATCCTTGTTCTCACTGGCTTTCGTGAAAGTCAGTTATGCAGCATTCATAGGAACAAGACCCTTCTTAGACCCAAATATACTTGACTGATGAGTGGCAGAAGTGTTTACACTGCTTGGGAAACAAAACACATTTTCCATGACTCCCAGAGGCGGAAGTGTGCAAATCTTTCAGTGATCTTTTTACCTCCATTTATTGTGTTTTTCTCCTTTTACTACTCCATATAAAATAAAAAAGATCCATTAAATCACACTCATGGAACATGAAGCAGTGAAAATTATGGCCTTTTCTTTTTAAGTTAGCAAAACTGGAATTTCTTCAAAGTTGAATCTTGATCTTTTTTTTTTCACTTTCCCTGTTTTCATGTTATAATTAGTTATTATTGGAGTACAGTGCTGTGTTAATTTCTACTGGACAGCAAAACATATCAGCCATACACACACCTATATTCTCTCCCTTTATATCCTTCGCAGCCCATGGGTGAATCGGTAACTTTATGTGTGATGGCTAGCATCGAGGGCCACTCATTTGCACCTTTCTTTAGTAAACAGAGTATCTCTGAGGTAAACAAAGTGAATGCAAGCAAATTGCCAGCTTTCTTTAATCTGCTGCCTTTGTTTCGTCACCAGTGTCCATCCCTGTGTGGTCATCTTATTGAAATTGCACTCTAGCACTAATTCACAGTTAAAGCAATGGCTTTATTATCCACTTGGTCTACTTTTTCTTACTGTGACCCAGGGTCAAATGGAACCACTGCCAAATCCTACATAGCAGACCATGATGCTAAAACTCAATTCTGTAGCCTATAACAGAAAAAAAACGAGGCAAGAAAATCTGTTTTTATTATATTTTTAGGAGTGTTAGGTCACTGTAACACATTTCCAGTGGCCTTGTGCCTGTTTTATTATATGTGTCTGTTGAACTAATGTAAAATCGGTTTTTTTACTGTGAAAAAGGATCACTTTAGTAAAATTAAAATTTAGGCTGCTATGATTTTCCTATGTAGCCGTCTTTTTCTAAATTTAAAGGGAAAATAAATAATACAAACTTCAGTCACTACTGTGGTATAGCCTACATTTTTTAATATGAGCTATTTGAGAAAATACATTAAAATCATACACACACACACACACACTTTTAGACAAGTTTGTAAATAAAACTTTTTAAAAAGCTCTTTTAATCTAAATTTGGTCTCTCTATTCCTGTGGAGTTCTGCAGAGTGGCTTGGTGGTTGGTTGTGTTAATGTTGGTCCCTGGAATAAGATTGTGATCTTCGCCTTCAACTAAAGAATCCCACTGATCAAAATCTTTCTGAAGTCCTGTAAGATAGAAACATCATAAACGTATTCAACTTTTGAGAGCGTTAAACAGCCCAGTGCCTCTAGGGGGCATCCTAGCCTCACAAACCACACACACACCACATCAGGATTAAGGAGTCGACAAGCCCTCTGTGAACACGAGGTAGCTGCAACATCTGAATGAGAGGATTGAGGCCCGGTGCTGTCTGAGCATGGAAATCCACCCCCTGCCCCCCACTGGCTTCACTGAAATACTGTTAGCTCTAACAGGCAGGCTTGCTTCCTATGACACAGTACACAAAACAGCTTTTCCAACTGTTTTCCAACTGATTGACTGCAGTGTTACGTTGTAAACCAACTGGGAACCGTTAAAATAGGACTTAGGCTAAGGTAGGGCTTCCCAGGTGCCTCAGTGGTAAAAAAACAAAAAAAAACAAAAAAAAAACAAAAAAAAAAACCCGCCTGCTAATGCAAGAGACCCAAGTTTGGTCTTCTGGGTTGGGAAGATCCCCTGGAGGAGGGCATGGCAACCCACTGCAGTATTCTTGCCTGGAGAATCCCATGGACAGAGGGGCCTGGCAGGCTACACAGGGTCACAGAAAGTCAGACATGACTGAGCACATGCACGTGAATTAGGATAGATAGTTTGGTCCTGAGAATCATCCGGTCTATGTCGGGAAAGAGGATGCCATATCTTACCTAAATGTTTTTGTAAGAACGCTAAGGAAGCTTTGTTGCTAAGGCTGATGGCTACATTGGAATCGATGTCTCCTTTCAGTGTGAATAGGTAGCCAATTATTTTGCCAGTGGCAAAAGTGAAGTCAACAAAATTCTGATGGACTGAACCCCTGAAAGAGAAAGGAGTTATCCGCAAATCACTTTGTTAGACAATATTATTTTTATAGTTAAGGTGCAGGAAAGATGTTGGCCAAAAACTAAGGAAACAAAACTTGTAAATCTGATCTCCCTATATGTACTCAAGGGTCACAAGACTGTTCATTTAGGGGTATGAGAGGTGGTTCTAGTGGTAAAGAACCCGCCTGCCAATGCAGGAGACAGACGGGGGTTTGGTCCCTGGGTCTGGAAGATCCCCTGGAGGAGGGCTTGGCAACCCACTCCAGTATTCTTGCCTGGAGAATCCCATGGGGAGAGGAGCCTGGTGGGCTACAGTTCATGAGGTTGCAAAGAGTCAGACATGACTGAGCGACTTAGTATGCACACACGAGTATGTAAGCATCCTTCCCTCCAGACAAATAAGACAAAGATTCCTGTCTTGCTTGGCATCTTGGTTTTAGAAGAGTTGATTCCTGCTTTGTAGGTCACTTCTGATTTGAGTAGATGGAATGCTTTTTATGTTGACAGTCTTTAAACCCAGAGCCAGAATCCTGCCCCCTTACCACCACACTTAACTGGATCTCTATTTGCTGTTGAGCAAAACACTTTGTATTTCAGCTTTGGATTAAGTAGATTAAAAGACAAGCAAAAATTTGCCTTGTATTATTTAAACTGCAAAGCACTTCATAAATATTGCTAAATCGATGAACTTGTGGCTCAGCTGGTAAAGAATCTGCCTGCAATGTGGGAGACATGGGTTCAATCCCTGGGCTGGGAAGATCCCCTGGAGAAGGAAAAGATACCCTCTCCATTATTCCAGCCTGGAGAATTCCATGGACTGCAGAGTCCATGGGCTTGCAAAGAGTCAGACACAACTGAGCCACTTTCAAACATCAAATAGAACAGCCACTTTTAATGCACAGTTTTTATCATCTCTGGGCATTTGACATTTGATTTTCTTGCATTTTTTCCCCCGCTTTATTTCCTTGACATCACATCTTTCCTCCTCTGCCTGAACTATTCTGTTCTTCACTGGTTCATCCCCTAAATCCTCAAGATTCTATTTTCAGACCAATTCTTTTCTCACTTTGCAGTCTCAGCTCCTCCATAGATTTCACTGATAATACGTTGAATACAAATTCTGTACTTTTCCAATTTGTGGCCAGACACATATATCTAAAGGTTAAAACACACCCGTTCCAGGGACTCCCCTGGTGGTCCAGTGGTTAAGGCACCCTGCTTCCAATGCAAGGGGCGCGAGTTTGATCTGGGAACTAAGATCCTGCATGTTATGTGGTGCAGCCAAGAAAATGTAAAAAACAGAACAAAAAATACCTTTCCAGCCCCACCCAATGTCATTCTTCCTCTTTACTTTGCTACTTTTAAGCAAACCCCTATTATTTTAGTTATCTCTACTCAAAATAGAGCCCAGAACTCTGCTCAGTGTTTCCCACATCCCAATCCAAACTTCAAGTCAAAAGTAGGAGGTAAACAGAGTCAGGGCCACGAGACAGCTGAAAGCAGAACCCTGAATGCTACCCGCAGTGGAGAGAGGGCCTGAAGAGAAGGAGCACGTAGAGGAGAAAAGAAGGGAGCCGTCTACAGGATGTGAGAAGCGTGAGAGAATGGAGTTGTGGTGCCCAAGGGAGGAGAAATGGGGGTAGTCCACAGGTGGGAGGGATGCAGAGAGAAGGGCTGACGCTGCCAATAGCAACAGGGCCATGTGTATCCTTAGTGGGGCCAGCTTCAGCTCACTGCCAAGGTCAGGAAGACAGACTGCAGAAGTCAGAGTAAACAGAAGTCAGGACAGGGAAGCAGAGAAGGGAAAAAACAGAGATAGTGATAGCCTAATAAGGAAGGTTGAATATTCTCTACTATTTCTCTTTTAGAATTAAATAGACTTGCATATACCAATAAGCTAAATTGACCTCCTTACCTTAAATATCTGGGTCCTTTCTCACCATCTATCTAAAGTCTTTTGATTCTTTAAGACCCAATTGTACCACCATTTCTTCTAAGCATCCTTTTATGAGCACCTTACTGGGTGGCTCAAAGACTGTAAAGAATCTGCCTGCAAAGGGCAGATCCAGGTTTGATTCCTGGGTTGAGAAGATCCTCTGGAGAAGGGAACGGCTACCCTCTCCAGTATTCTAGCCTGGAGAATTCCATGGACAGAGGAGCCTGGTGATCTACAGTCCTTGCGGTCACAAGAGTCAGACACTATTGAGCGACTAACACTTTCACTTTCACTTAGAAAAGAGCCCTCCGTTCTGTCTCCAGAGTGTTTATTGCCTTTACGGTGTGTGTTTACTTCCTGGCGCCTCTTCTCTGCCCTTCTAAGTAAATCAGGTTTCAGACAGAAGCAGAAGCTCAGTTTTTATAACATCTCACTACGAGTTCAAAACCCTATGGGAATTCTTTTTTATCCACGATGTAAGTATATTGTCAACCCTCAAAGGGATCCCATTATAGCTTTGGGAATTAATAAATTCATATACTTACCAAACGAGTAAACACACTGCAGATCTCAGCAGATCATCTTACTTTAAAAAAAAAAAAAATGTTCTAAGCCAAGCCTAATGATGGAATACTTCCCCCTACCCCAGTCCTAAAAATGTGTAGGCTTGCTCTTATATTCAGATAGAAGTAACGTGCATCCTGATGCAAATTTTAATTATCAGCGTATGTACGATATATACGAACACTAATCAAAAAAAGTCCATTTTAAAAAGAGGAAGTCTAAATGCACCTGGAAACTGAGATTACCTAATAGGCTCCCTTATTCCAAGTCTAAACGACAAACTGAACAATTCTAGACTAGCTACTCAGTGATAGTCACTGATTGTGTATCCAAGTTTCAGGTTTCCGTTTCAGATGAGGTAGTGTCACTTACTGATACTCACCTGATTGTAATCATTTTTCGTTCTCTATCAGGTAAGAAGCATTTTTTCATTCTTATGATATTAGAAGGGTATTGGAATCGTTCCGAGTTGATAAAAAAGAGGGGTTGAGGAATTCTGGAATATACTTCATCACCCACGGGAAACATCCATGCATCCAGAGCAATGCCACACCTGATGGAAGAAGGCTGGTTACATGCTGCCCGCATACAGGGATTTCTAATATCACAGGGATTCAGAGACAAACACCTCACTGGTTCGTTATGGGTGATCTCACTGGGCGGAAGAGGTATTACCCTTCAGTGTGGGAAGGGGATATCGTTAGCTTTGCAAGGCAGCAAACTTGTAATAAAATCACCATTTTCTTTAGGAGGCATTTGAGAATTACAACCCTTAAAAACGTTTAAAATTTTTTTGTCATCCTTCAAGATAAATTTTAAAATAAGTAATTCTATAAAATTGTGGAGTGTCTGAAAAGATACAGTCTATGCACTATTGCCCCTGTCTTTCTAGTTCTTCTGGACCCCGTTATGTACTCATTATCATTATATCTTTCTGAGTAACAGTTAGACCCTTTCCTTTATGTGTAAAGATACTTCCCCTGGGAGAGTTGAAGAAAAGCATATGGAGTATATCATTTGAAAATGTAATTCATTTTCTTTTTTTAAAGTTAAGTTATCCAATGTTTCTTGGCCTTTTGGAGACTCTATTTTATGTGCTAAATGGATGAAAGAAGAGAATCTTCTTATGTTGAAATAGCTTTTAAGAAATGTGAGCTAAAGTTTCACGAATGATCCTGTCTACTTTACACGGTCGATTCTACATGATCTCATCAGTTTGGGATGAAACGCTTCAAGAAAGAAAATGTTCCTTCAAGGTAGAAGACTGGGGTCCTGACTTCCACTCCAGTAGCAATGTAATTTTAGCCCATGCTCAACCTTAAAGATGGAAAAAATAATAATTTAAAAATGCCCTGCCCATCTAACATAGAATTGGAGTCAACTTCTGAGAGAAAAGGATATGAAAGCTGAGATACAAAGAATAAAAGTTTGGAGGTGGGTGGTATGTTCTCAGTAAAAATTTCATGTATGAAAACCTGGAGCTAGATAGTGCAAATGTGAATTACTGTAAATAAATTAAATGTAAAACAGTTTTTTTTTAAATGCCCTGCCAATTGGGGAATCTAGAAAATAGTATAAGATGACAACATTATTATTACTATCATTATGTCACAGATAATATGTATATATAAAGATAAATTTCCAAATGAAAATGATAAATACCTTGAACAGATAAATAATAATGAGGAAAAACAGAGATGGGGAGAATTTTCAATAGCCAAAGTCAAGGTTTCTGTTTAGGAAAATTCATGTGAAGGATTTTATGGAGGCAAAAGAATGGACTTGTGAACTCCAAAAGATCTCTTCCTCACTAAGAACTGGATACATTCTATATCGCATGTGTTATCACTTCCCCCTGTTCCAATAACTTAGCATTCTCTCTCAGCCTTATTCTCTTACCTGAATCTCTGGTCTTCACTAAGAGTCTGAATAACTGTGGCTCCACCAAAAGAATGTCCAATAACTGCTATTTTATCCCTATCAATAGAGTCCTATGTGAAAAAAGCGTGATATAAATGCATAAGTATCTCACAGGCTGTTCAGAGGATAGGCAGAGATTTTGTGAATCACAAGATTATTATTTCACAGGCATGGTCAAGTACCTTGATTCTTAGAAAAGAAATATACACACTCACATGCACCCACACACCCACACATATGTACGTATACATACATGCGTCTCTCTCTCTCTCTCTCTCTCTCTCTATATATATATATATACACACACGAACAATTCTATTTAAAAACATGTTATATATATAATACTTACAAAACACATATATATATATATATACTTATAAAACATAAATATAAGTTTATCTATATATATGTACAAAAACGTCTTTGGTTTCATCACCAAAACAAAAACAAACAAAAACCTCAAATAAAGAAGTGAACTTCATGGCTCTCTTCATCACCCACACTTGCAACATCAATGTCATTGCTGATGGCTCCCTCTCTCACACTCCACATTCATGACTTTGTCCATTCTCTGAGTATTTATTGAACACCTGCTCTGCGCCAGGCACTGCAGTTCATGTCCCACGAGTTCCTAGTCTACTGGGGAAGGAGTTACAGATACACAATGCAGATGAGGTAAGGAGGTGACAAGAAGCATGTGTGATAGATGGGACAAGGAGCATGTGTGATAGATGGCTAGCCCAGTCCAGATGGGCAGTGGGGTCCAGGCAAGCTTCATGGATAAGGAGATGCCTGACTTAGGTTGATGATTTAGCAGGTCTAAGTCAGGAGGACGGGGAGTCAGACCAAGGGGACCACATGTCCAAAGCCATGGAGATAGGAGTGGCTAGTTGAGTGACACAAATGACTCATAGTGCAGAGGACAGACCATCATCCTAGTCTGGTCCCTTCCTTGTGTTCCGCACCCCCACACACTTCTGAGTCTACAAGCACACTAGCCACTGTGATGCTCTTCCGCCCTACCCCAACATTTTGTCTAAAACTTTTGACCAGCGTTTCAGGATCAAGCTCAAAAAGATGCAGGAGCTGCCCAAGAAATTACAATACTTCCACTGTTTATATTATATTGAACATACGAAATTACCTTTTTTTTTTTATAGCTCAAATGTGGCTGGTGGCAGTTATACACATAGTTCAACCTAATGCATTTCTCGCTGTTGGAATACTTTCCCAGTACTCTTTTTTTATTTGCAGCCCTTTATCATGTTGTACCTTGTATTACAGCAGTAAAACAGACAATAATAAGAGCAACAAAGACGTCCAGGCCAAGGGAAAATGAATTTTTTTTTAAGCTCACCTTCAGCTGTTCCACATCAAACTCTAAATCTAGTACATTCGTCACTGGCCTCCCGTGATCAATGTCCAGAATCAAACTGAGAGCCTGAGAACATTCCTTTGCTCGTTGCCGTAACTAATAGGATGATTAGAAGAAGGACATGACAAAGTAAAAAGCTGTAACACTTAAAATTTGTGTAGAGGGTGAAACACAGGGAAAAAATTTGGTTGCCTATAGAACACAACCTACATCATGACCCAGGCCCCAGCTTTGCAGGTGGTTATCGCTTAGTCTAAATCCTGGCTCTGTTGCTTACCCACTGTGTGACCTCAGAGGATTTGCTTAACCTCTCTGGGCTTCCATTTATTGTATAATAATGTCCACCTCAGTGAAATGCAGGTGGGATTAAGTGCAATAATCCATGTAAAATCACCCACTATAAAGTCTGGCTTGTTGTTTAGTCGCTCAGTCGTGTCCAACTCTTTTGTAACTCCAAGGACTGTAGCCCACCAGGCTCCTCCGTCCATGGGATTTCCCAGGCAAGAATACTGGAGTGGGTTCCAACCCAGGGATCAAACCCGGGTCTCCTGCATTGCAGGTGGATTCTTTACCATTGAGCCATATGGGAAGCCATAAAGCTTGGCACAGAGATAGAAAATAACATGCTTTAATTCACTTGGTCTTCCTCAAAGCCTCATATGAGATACTGTTAATGTTCATTATTTCATAACAGATAAAGCATGGAAACAAAACAAAAAGAATAAGTAACTTGTCCAAGATAAGCCCACTGCACCTGCAGAGTAATGGCATCAGGATTTAAACAAAGAAAGTTGCATTCTAAGGCCTGAACTCTTAAAAATATTCTCTATCACCTCAGTGAAAAGTAGACTTTAGTTCTAACACAAAAGAATTCTGAATATTCAGTCATCTCCTAGGATTTTCATGTTGGTCTTTGTTTTTACTGTGATCCAGATATTTCGTTAAGGGAATTTGATCACTCAGGGAATCCTCTGACATATCTTTTGGGAATGGGAAGTAAGGAGACCTAGGGGCACAGTCTGCCCTATGTAAAATAATTAAATGAACAAATGTCATCATTTCGCCTACACCTTTTGGTCAGCACGCCACCTCTTCTCTTCCTCAACGTACCTGCTCATTTCGTAAAGGAAACTCCTCCTCTCCTCGCTTCAGGGTTCTGAGATATAGCCAAGACTTGTTGCCTGTTTCTGCAGCAGACTGGTCCTTGAAATAGTATGTCGAGGATGCAGAACCATCTCTACAATACAAACAGAATCAATGACTTGTATCACTCGTGTTCCTCACTCCCATCCTTGACTCTTTCTGACTTCCCTTCTTCCACTCTACATTTTTTTTTTAAATCAAAGAGGCCCCCAAGGGAGCTCTAAGAAAAAGACATTGTTGCCTGTAAATAAGGCACTCTGTCTTCGTAATTCTGGGAGACCCTGGAGTTGAACATTCTCTCCCGAATCAGATCCCAGCACCACCACTTACTAGCTGTGTGGTTTGGGGCAAATTACCCTTCCTCGGCTTCATACTCCGCCTCCCTTGAAACAGTGATAGTAACATCTTAAAGGATTGTTAAGAAGATTAAATGAGATGGTATATGAACATGGCACTCAATGAACACAGTGATGAACTCAATGATGGTATATGAACACGAACTCTAGAAATGTTAGCTCTTTTTTTATACACATGACAATCTAATTCAGTCTCCTTTTTTTCCTCAGTCATGGGTAACCATAGTTGACAATTGTATCAGTATTTTTTTTTTTTATCCTGCTGAGTGGCACAGCTTATAGGATTTTAGTTCCCCACCAGGGATTGAACACAGGTCCTCGACAGTGAGAATGAGTCCCAACCACTGCACCACCAAGGAATTCCCTCTAATAGTACTTTGTATAAACCTTTAAGAAAGGTAGAGCTCAGCCACATGCCAAGTGACGTACCTGTGTTCTACAGCAGCAACTATAAACCCGTGGGATGCCAGATCAATGCCAATAGCAGAATAAATCATCCTTCAAAACAAAAATGAGAGAAGCATTCAACTACCAGTCACAATTACAAGGGATCCACAAATAAAACCTGGGAATTGGATGGTAATTATCCCCCTGTAGGAGTGCCCTGGGGTAAAGCATAGGGCTGTGGTTCTCAAAGGGGGCTGATTTTAGTCCTCTGGGGATATTTGACAATGTCTGGAGGTATTTTCATTATCAGGAGTAGTGGGGGGTATATTACTGCCATCCAGTGGGTAGATCAGATTAGATCAGATCAGTCGCTCAGTCGTGTCCAACTCTTTGTGACCCCATGAATCGCAGCATGCCAGGCCTCTCTGTCCATCACCAACTCCCGGAGTTCACTCAGACTCACGTCCATCGAGTCAGGGTAGAGATACTGCTAAAACCATTCTCTGATGTACAGGACTACCTCCACAACAGGAAATGATCCAGTCCAAAGCATCCGGGGTACCAAGGCTGAGAAACACTGGTGCAGTGATTATAAATACTGCCTTTGAGAGTTCTGAGTTTAAATCTTGGCTCTGCCTGTTTCCAGTTATATGACTTTAAATACTTACATTACCCCATTCCTGTCCTCATCGGTGGGGACAGATAATAAAGTCTTGGCTTTAGAATAATTATAAGGTTTTTTGGTTGTTTTTTTGTTTTGTTTTGTTTTGTTTTTTTCATTTTTTGGCTACACCAAGTGGCATGGGGACTTTAGTTCCCTGGCCAGGGATTGAACTCATGTCCCTGTTGGAAGCACAGAGTCTTAACACTGTACCACCAGGGAAGTCCCAGTTACTAGGTCATGACAAGAAAATACTAACATAGGCAGGTTGTACAATGTGATGCTTAAGACAACAGGACCTACACTCTGACCACTGCTGGTTATTGGATCCTGGCTCCTTCACTTACTAGCTGTCTACCTGGGATAAATCACATTATCTTCTCTCTGCCTTGGTTCTTTACCTGCAGAAGGGTGATGTTATAACATCTGGGACCTGGTGGGATTATTATAAGGATTTAGTAAGTTAACAGATGTTCAGTGCTTATAGCCATGTCTAAAACAGTGGAAATACCAAACACAATTCAGCTGTTAGGTAAATGACTAGACAGGGTGAGATGGTTGAAGAGTTATGTGCTAATAAGCAACTACATTTAGAATCCCTTCCACATCTTGGTTCTGCACAATCTTCTTCTCCTATCATGTATTCTTTTTTTTTTTTTATGTGAACCATTTTTAAAGTCTTTATTGAATTCATTATAATATTGCCTCTGTTTTTTGTTTTGTTTTGTTTGGGTCGCAAGGCGTGTGGGATCCTAACTCCCTGACCAGGGATTGAACTTGCACCCCCAGGATTTGAAGGCAAAGTCTTAACCACTGGATCAAAAGGGAACTCCTGCCTTTTATGTATTCCAGAGTAAATGGCCTTAAAGAACAAAAAGGAGGTTGGCGAGTATCATGTTTTCTCCTCCTGATGATGGAAGGCCAACTCAGGAAGGGAAAATCATCTAGTACAGGGATCAGCAAAACCTTTTCTGTAAAAAGCCAGAGAGTAATTGCTTCCAGCTCTTGGGCCTTACGTTATTTGTATCAGTCTCAGTTCTGCCGCTGTAGCACAAGACTAGAAGAGACAATGGGGAAAGTAAATGAGTGTGGCTGGTGTTTCAATAAAATCGTATACACAGATGCAGACTGAATGTGGTCCTCGGAGTCTAAGATGCCAATCGTTGGTCTCATAGGAATCAAATAACCAGTTGGGCTACAATTAAACAAGTGAAAATTTCTCATTGCAGATGCTACCTGATTTTTTTTACCAGCTAAAAGCCACTTTTCCTTTTCTAAAATTCTTATAAACCTGAGGCAGAAGATGGGAAGGGAGTTGAGAAAATGTCGAAAAAAAGTAGATGGGGTGGTAGCCATGAAAACATGCTACCTGTCATGATCCAGAGACCATAGTTGACTAAAGAGCCCACCCAGCTCCTGCCCCAGTGGGTCCAAGTAAAGCAAGACTTCCTGTAGGTTCGTTCCAGTGACCGGACATGGTGTGTGTTTACCATAGGTCCCTTCCTATGAGATGCAGAACTCTGATGAGCAAATCTTGGTCAAGCTCTCCCTCCATCAGCCTGGCCCAGTTTTTCTTAGTACTGTACCACATTCATACCCTTCATACCCAGTCCTTCTGTTTCCCATCTCCTTCTCAACTGTCCAGCCTGCATGCCAGGCTGAAATCTCTCCCCATCTTCTCTGCTCCTTCCCTTCTATCCTTCATGGGCATTTCCCAATACATGCCTTTCACAGCTAATCTAATCATGGTGTCTATTTCTTGGAGAACCTGAACTAATACAGTGAATGATTTTGAGAGTTTAAATACTGTTATATAGAAAGACAACCACCCAAATTGCAACCACCCCTCTCCTCTGTTGTGAGGCTGGTCTCCATGGGCTGGAGGCAGGAAAAGACAGGGCTAAGGACTGATTAGTAGATCACAGCTAATTCTGAAGGAACTCCAAGTCCTCCCAGGACAAGGACCAGCCTGACACTCCAAAATCTGCCGTCCACCCCCCCGTTTTTTTTTTGAGGGGGAATGCATTCATTCATTGATCCCTGAAGGCTAAAATTGTTCAGCCTCTTGACACTTTACCTGAATGCTCCAAGACCATGAGAAAAAATAATTAGTGGGTATTTTTCCCCAGTCCTCAGAGGTGCATTCCAGGCTGCAGGAGTTGTCATTGAACCTAGAGAGCAGTGGGAGATGATAATTAGTGTCTTTTTCTGACTTGAATATCGCTGGTTAATTTAACTTACATCTCCTGAGTATAAAAACCTGACCCATGGAATTTATTCTTTTATGCATCAATAGTAAATTCATGTAAAAAAAAAGTCTCCTACTGGATACCATCAAGCATGGGCATGAACCACTTGTTTTTTTCTTAAGACCATAGGATCATGAATTATCAGTTCTCACTGTCAGCTCTGAACTTGAGGTGAGACATTTCCTACTGAGAGGTGTATTCAGGAAGGCTGCTCCTTATCATCAATCCCAGATCTTGGCAAAACTTCAAAGGGAATGTTCTGAAACCAAACAACCAGTAAAACCTCAGGAGCATTAAACTGAGATTCAGAATCTTCAAATGGGAAACTCCTCCCACTCTAATTTGATCAAGGTCAAGAGAAAGATGGGGAGACCTTAGACTTCACCCTCAGATGTGGCTTTGGATGAAGTTCTGCCGCTGAGGAGCCGCTGACCTTCAGGTCAAGAGAACTCTCTGAGCCTCAGAGTCTGCTTCAGTAAAGTGAAGGAAAATATAGCTCTCTCATGGGGATCATATTTAAGTGGGAATATATGTAGATAGCATCACTGACTCAACTGACATGAACTTGGGCAAAATCCAGGAATAGTGGAGGACAGGGAAGCCTGGCGTGCTGCAGGCCATGGGGTCGCAAAGAGTCAGACACGACTTAGTGACTGAACAACAACAATATGTAAAGCACACCTATCCAGTCACATAGTAAAGGGCTCAGAATGGAGGCCGTGGTCTTTTCCTTCACTTCTCACTTATTATGGTCATCATTATCATCAATTATTTGTGTTCCACTTTCTCATCAACACAATGGAGATGTGCCCACAGAAACCAAATGTAATGATTGCTATAACAGTGACCTATAAACTATTCAGCATCCTGCTGCTGCTGCTGCTGCTGCTAAGTCACTTCAGTCGTGTCCGACTCTGTGCGACCCCATAGACGGCAGCCCACCAGGCTCCCCCGTCCCTGGGAGTCTCCAGGCAAGAACACTGGAGTGGGTTGCCATTTCCTTCTCCAATGCATGAAAGTGAAAAAGTGAAAGTGAAGTCGTTCAGTCGTATCTGACCCTCAGCGACCCCATGGGCTTCAGCCTTCTAGGCTCCTCTGTCCATGGGATTTTCCAGGCAAGAGTACTGGAGTGGGGTGCCATTGCCTTCTCCGATTCAGCATCATAACGATGTGTAATTATGTTCATCGTTTCTCATATAAAGTGGGCTATTAAGAAAACTCCAAGGAGACATTTAAAACGAATGCCAAAAGGTGTAGGTAGTTTTGAGGGGGAAATTTGAAGATGTAGTTAACACCAGGTCAAGAGTAGTATCTGGTGAAACAGATAAAGGACAAAAGCCAGTATTCATGAAATGCAGACATACTAAGTGATGAATGCACATCGGATTGTCTTAGTGAAAGAGGCTGGCCCCTTGGAGGTGGTTATGGGAATGAGAGTGGAGTTCCTCATTTATGATAAATAAGAAATTAGCTTTCACTCCTTGGTTTAGGATATGGAGAGGTATGGTGGCTTCTGCCTTCTTTCTCTCTTTGCCCAACTGTAAAAAAACACTTCAGCACATGGTATAGAAAGGAGAGGTCACACCAGCCCAATTGCTGTTCTCATCACATTATTGCCCCCACAGAGAATGGAAGAAGGCAAAATCTGACCACCCATAGAAAGATGTTGGAGCCTGTCTGAAAGTCTGATACCTTCACTCCCTCCACCCACCCTGTCATATTTAGAACAGACAAAACAAGAACCCTTGATTCTCTGATAGTCACCTGGTCTTTTAAGTAATACTTTGTCATCTTAGGAGATGTTTAGACTGGAGACAATCTACTTTGATCTTTAACTGCCTGAAACTCTTGCTGTTTTCAAGCTTTCCTTATAGTCTAGAGCTTACAAAGCAGGATCAACAGAAATCTTACCGAAGAATAAGCCCATAATTTTGCCCATAAGCCAGTGTGTTCCAAGAAATTTACTAAGACCCAAAAAATATTCTTTGTTTGGAATCCAAAGGGTGTCGGAGTGATCATCATCTTGAGATGGATAATACAAACGCAAGAAGGTGCCCTGTAGAGGAAGGACATGAATGTGCTTTTAGTCAAGTTGCTTCTCAAACCTATTCCAACAGCTGTTTTGCATATTTAATTAGTGGGGCCCCAAATACCTCTATTGTGCGTGAAGAGGTCCAGAGAGCTTTTTTTTGATAAGTTGCCATGGTGACTGAATATAGTCAAAAGGAATAGAAAGAGAAAAATATGCTTTTTGAATGAAAAGAAAGTATGAGCAGCCTGGTTTCAGACATTAGAGAAGGGAGGAAAACTGAGTTTATGGAAAAGTTAATCTGAAGACAGCAGTGACCTGAGGAATGGCTTCACCAGCCAAAGGCTGGCCATGAAATCATACCAATGACAAAATAAGCCATTCTCAGGTGAGAGCAGGGTCAGTTTTCAAAACCTTCTTATGGACCATAGCCACAGTCAATATAAGGATAAATGGTATTAAAACATTACCTTATTAGTGTAATCAAACATCAAGTCTGTGCAACCAACGGAATAAGATCCATTTCCTCTGGGGATTTTAGATTGACCAACGTTTGCAGCAGCCATCAGAGCTTGTATCTTACTGACCCATGCTGGAAAACAGGTCAATATTACTTCGCTTGTCATCCATGACTCCCCAGACTTGATTATGCCAAGAAACTTGGAGGGAATCAAGTGACCACCCATAGTTTCTGGCCTTCATTTCTTCACTAACTAGTAAAATACACAAATAGTTATTGAAGGCCCTCTGTATGTGAAGAACGGGGTGAGGAAAAAGATGGCAGTCAACATCCCCCTTCTTCCGAGATGCTTAAGATCATCATCACCTCCTAATCCTTGTAGCTTTGCCCTTACCTGCTTCTCCTATCCAGAGCATATTAAAGACCACTCCCTAAATCTGTTTTTCCTAAACATGAACTTTACCTGATATTTCAGATTTGGGCTCACATCTTCCCACTGGATATCTGCATCTGACAACCTTCCCACAGGAACAGCAAAGCCCATGGTCCAGAGTGAAATTACACGACTGTCTCCTAACTCCCCCACTTCACCCTCCAACGACACAGGCTGCAACTCCAGAATTCCATAGCCTGGGGATCCCAGGTCAGAAACCTAGGAATCATGCTACTCTCCTAACTGTTTCTTCCCTGCCATCTACATCCAACCAAGTTCCAACTTCTAACATTTGTTTTTAGCTTCGCATTCTCGCTCCAGTATGTCTCTGCTCTGCTAGCCCACCTGTCTCGCTTACACCTTCAGTGCTTTTGACCAGTCACCATCTCTCCTGAACATCCTGTTCACCTTGGATCCTGACCCCTTCAACTGTATCCTTCACACAGTTTCTGGAAGGATTTAAAGTATGAATCTCACCAGGCAAGTCTTCAAATCCTTCAATGCCTTCTTTCCACCAGCTGTTTTTCCTTGAAGAGAGCATGGATTGGAATCTTTCTGGAAGGCAGTTTGAAGGTTATATTTAAATCCACAGTGCCTTCCAGTGTGGGGTGGCTTCTTTTCTCTACTGAGGGGATTGAAACTCAGAGAGATTCATAGGTGTACAAGTTAAACCCCAAGTTCCTGGGCACTGTGAGAAAAACCCTCAGTGATCTGAAGGTCCACGGCTTCCTACTCTTCTTCTTTTTCCCTGTAAGTTACCTTCCTTCTCTGTGCTCCGGCACTCCTGAGCAACACAGTGGGCTGTTCCTTGCATCTGTGCCTTAGTAAATGCTGTTCCCTGCATTTGAAATCCCCGTGGCAAACTCCTATTCAACCTTCAGCATCTTGATTGGATGTCAGGTCTTCTCTGAAACCTTCTCTGATTCCCCAGACTCACCCTCAGTATTAAATAAATTCCCTGTATGTATTTTTATCTTCCTTCCTATCACATTAGACTAAAATTATGTTTTACTACTCTGTCTCCTAAGACTATCTCATAAGAGCTGCATCCATATCTTTGTATCCTCGGATCTTTAACACAAAGTCTGGCGCAATGATTGGAGTGCAATAAATATTTGTGAAAATGACCAGAACTAAACTTTACACTGTCACTGGGTCTCTTCTCTCTCTGTTAAATGCTTTGTGGCATATATTCTTTTATCCACCCATTCTTGAAATATTTTCTCTCTCTGGTGCCAAAACCCTTCAACACACCTGAAGTCTCACCTGTTTTCCTTTCTAACCCACAATCAAGTCCACATTTAATTTCAGCATGGTGAGACCACATATCAGTGCATCTGACTCACTTTTCTAGATTCAGCTAGCCTGCTCCATTCCTTCTTCTGGACTGTGTGAGGTGATTACTTTGCTGGACAGTCTTTTCATGCTTTCTATCACACTCTGCCTCTGCCATGTAGACACTGCGAACTATGTTATGTATGGCATCTGACTTCATAGGGCATCTCTCAGAAAGGTGTTGAGTCATGAGAAGAAGGTCGTTTACATCCTCCACAGTGGTGTGAAACACCTGCCAGTGATGAGCCTTTCAATTCATAAGGCCTTGCTACTTCAAGTTGCTCCATGGACTAGCATCATGGCATCAAATGGAAGATTGGGAATGAGGCTCTTAGGCCTCACCTCAATTCTCCTGAATCTGAAAAGTTGTACCATTTGTCAGAAGCACTGGGCTAAGGTACCAGACCACCTGGCCTGACACACAGTCAGCAATTCATGTTCGAATTGTAGGAGGAAGCTCCAAGGAAGGCAGTGGTTGCAATGAATGGACCCTGGTGCTGGAGCCAAGCGATGCTATCTTGGGTTCTAGTTGTACATCTTACAAGCTATGCTGCTCTGCCCTGGGCACTTTACCCCCTTCTCTGATCCTCGTTTGTAAAGTGGGGATACGATCACTTGGCCAGCCCTCAGGACAGCTGTAAGGATCAGTGATCATATAAATCGAGGTAGCTTGACTTGGCCAGTTCAGTTCAGTCACTCAGTCATGTCTAACTCTTTGCAACCCCGTGGACTGCAGTGAGCCAGGCTTCCCTGTCCAACACCAACTCCCAGAACTCACTCAAACTCGTGTCCTGACTTGACTTACAGGTGTGTTATGACCACCACCTATAAAAGGCAGACAACTGAGGTTATTTGCCCCTTCCCTAGAGTTAGCTAACTCTGGTTACCCAAATTCAAGCCCGAAGAGGAGTTTTAGCAGATCTACACTAGATCATGGGATTCCCAGGTGGTGCGAGTGGTAAAGAAACTGCCTGCCAATGCAGAAGACATAAGAGATGTGGATTCAATCCCTGGGTCAGGAAGATCCCCTGAAGGAGGCAGACAACCCACTCCAGTATTCTTGCCTGGAGAATCCCACAGACAAAGGAGCCTGGCAGGCTGCAGTCCATGGGGTCACAAAGAGTCAAACATGACTGAAGCAACTTGGCAGGCACGCATGCTAGATCATACCATTTTTCTCTGTATAGATACGAAATCCAAGGCATTTCCTCTGAAACAATTCTTTAAAAAGCTTTCCCTATAAGGCTAACATTTTAGGGTCTATTTAGAATTACAAAAGGCTTTTTCTCTCCCATTTAAGACTGTCGGCTGAGTGGTCTTTCATAATGTAATAGCAAGACTTCAAGTCCAGAGGACAGAAGGGCAGGCCTGTGACGAGCAGCCTGGGTTCTCCTGTATCCCCGACCCACAGGAACCATGGTGTGGCCACAGGGACTCAAACCACAGTTTGGTGAGGAGCCCCTGAGAACCCACAGCTGCCTGGGAGGTACAACCTCTGGAATTGAGTGTTCAGTTCTAGGGCCATGGGGAGATTCCATGTTGCACAAGGTTCCTCTTATGAGATGTCAGTTCCACCCAGGCTCTGGGAATCTTTCCACTCACCTCAGAGTAACCTGGTCCTCTAAAACCTGCCCTACCAAAAAGCTTCATCCAGCGTTCAGGAGCCCAGGTCAAGGTGAGACTGCAAGGCTGCCAGTTCCAGGATGCCTGACCCCTGAGAAGGTCTCAGAAAACTTTAAGCTTGGGTTTGAGTATAGGTCTCCAGGGCCCTGTGGCTGGAGGGCCTCATGTGTGTGTATGTGTGTGTGTGTGTGTGTGTATAACTGATTCACTTTTCTGTATAGGAGAAATTAAATACAACATGTAAATCAACTATATTTCAGTAAAGTTTTAAAAAAAGAAAAGATTCAGCAGCTCATAGCTAATGGATAGGATTCTGGATTTCCCATTCTCTAGCCATCGATCAGCACACCTCATGAAAAAAAAGAGACAGGTAGGAGACTTGCCAGGTTGCATGGCCACTCTCTAGAGGATACTGTTTCATGGTTCAGAACTTAAAGATGTCACTTCCTATTTTTCTTTAACTTCATTTTAATAGGAGCATTAGAATCTATGGTATGCTATTAATCTTAGTATATATTTTTGGTGATGTTCATTTATCAAATAGTCCCAATGTCTATTTCTAGGGTTGGAGATGGATTGTACAAATGTGAGGAAAATGACCGTCTCTTTATGGTTTTATGTCCTCCATTAACAAATGGGACATCTCTAGCCATGCTGATAAACCTTTTAGCTATATGACCATATTTTCTATGTATTCATTTAGTACGAATGATACAAATGATCATACATTACTTTCATCTTTTATTGAATAAACTATTTCTAATAATTTAAAACATATTCATGCATTCTTTTTTGAGTATTTAGAATGAATGGGCTGGGATGACAGATGAATCAAGCAGTGTCCTCAAATTTCTGCTGGCTCAATAACAGCTTTCAAGTTATTTTCAAACATGGGGGAATAGGGAACATGTTTTGAAATTCCTACCCTGTACCAATATAAAGCACATGATGTAAAAGAATCTGCTCATCACGTAAGATGCCACCTGTTTTCAACCTACAGATAAGGTAATAAGAGAATTAATATAATCAGGCTGCAGCCCCCTTGAACTCGATTATGAGCCCTCTGTGTTAGTCACCAATGGGGTATGACTCATGCCCCACCTTTCTGGTAAGTATTGTTGCATGAATGGACCTGTGAGATAAGAGGCCATTTCTATGCAAACATAGAAGACCTAGTCTCTCTTCTGCTGTTGTGTTCATTTCCCCAGCTATGAAGTAGGGCCAGATTTGTAAGGCAGTGGGTTATGAAAGATCTTTGGTAAATGTCACAGTCAGGAGTCACCCATCAACCCTGCACAACTAGATCCAGAGAAGTCATGTCTCCCTAGTTGCACAGGTCAGTAGGTACAGACAGCATAGTACCTTTCAGAGATCACCAACACTGCTCACCTGAGCAGATGAGAAAATTCCTGAGCCCAACTCTCTGGAATTAGCAAGAATTCTCAAGACTCCAGAAGGAATCACTTTGCAATCAAGGTCCTTTTAGGGGTCATAGATGTCCCTGTCTAGAGATGGTTGTCCCAGTCTGGCCACCACTCCTGGGCTTGACCAAGCCTCTGCCTCCTTTCTTTTGTCACTGTTGCTCAGTCGCTCAGTCGTGTCCGACTCTTTGCGACCCCAAGGACAGCAGTACACCAGGCTTCCCTGTCCTTCACTATCTCCCAGAGTTTGCTCAAACTCATGTCCATTGAGTTGGTGATGCCATCCAACCATCTCATCCTCTGTCACCTCCACTCCTTCCCTCCCCACAAAAGGTAAGAAAGAGCGGGGATGCACATCCATGCTTATCTGGGACTCCAAGTGCCTGCTGGTACCTGCTTTCCCCTGTCATTAGATAGAAAAGGTTGTCTCCCTCTGGATCCAAACTCTAAATCACCATCTTCTAACACCTTCCCACCATCAACCAGGACTACACCTGTTGATTGAGACACCTGCCTCTTCTTCACCATCTTGGGGGCAGGTTTGGGGTTTCCTCGGAGGGTACTCCAGGAGAGATGTGTTACTGTACCCAGAGGGCATGGGTCAGGGCAGTGATGCAGAAAAAAGGCAGCATGGACCTTCTCCCCGGTGATTGCAAACTGAGCTTCCAGCTTGTCTGAAAAGGCCTCATCTGAGCAGTCCTGCAGTCTTTTTTCTTTTGGCCATGCCACATGTGGGATCTTACTTCCCCGACCAGGGATTGAACCCATATACCCTGCACTGGAAGTGCAGAGTCTTAACCACAGGACTGCCAGGGAAGTCCCTGTCTTGCAGTCCTGATGTTGAAGAAGAAGGCACTTCTTTCTCTCGGTTAGTAGGAAGAAGAAAGAATGAGGCCTCTCCATTCCCTCAGGAGAATTAAGGATCTCCATCAGCATCTTCTTAGATGACCCCACACATAACTTCCCTGGGGCCACTTCTAGTCTGGAAACAGGCGGATAGTTCAAGCCCTTGAACAAATATACCTCTTACCTGGTGATTCAATATAGGCAACTGGATTCAGGTCTTGCCAGTCAAAAGGATATACCAGTGCAAGGCAGGTGCAGAGGCAGAAAAGCGCATGCAATTTGGACGGTAACATCTCCGAAGCTGAGCTGCCGTTTCAGCTTAACCTTCTTTAAGGCAAAGAATGACATGGAAAAACAGACATGCAATAAATAGGACTTAAATAGGCTGACCGATCAGTGAGATTAAGGGACTAGTAACATGATTCCATGGGTTATGAAGGGAGAAGACGTTTGGAAAAAAATGGCACATGCATTTTCTATGATAGGTTTTGGGGAGGCACTAGGGTGTTAGGGGTCTTGGTCATGCTGGATTGCAGAGCCCAGAAATAACATTTTTAGGCTGGAATATTAGGTTGTTGGCCACTAGTTTCCTAATTTGTAGCGGTCTAGTCGGGTTATAAAGAAGAGCATCCAACTGTAATAATTATAACAATCACATATCATAATCATACACATGGGCTTGTCAAGCACATAGTAAATCCTCAGTGTTTTGGCTAATGTTTCCCCATATTTGTAAAAACAGCAGCTGGGGTTTTTTGTGGTGCTGATGATGTTATATTTGGGTAGAATCTCTATTAATTCTGCTCCACTGAGAGTCTCAAGGGGTAGATTGTACTTGCTGTTCCAAGTGTCTAACAGGGGACCTAGCAGGCAGCCAGGGTGGAACAAATGTCAGTGGAACCGGTAAATAAAGTCTGACTCATGGTAATAATAAATTATATTACAGTGAGACTCTTTGCTAACATCTTATCAGCAAAAAACTATCTTGGATCTGTGCCTCATCTGTCCTCTTGTACACTTTCCCCCTCAGCTTTTCAGGGTGATGGAAATGGTCCAAGCCACCACCATCTATCTCCTTCTTGAATTTTGCAGTAACTTCTAACTGGTTTCCCGCAAAGCCTATGGTCAATTCCCAATATAGCAGCTGGAGTGACAATGCCATTCCTCTTGCTCAAAGCCCCCAGATGACTTCATATTACACAGAGCACAAGCCACAGGCCTTAAAGTAACATTAAAGGCTCTACAGCATGTACCCAACAGACTCCAGATCTGACCCCCGCCCCCAGCCCCTCCTGTACACTCACTCACATACCTGCTGCAGCCACACACCTCCTTTGCCACCCAGCAAACATTCCAGGCATCCAGGCACCCCTACTCCTCCTTGGGATCTGAACCTGTGTCCCTCTTCCAGGAAGGCTCTTTGCTCTGATACCCAAATAACTGGCTCCCTCACTCCTAGGTTTTGACTTCCATGTTACCCTCTCAATGAGATCTTCCCAGTTGACTACACAAAGCCATTACCAACCATCACCAAAGTTTCCCTGGGCCAGGAAAGGATGTGATCTCTGACCTGGTTCCTCCAGGGTGCAAAAGGAGAAGACATCTCCCAGCTCAGCGAGCAGAGCTCACCCATCTGGGCACAGTCAGGAGGCGGAGCCACTGGCAGCACAGAAGGCTGGATCCTCTTTGCCCAGCACATTCAGGCCATGCCTCCATCGGGGTATTATCTGCCCTCTACTGCAATGCTCTGTTGTACAATGTGCAGAATTGCTTACCCCAGTAACCTGTGAGCTTCTCCAAAGCAGGAATTGGTCCCATTTGTCTTTCTATTATTGGTTCTTAACGAAGGGCCCAGGCTATAGTAAGCACTCCTAAATGCTTACTGAAGGAGGATGAAAGATACTGTCTTCCTTTTGGTTTGGGCCATCAGAAAACTGAGAAACCCATTCACCAACGTTTCAGCTCTAGGTTCCCAATACAAAGTGGGTGGGGCCTGGCCTCTTGGATTTTAGTGCCTGCATCCCAACTGCCTGGGTCTGAATCAAGTATGGTTTGCATGTAACTTCTCTGTTATTTGCTCTAAGGTTTCACCCCCTCCCCACCCTTAAGTATTATTATTAGCCATCTCCTCCCTTAAACACAGAAGTTACATCACAAACCATTCAGTTAGAACCATCTCTGTTCTAGGAATGCTACTTTTTCTTAGAATTTAAAATAAAAATGGGACAACTATTCTCTTGTAAAACATTTTTTTCTCTAACTGTAAGGAAGCAGAAGTCAGTCCTCTCTCAGGAGGTTTAACAGGCAATTCTGGATGAGAAGTCCTTCTGAAACTGAATCACTGATGCTGTGGCCAAGGCCAACTAAGTAACAAAAAATATTTTGATATTTATTTTGCATCAGTTTTACATTTTATAAAAAGCTGAATCAGAGCTACTTGGACCAGGAAGGAGACTTGATGAGGATTAGATTCTTGAAGAGTGAACAAACACTCCTGATTAAAGTGTCCTAGGTGTCTGAGAAGAGACTTGGGGTTGGTTTTCTTGCATCTCCCCTTGTTAATTTTGGTTTTGATTGGCTTTAATATTAGGCAGAAACTCTTAAAGATAAAGAAATGTTTTGATTGCAGCTCAGGTCTCCTGAATCCAAATCTTGATTATTGGTTTGGTTAAGAAATAAAAAGAAGGTGATATGAGGCATAACTAATTATCTTTTACTTAGCATCTACTGTAGGCCAACACTAGATAGCTGGGTAATTTACATAACGTCTAGTCCTCACAATAAGAAGTAGAGTTAGGTGGGTATTGTTACCTCCGATTTACAGATAAAACACAGAGGCTTGCATTTGCAGCAACATGGATGGACCTAGAGATGATCATATTAAGCAAAGTAAATCATAAAGAGAAAGATAAATATCATATGCTATCACTTATATGTGGAATCCAAAATACGACACAAATGAACTTATCCATGAAAGAGAAACAGGCTCACAAGCATACAGAATAGACATGTGGTTGCCAAGCAGGGTGGGAGAGGGAAGGATTAGGAGTCTAGGCTTAGCAGCTGCAAACTTCCATATACAGGATGGATAAACAACAAGGTCCTACTGTATAGCCCAGGGAACTATATCCAATAACCCATAAGGGAAAAGAATACAAAAAAGAATATATAATTGGATCACTTTGCTGTATAACAGGAATCAACACAACATTGTCAATGAGCTATAAAATTTAAAAATAAAAACAAACAAAACCCACTGAGGCTTGGAGAGATTGGCTTACTCTCGTACTGACTAGTAGGTTTCGCTACCAAGTCCCGCCCTCTGAGGCATGTGAGAAAAAAATAATCAGTATATAGGCTCTACTTTTTACTTGAACATGCGCATTTATACATAAATAGAAAAAATAAAAGTCTAGATGAATATAAAGCCAGAATATTCTCAATGGTTACATTTAAGGGGCAAGATTACAGGTGATTTTCGTTTTCCTTTTTCACATGTGCTTTTCTAATCTGTCAACAGTGAACAAGCATAACTTGAGTAGGAAAAAAAAAGGAAACAAAACCCTAGCTCTTTCCTTGAGCAACTAAATCTAAATCGATGGCTTCCTGCCAGAAATAAGCTACACTCTTAGATATGCTGGGCTTCCCGGTGGCTCAGACAGTAAAGAATCCGGGTTTAATCTCTGGGTTGGGAAGATCCCCTGGAGAAGGAATGGCAACCCATTCCAGTATTCTTGCCTGGAGAATTCCATGGACAGAGGAGCCTGGCAGGCTTACAGTCCATGGGGTCACAAAGATTCAGACATGACTGAGCGACTAACACTTCCACTTAGATATTTTAGGTCCAATTTAGGGATAACGTTAGATTGGAGACTTTGCTTTAGAGCACTAATTTTAGGAGAAAGGTATGCTTTAGTTTCAGTTTCAAAAACTGGAGTAGGTTTTTCAAAATTTCAAATTAGGACCCATGAGCCAGTCATTGTACTAGGCTTTTCAGGGAGTCCCAGTCTGTGGAATATAAGCGTGTTTTCCTGCATGGGTACGGAGTGGGGATGAAGTGTAGGATGACAAACAAAAGAGAAACATGCTTCAGAGAGTGCCCTGTTAAAAAAAAATAGGGACTTCCCTGGTGGCCCAGCAGTTAAGAATCCATCTTCCATCGCAGGGGACTCGGGTTTGATCCCTGGTCACAGGACTAAGATCCCACATGTTGCGGAGCAACTAAGCCTGCATGCCACAACTAGGGAGACCACACATTGCAACAAAGAGCCAAAAAAAAAAAAAAAAAAAAGCGTGTCCAGTTTTGGACTTCCCCAGTGGTTCAGTGATTAAGCCTCTGGGCCTCCCCTGCAGGGGACGCAGTAGGTACAATCCCTGGTCAGGGAACTAAGATCCCATCCCACATGCCTCACTGAACAGAGAAAAATGTAAAATGTCTAAAAATTTTACAAAGTGTGCCCAGTTTTGTGATCTAGATGAAGATGGAGGTAATCTACTCTGGTTCAGGTGAAGTTAGGAGACACTAATTAGTCCAGTTCTGTTGTTTTATAAACAAAGAAACTGAGGCCCAGAGAGGGGAAGCAACTTGCAGGAACAACACAGTAAATTAGTGGCCACTTTAAGATCAGAAGATCTCATTCCCTGATCGCCCAGTCATCAGATTTGCAGCAGCAGTGAGCCCTCCCCAGTAGGTGAGGAGTGAAGAATGTGGATCCTGTGGAGGTCTGGACAGGAAATTCCCCTGGGCAATGGGAAGGGCCTGAGTTTGCAATGGGAAGGATCAACTCCAGGCCAATCATTGGGTATCCAGAACCTAAATCGCCTAATCATTGAAATGAAAGAAACAACCTTATTTTGTAGAGTTGATGAGGTGAGAAAATGCCAACCATCAAGCCAGCAGAATGCCCTTTTCTCTTCTTCCCCAGAAACAAGATTAGCTCCACTGGAAGCAAAGTAGATTAGATTCTCGAGATTACCTTCTAAGAAAGACCCCAGTGATCCGAAAGCGGGTAACTGTGTCCTGCCAAGCTGTCAACACAGCATCAGTGCTGCAGGCTCTGGCCCCAGCAGGTTTCTCACCCTCTGCCTCACTGACACTTGTGTGTGCATGTGCGCATGCTCAGTCGCTTCAGTCGTGTCCAACTCTTTGCAACCCTATAGACTATAGCCGGCCAGGCTCTTCAGTACATGGGATTCTCCAGGCAAGAATACTGGAGTGGGTTGCCATGCCCTCCTCCAGGGGATCTTCCGGACCCAGGGATCGAACTCACATTTCCTGACTTGCAGGCAGATTCTTTATCGCTGAGCCACCGGGAAGCCCATCATTGACACTTGGGACCAGGTAATTCCTGGGAATGAGGTCTGTTCTGTGTATCGTAGGATGTTTAGCAGCATCCCTGACCTCTACTCACCAGATGCCAGTGGTAGCGCCCCCTCCCTTTACTTGTGACAAGCAAAAATGTCTCCAAACATTGCCAAGTGACTTCTGCGGCAGGGAGGAACTGCCTCCAGTTGAGAACCCTGGGCTACATAATGGGCAAGCGGGCACAGGCATGGGTCTGTCTTACCTAGGAGATGAGACAAAACCATACACTTAGAAACAGTGTGGAAAACCATCTGCGTGTGTGTGTGTATGTGTGTGTGCGTGTGCTCAGTCATGTCTGACTCTTTGTGACCCCATAGACTGTAGCCCACCAGGCTCCTCTGTCCATGTAATTCTATAGGCAAGAATACTGGAGTGGGTAGCTATTCCCTTCTCCAGAGGATCTTTCTGACCCAGAAATTGAACCCGGCTCTCCAGCACTGCAGGCAGATTCTTTACCGTCCGAGCTACCAGGGAAGCCATCTACTTTAAGACAAATAACTATAACTCTGAACCCTCTTGCTAAGCAGGCAGGTGTATCTAAGTATTCAGTGTATGTGCTGGTTTAGATTTACAAAGATACGTGAATTCTTCATCAGTGAATTCCATATGTGATATGTATGCATCACTGCATTTGCTTTTCATCTTATTCTCCAATTAATCTAGTTGGGGATCTTCCCATGATGCCCTTGCCTAGAAGCCCCACCCCTTCCCACAATGCCCACAGGACTGTGTGTTCACCTCTGACAGTGCTGACTTAACCACAACAGCCTATCCACCAGACCACCCATTCAACCATCCACCCATTCAAACATCTACAGAGCACCACGTGCTGAGTACTAAGCAACCATAAGCACATGAAACCCCATGTACGGGTTCTTGTCCATTTTCCCCCAAATGGAATGAAGCTGCTCCCACTAAAGTCCAGTACCCTTCATCTTTTTAAATTTCTCATAGTTCTATGTACTTGGTGGGGGAGGTCCTTAACAATGTTCCTCTGGTTTCTGATTCACTTCTCTAGCTTTCTTTCTTAAAGTAAGCTGTTTTATTCTTTTCTGTGATTTTATTATAAGAAGCCACCCATCTTCTGTGGAGGTATCACACAATTTAGGTAAATATGACCCAACGCTTCCCATGTTGCTAAAAGGAAAACAGCGCTTCTTGCTTTTCCAAACAAAGAACTACTGTAATTCTCTAAGTCACTGGTTTGCTGGGACACTGGCTTCTTTTATCTTCTGAGACCTTTGGGAGGATGACCGTAAGGCTCTCCTATCTGAACACAGAGGAATCATTCATAAGAAGTCTTTCATTTCTCCCAGTCCTCTTTTCACAGAAAAGTGCCTTTTTCTCAACTGTGGGATACAGCTTAGCTAGAAATGTATTTACATGGACTAACTAGGACCCTGAAAAGTCTAATATTGACTTTGGACATTCACAACAGGGAATCCAAAGTGACACACAGTCTTCACAATCACAATGTATGAAAATCCACTACCACCACATCAGCCAATATAATCTTTCCTTTGAGAAAGATGTAACTGGACAGACAGCAATAACTAGTAAACAAAAAGCTGGGAACCCAGGACTTATTTATTCCTTAACAGTGTCAAATTTACCAAAGCAAAACCAGTGATTCTAATGGGGGTATAAAAGGCATCCTGATTATTGGATGGTAATCTGGCAAGACTTCCAACTGTCCATATCCTTTGATCTTTTCACTACTTTTCTGAGATAGGCACAGCACACAAATCTTATACACAGGTAAGTAAAATCCTAACAATGGTATACCCCTTCATTTATTCTAACTCTAGAAGAATCAACACATGGAAACCCTACAGATGTCAAACAGTAAAGGAATACCATAAATGGGATTACATTCAGTTATTTTTCTATAAGTGACATTTTAAGCAACTATATCCTTGTTTAATGAAGAAAAATATTTACTCCATTCTGAAACAGGCTAAAGGCAGCTTGAACATCAGACTACAGCAGCAATTCTCAACCAGGGCAACTTTATTCCCCAGGGGACATTTGGCAATGTCTGCAGATGTTCAAGCTGGTTTTAGAAAAGGCAGAGGAACCAGAGATCGAATTGCCAACATCCTCTGGATCATCAAAAAAGCAATAGAGTTCCAGAAAAACATCTATTTATGCTTTATTGACTATGCCAAAGCCTTTGACTGTGTGGATTACAATAAACTGTGGAAAATTCTGAAAGAGATGGGAATATCAGACCACCTGACCTGCCTCTTGAGAAACCTATATGCAGGTCAGGAAGCAACAGTTAGAACAGGACATGGAACAACAGACTGGTTCCAAATAGGAAAAGGAGTCCATCAAGGCTGTATATTGTCACCTTGTTTATTTAACTTATATGCAGAGTACATCATGAGAAATGCTGGGCTGGAGGAAGTACAAGCTGGAATCAAGATTGCCGGGAGAAATATTAGCAACCTCAGATATGCAGATGACACCACCCTTATGGCAGAAAGTGAAGAGGAACTAAAGAGCCTCTTGATGAAAGTGAAAGAGGAAGGTGAAAAGGTTGGCTTAAAGCTCAACATTCAGAAAACTAAGATCATGGCATCTGGTCCCATCACTTCATGGGAAATAGATGGGGAAACAGTGGAAACAGTGTCAGACTTTATTTTGGGGGGCTCCAAAATCACTGCAGATGGTGAATGCAGCCATGAAATTAAAAGACTCTTACTCCTTGGAAGGAAATTATGACCAACCTAGATAGCATATTCAAAAGCAGAGACATCACTTTGCCAACAAAGGTCCGACTAGTTAAGGCTATGGTTTTTCCAGTGGCCATGTATGGATGTGAGAGTTGGACTGTGAAGAAAGCTGAGTGCCAAAGAATTGATGCTTTTGAACTGCGGTGCTGGAGAAGACTCTTGAGAGTCCCATGGACTGCAAGGAGATCCAACCAGTCCATTCTGAAGGAGATCAGCCCTGGGATTTCTTTGGAAGGAATGATGCTAAAGCTGAAACTCCAGTACTTTGGCCACCTCATGCGAAGAGTTGACTCACTGGAAAAGACTCAGAAGCTGGGAGGGATTGGGGGCAGGCGGAGAAGGGGACGACAGAGGATGAGATGGCTGGATGGCATCACTGACTCGATGGACGTGAGTCTGAGTGAACTCCGGGAGTTGGTGATGGACAGGGAGGCCTGGCATGCTGTGATTCATGGGGTCGAAAAGAGTCAGACACAACTGAGCGACTGAACTGAACTGAACCTATGCTAATGCTATGCTAAGTCACTTCAGTCGTGTCCGACTCTGTGTGACCCCATAGATGGCAGCCACCAGGCTCCCCCATCCCTGGGATTCTCTAGGCAAGAACACTGGAGTGGGTTGCCATTTCCTTCTCCAGTGCATGAAAGTGAAAAGTGAAAGCGAAGTCACTCAGTCGTGTCTGACTCTTAGCGACCCCATGGACTGCAGCCTACCAGGCCCCTCCATCCATGGGATTTTCCAGGCAAGAGTACTGGAGTGGGGTGCCATTGCCTTCTCCGCTGGAAACATTTTTGGTTGTCACAACTGAGAGGTGATTATTACTGGCATCTGGAGGGCAGAGACCAGGAATGATGCTAAACATCTTACAATACACAGGACAGACCCACAACACAGACATTTATAGCTCAAAATGCAAACAATGCTGAGATAGAGAGACCTTGGTATAAAAGGATACGGGTGAAACCGTATTCTTTAATAATAAACCATATTCTTTAATAATAAAGAATATTTATTCTATTCTGAAACAGGCTATAGGCAGGTAGATGCCTGGTAAATACAAGGAAGAACTTTTAACATAATCAAGTAATATATGATGTATTCCTTATAATGTAGAGAGAGCTCACTATCATATAAAGGATTCTAACGGAGCTAACTGGTCCTATACTGGGATGCTGAAAAAGGTAGAGGTCCTTGGGTGTAGTTGGACTCTGAGTTTTCACCTTTAGTAAAGATATGCTGCTGCTGCTGCTAAGTCACTTCAGTCATGTCCGACTCTGTGCGAACCCATAGATGGCAGCCCACAAGGCCCCGCCGTCCCTGGGATTCTCCAGGCAAGATCACTGGAGTGGGTTGCCATTTCCTCCTCCAATGCATGAAAGTGAAAAGTGAAAGTGAAGTCGCTCAGTTGTGTCCAACTCTTAGCGACCCCATGGACTGCAGCCTACCAGGCTCCTCCGTCCATGGGATTTTCCAGGCAAGAATACTGGAGTGGGATGCCATTGCCTTCTCCTAGTAAAGATATATGATTCCATTGAAAAGTGTCAGCAAACATTTCCTGCTGCTGCTAAGTTGCTTCAGTCGTGTCCGACTCTGTGCGACCCCATAGACGGCAGCCTGCCAGGCTCCGCCATCCCTAGGATTCTCCAGGCAAGAACACTGGAGTGGGTTGCCATTTCCTTCTCCAATGCATGAAAGGGAAAGATGAAAGTGAAGTCGCTCAGTCATGTCCGACTCTTCACGACCCCATGGACTGCAGCCTACCAGGCTCCTCCGTCCATGGGATTTTCCAAGCAAGAGTACTTATTATTATTGAAACTAGGAAAGAGAAAACACAATACCTGCTCTACTAATTTGTTTTATTTCTACCATATTAGCTAATAGGATCAAAACTTAATATGGACATTATCCCAAATGTGCAATATGCAAGTGACTTCTGCAGAAAAGTCTAAAGCCTCTTATCTTGGGCACAAGCTGATACAGTTCTTGTGCAATCATTTCACAACCTAAGAAAAGAGATATGGCCAAAAAAAAAAGAAGCAGCAGTTCCCTATTATGGAACCAATTTCGTGATTCTACTCATATTTAGAACACTGGAGCTCATTTGCCTCCACTTTGCAAATATCATATGTTTGCTGCCATCTGTGGTTTTCAAATCACAGTTAAGTTATCTAAGATCTCTGGGCCATTTGCAGCCATATTGGAAGCATTCTGGTACTTTCTGTGACAGTTAAACCACATCTCATTGAACTAGTAGAGCTTTAAAGGCTTTGACAAATGAAAGTTTACTTAAAGGGACAATAACCCAACAATAACCAGACAGATGAGGGAACAAGGCAACAAGTCACATGAGGAGCTGTTGAAGGAAACAGGGATGTTTACGCTGGGGGAAACCCAGATGGCACATGACAGCCACAGTTCCATGGAAAAGGGATGAGTCCTGCGTGGACCCAGACTGTAGAACTCTGTTAGCTGGAGCTCTTGGACAAGTACCACATTCTCTCTATCACAGGAGCAGTTTAAGTGCACATCTGCGGAACACCATCAAGCATACTGGAGAAGGAATTCCTGCATTTGGATAAGGGTGAATGTGAATTGGACAGGCCAGACTAGATAACCCTAACCCTAGGGCTCCCAGTTAGGTAACTTAAGTGAGCTCAACAGACCCTGTGTAATAGAAAAACTAGTGGTGGGAGCTGCGGTAGATGGGGCCAGCTGAAAGGGTCCAGGTGTATCCCAGTTGGTTGCTGTCATGTGGGAATGAGCTCTTCAAGTTACCAGATCTTCATTTTTTTTTTTTTCAATTAAAGCCAGAAAACCATGCTACTGCTAAGTCACTTCAGTCGTGTCTGACTCTGTGAGACCCCATAGACGGCAGCCCGCCAGGCTCCCCCATCCCTGAGATTCTCCAGGCAAGAACACTGGAGTGGGTTGCCATTTCCTTCTCCAGTGCATGAAAATGAAAAGTGAAAGTGAAGTTGCTCAGTCGTGTCCGACCCTCAGCGACCCCATGGACTGCAGCCTTCCAGGTTCCTCTGTCCATGGGATTTTCCAGGCAGGAGTACTGGAGTGGGGTGCCATTGTATGTAAAACCTATTAATTTTTAAAGAAGAGCACCTAATCCAATATTTCAAAGCATTATATAAGTTAAACAGAAAATGCTGTGGCCTCTGGGAGAAACTGTAATGTCTTCCTTAAAGATGCCCTAACCACCCTCAACCCTAAGGGACTCTGATAGTAAATAAGGCAAGAGAGAAAGCGTACAGATTCTAGAATTACGGTCACATCTTGTCTGCAATTTGAATCACCAGTCTGACCACTTCAAGGTGATATTCAGATGAGCCAACCAATCAATAATTAATAAGGTCTGGCAAGGGGAAGCTAACTGGGGAACCACTAAGTCACTGAGAACTGCATTGCACAAGATGTAAATGAGGAAAGGCTTCTATTTCCCTCTAATAGACACCTTTTCCTCTAGTACGCTGCATGTCAAAATGAGGCAGGGAAGAGAAACAGATTTTCTCAGCTGTCTGGCTGCTGAGAAGGTCAGGCCTACTGTAGCCGGTAAACAACTTTGAAACTCTTGCCTGGCCCCCAGAAACTGTGATCAACTAGGGAAAATTCAAGAGTTTCCTCTGAGAGAGGACGCTTCGCTAAGGGAAATAATCCTATTCAGCCCTGGTTCCCAGCCCCCTCCAGAAATTCTGCTGGCATGTATAGGTTTTCAGTTGTCAACAGATCTTTGCACACACACATATCTGTACCCAGCTATATCCAGCACAAAGACAAATCAGCTAAATTAAAAAAAAAAAAGTTTCCATGTCTAGCTTCTATTCTGAATTTTATCTGATCACATTAAAGTTTTAAAAGTAAGCTGGCTAAAATAAATAAATAAGGCAACAATACTCCAATACAAAATAATTAAATAAAAAAGTAAGCTGGCTATACAATACAGTATTTTTAACTATAGTCATCACGCTATATATGATGTCCCCAGGGCTTATATATTTTATAACTGGATGTTTGAGCCTTTTGACCATCATTGCTCATTCCTGAATTTTAGTTTATACCGAATATCAGTTTAATAAACTACCTTTTATCCCACATTAAAATTTTTGATGCAATATGTTTAAAAAGCAAACTGGCTATTATGTTAGCATTAATTTCCCTGCCTTCTATGATGGCATGTTTCATTAGTAATTCTTGATTTAGGTTTTTCAACACCCTGAGCAGAGCAAAATACTTTTTTATGTTTAGTAAATTATATTTATGGAAAAGAATAAAGAAAAAGACATTGAAACTGATATAAAATGTTGGCAAATGAAGCACAAGGAATTCAAAGTAGCATAATATTAGCATATTAGAATAGTAACAAAATCTTACATTACTTCATTTTTAAATTTTTATTGGAGTACAGCTGCTTTATAATGTTGTGTTAGTTCCTGCTGTACAGCATAATGAATCAGCCATACTTATACACAGGTGTTTGTTCTTAGTCCCATCCAACTCTTTGCAACCTTCTGGGTAACCCACCAGGCTAAAGCCCACCAGGCTCCTGTCCATGGGAAGAATACTGGAGTGGGTTGCCACTTTCTCCTTCAGGTGATCTTCCTAACCCAGGGATCGAAGCCGCATCTCCTGTGTCTCCTGCACTGCAGGCAGATTTTTTACCTGCTGACCCATCAGGGAAGCCCACTTATACATATATCGTCTCCCTTTTGGACTTCCTCACCATTCAGGTCGCCACAGTGGATTGAGTAGAGACCCCTGTGCTATACAGTAGGTGCTCATTAGTTATCTATTTTATATACAGTTTCAATAGTGTATAGTGTCAACTCCAATCTCCCAATTCCTCGCACTCGCCCCCTTACCTGCTTGGTATCCATACAGCTGTTCTCTATGTCTGTGTCTCTATTTCTGCTTTGCAAATAGGACTGCTTTACTTTAAAGAACATATTCATTAGCTTATTTGTTTTTGCAAGATGAGTGGACCAGACATAGCAATGTCATCTCACTATGCAGATGGGAAATTTGCGACAGAAACATGAAGTGACTTCCCATTCTGCCCCAAAACACAGACTGCTCCCACACCCTGGTAAATCTCCATAATAAATATACCTGGAGATAGTTTCATCACCTCTCCTCTTCTCCTCCTATTACCCATCCTCCACAGAGGAACCCTTGAGAAAAATGTAAATCTACCAAGTCTTGCCTCCACTCAAGGCTACCCACTGCACTTGAAACAAAGTCCAAACTGCTTACCTCAGCCTCCCAGTCTCTGCCCGGCCTGGATTCAGCCTCATGCCTCTGCCACCCTCCTCCTCCCCTTCTGCAGACTCACTGCCCTCAGCTATGCCTGGACCAAATCAAGCTAGTTTCCAGCCCCGCGTGCCTGTGGTTCTCTCCACCAGAACTGCCTGTCCATCTTCTGGAGGCTCATCCTAAAGCCATCTCTCAGGAAAGTCTCTTTTTAAAACCCAATCAAGAAGCCCATCACACACACACACACACCCGCCAGTACTCTATTACATCATTTTTTCCCCCCATTTGCTTTAAAACATCTAGTCCTTTCCAAACTGACCTTGCTCATTCCTTGGTTCTAGAAAGTGAAGTCCATGAGAAAAGAGACCGCACTGCTATACTCACTGCGCCTGACATGTTGTTGGTGCTCAATAAAGATTTCTTGAGGTCAATGAAGGAATGAATGAAGTTTGTACTAGGAATCAACTAGCCCACTTAACTCAATTGATACCTATTTAGATAGCAGAGTTTTTCTTTCTCCTCAACTGCTATGTTTATTTTTTTTAAACTACAAGCTTATATATACTAGACTGTTAGACTGTGTCTATTAGTGTGTTATGAGTCATTCCAGTAACGTGGAGCAAAGGACAGGACTCTGAACAGGTGCTTGGCTTCATAGAGAAAGGCAGTAAGAACCCACGGCCTGTCCCTTCAAACTATAAAGCTTCCTCAAAATTCTGGAAATTCTGGTAAAAGGAAAGCCTACGTTTTCTGCCTGTTCACAACCGTTTCATAGCAGGTACTGCTGACTGTTCTTACACTTTTATGTTTTTAAACTAGTTTCCTTACTGCTGAAAATACTGACAAATGGATAGGATTAGCCTTTCTAAATAAGAAAAAGAGTTGCTTTCTTAGTGAAAGCAAAAAACAAAACAAAACAAAAAAAAAACCTAGAAATTCTGGAACAGTATGATTTTAGAGCTAAATGTTCCCCTTCAGCTTCTCTTCACTCATTACTTTGTCTTCAATGCATCACGTTTATGGAAATTTCTCAGTGTCTCAAAAAGTCTGACCTCAGTTATCAAAAGGGTCTTGAAAAAAATTTCAGGCTGATCCTCAGGATGATCCTAAATAACCTCAGGATGATCTTTGTTTTCAGGAAATATCCATTTTCTAAGATGTCAGGGTAAGGAATACAGATTCCTAACACCAGCTGGCATTCTCAGGGCTCACTCCAGTTGCCCAGGTACCTAGTTAGCTCTTTCCTTGATGCTCTACGCGGAGAGCCTCAAAGAGGGTGGTAAACTGTATCGGATCACAAAGCTAACTGGGTGATGGAACACGTGTTCCTCAGCACTAAAGTTTAAAAGGTACAGATACACAGTGGAGGAGAAATGAGCAACCAGTTGCCCAGGGCTCTGCGTGCTGGAAACTCCTCCAGATGCTGGGCAAACTCTTTCACACCTCAGCGAGAATTTCTCAGCTGTAAAAGGAGTGAAGTGAAAGTCGCTCAGTCAACTCTTAGAGATCCCATGGACTATACAGTCCATGGAATTCTCCAGGCCAGAATACTGGAGTGGATAGCCTTTCCCTTCTCCAGGGGATCCTCCCAACCCAGGGTTCCAACCCAGGTCTCCCGCATTGCCCACGAATTCTTTACCAACGGAGTCACCAGGGAAGCCCACGTATAAGGAGTGGCTGAACCAAAGTAATCACTGCCCACCTCAACTCTGCTAGTCCTTCACCCTCAATGGCTTGAGTAAGAAGGGTCCATTTCCATGAAAAGCATCATCGCCTCAGCCGTGACCGGAGTTCTTGCACAAATGGCCGAGGGTGGGGGTGACATTCATTGCAGGTATGCGACTAGTAGCAGAGAGGGCGAGAAAAGGCCAAGTCCGGGGTTCTCTCACCAGCTTCAGCAGGTCCACCAGAAAGCCCTTTGCGAGGAAATCGGAGAATGCTGGCAGCTTGCCAGTGCCTCCTGGTGGCCAGAAAGCCATCCCTTTCCCTTTCCCTTCCCCTTCCCTTGCCCCTTCCCCTTCGTACGGTCCAGGCCAATACTTAAAGCCCAGATCCCCGAGTTCGGTGTTAGCCCAAGACCACGTACTGTGGCTTCCTAACTATCAACATTCTGAAGCATTTCCAGCTCCTACTCAAAGAGACCAACCTCCCGGCTCAGCATTCTTACTGGAGTCAAAGGTAATTTTTGCAAGACTGATCTGTTAACACAAATCCGTCTAGAACCTGATCAGCCAAGTCTTTCAAGGGCGGCCACGCACCTCTCCCTCCTCCCTCCTCTCAACCTCTGCAACCTTCCCGGGAACCACAGGTCTGAATGAAAGCCTGACCTTGCCGTTTTCAGAGATAGAAAGGTCTACGAGAGGCTCCAGAGGGTGAAGGGGAAGAGAATATTCCCTGCTTTCTGGTTCCGTTGACTTTAAAAACAAAACAAGCCTCTCCCTCATTCAGGGTATGGAGCAACACTCCCCAGAGGGAGGTGTGTGTGTGTGTGTGTGTGTGTGTGTGTGTGTGTGTGTGTGTTTCTTTTGAGCACGCGGGTAACCCACGGATTAGAAAGCTTCCGGTGCTCCGGGATCCCGCGGCCGGCCGGATTCCCTCTCAGTACCAAATTCTTAGAGGTTACTTCCCGGGGGAAAAAGGTCTGGGAGAACTGAATTCAAATTCCATCACTCTCCCCGCAAGGATCCCAGCGCTGCTAGGAGGGTGGCGGGGACCGCGAGTCCAACTCCGGCTTGGGGGTGGGTGCGGGTTGAGTCCCAGTCCCCCAACCTCCAGCACCCACATCGTCCCATCCCTATCTTCCCAGCGCACCAGCCTCCCCAGCACCCCCATTTTTCCATTCACCCCATCCTCCCATCTCCCAACATCCCAGCCACCCACCCTCACCCCACCCCCAGCCCGAGGCCGCACGGGGCTCCGGCCCGCCCGGGGGTCCCTCCTCACCCGGACGCCGCGGTGAACTGCTCGCGGGAACCGGGACAAGGCTTTATGATCCCGCCTGCTGCCTGCTCGCTGCCTGCACCGCGGGCTCTGTCGCCCGCAGTCACCGCGTCACCCTGGCCGCGGGGCGCTGGGGCGGGGGGCTGCGCGCCGGCTTTGCGCACGTTCAGCTCCGGGCGGTCTGGTAGCCCCGACCCTGGCCTGCCCGGGCGCCGCAGGAGGAGGGAGAGGGAGGAGCTGTGTGACCGCCGGCCTCCCACTGATCCGGGCGCTGGGACGGGCGAGCTCCGCGCACACCACACACCCGCAGGCTTGGAGTCGGCAAGCTGAACCCCGGGTTAAACATATCCCTCTACCCACCCGCCCCCGCGAGGACCTACCCACACGTGTGGAGGGCAGGTGTTGCGTCTCCACTTCCTGTTCTCAGCCTCGATTCTGATCAGACCTTCCCCAGTTTCATTAACTCCCTGCTTTGTTTATTTCACTGAATCCCTGGCTACTTTTTCCATCTGCGATCCGCAGTGCCCCGCGTATCCCGCTTTCCGCTCGGTAGTATTACCGCATTGGAAGCCAACTCAGAAATTATATGGAAGATGCTTCGGCTTGGAAGACCTGCCCCTGAGTTAGTTTCATTTCTCCGTGTAAATACAGTGAAGGACAATCAGTAAGAGCTTTTATTAGGGGAAACGGTGTAAAAAGGAGCCATCCCAGTTCTTTGGGGTTTAACTGAAATCCCTTCCTTTATTTTCCAATGCTTTCTCCTCAATCCACTTTCTAATTTAATCCTATTCATTTAAAGCTTCAGTGAGAGACGCAGAGAAAATAATTTGAAATTCCTGAGCAGTTAATTCTTTGTATTTTTTTATTTTTGGCAAGGTTGACAGGTCTGTAGATGAAATTTATTTTATTTTTTTATTTAAGGAGGACTCTGAATAAGACGGGTTCGGTCCCTGGATTGGGAAGATCCCCTGGAGAAAGAAACGGCAACCCACTCCAGTATTCTTGTCTGAAAAATCCCATGGACAGAGGAGCCTGGCAGGCTACCATCCATAGTGTGGAAGAGTCGGACACGACTAAATTGATGTAGAACACACATACTGGATAAGAAGGCATGGATTATAGTTCCTTTCTGTCGCTTATTAGTGGCCATGAATTTGAGCATGTTCTTTATCCTTTCTGCTTCTCAGTTTCCTCATCGGTTGGAGAAGGAAATGGCAACCCACTCCAGTATTCTTGCCTGGAGAATCCCATGGACGGAGGAGCTTGGTGGGCTACAGTCTACCGGTGGCAAAGAGGTGGACACGACTGAGCAACTTCACTTTCACTTTCTTCCTCATCGGTAAAGTGGGGCTAATCAAAATACATTAGTCAGAGGCGCCTTGTGAAAATGAAATGGAAATATACATGAAATACTTAGGACGGAACCTGGCATGGGAGAAGCAGTCACACAGGTATTTAACAGTATTATCTTTAAAGAAGTTGTGAAATTTAAATCTAACAATAGATGCAAATTTAAATTAACCTATCTCAGCGTAGTGACAATTTCCTGTACTTCCTGGAATAACCTCCTATGATACAAATTGTCCCAGAATATTAATCTAAAAGGGAACATGATACCCTACTCAAGAGGTCTCTCAGGACCTCCTCCCTTTGCCCTTAAGACTGGGTGAAGATTTAGAAGACAAAATCAGAAGATTCATCATCCCACCTAAAAAGGTGGTGGGCTTTGAAAGCAGGTCTTGAAGGCTAGTATGAAATAGTTTATTTCTTTGTTCAATGCCAACTCTATGCCCTCTCTCATTGTAATCAGATCACACTCTCTCAGGATGTTAGAGTGGCTAGCATTTAGCAGGTTAACATCCTGAGAAGGTTTCCAATGTAGGGGTGCCAGATTCAGTAAATGAAACATAGGACATCCCATTAAATTTGAATTTCAGACAAACCACAAAAAGGTTTTAGTTTAAGTCGATTGCATGCAATATTTGAAACCTACTTATACTCAAAATTATGTGTTGTTTGTTTGAAATTCAAATTTAACTAGGCTTCCTATACTTTTTCTGGCAACCCTAGTCCAGTGAAATGAATACAGAAGCCTCAGATTCTAAAAGGATGACAAGTCAACATAGACATACAGATTATAAGGTGGGTTTGATAAGGGTTTTGTTTTTGTTTTTAATATAAGAGCTCAAAGAATTAAAAAAAATTTTTTTTGGCCATGCTATGAGGCATGCAAGATCTTAGTTCCCCAACCCAGGATTGAACCTCACCCCCTGCAGTGCAAGTGCCAAGTCTTAACCACCCCCTAGCCATGCCGTGCCATGCTAAGTCAGTAGTGTCCAACTCTGTGTGACCCTATGCACTATAGCCTTCCAGGATCCTTGTCCTTGGGATTCTCCAGGCAAGAATACTAGAGTGGGTTGCTAGACCCCCAGGGATGTCCCTTATTTTTGTTTTGATGTGGTGAAAAAAATTCACTTCTGTTTATAAACTGATTCTGTTTTGAGCTGTTTTGCCGTTTCTTACCTCTTCATTCTTACTTCCCTTTCTCATTAACATAGCAGTGCTTCTTAACTCTGATGACTGTGTCTTCAATCAAGATATTGGAATAAATAGTAATAATGTACTCAGTAGTGTTTTCAAATAGTGTTTATTGAGCGCAAACTGTATATTAGGTACCATTTCAAGGATGACTAGCCCTGGAGGCTAAGGAAATGACACCACAGTGAGCCTTCCCTATGTATGTACGTCCAGGACTGTGGGGTTTCTGAGAAGTGAGTTATTAATTCTCCTTGGAAGGGGTGGAAGTGAAAGGCATCCTTACTGCACAGGGTCCACGGAAAAGAGACCATGATACAGATAAGCCAAGGAGGGAAGTCCCTGGGCGATGGCTGCGCCTTGGCCTGGAAACTAACCCATCCTGATTAAAGCAATGAAACTGGAGGGAACAATGGGATTCAATAAAACTGCAAGCGTATAATTGGCAACTTGGAAATCTTTGAGTCCCGTAGAAGATAACAAAATGTAGAAGAATAAAAAAGTTAAATTACTTAAATTTAAAATTAAAACTTATCCCTGCTGGAGAGAGTGCACATTTTCCAATTCTGTCTGCAGTGATTTCACCTGGATGGCTTGAAATCATCCCAGTGAGAACCTCATGTTATAGGAATTAGCAAACACTACAAAATGTGATCTTTGTCCCCTCTAGAGAGCCAGCACACCTCTGAGTGGTTAGCTATACTGGTCTGAAGCTCAATATAGAGACCCGGACAGAAGTTGTTTATTAGGAGATAAAAGTACTGAGAATATGCATGGAACTGGCACGGAGGGTTTAAACAGAGCAGAGGCAGAAGATAAAATTCTCAATAACATCACATTCATGGAAGAAGGTAGGAAGAAAAGAAGGTGGTGAATGTAAATGAGAGGTTGGTCAAAGTGAGGATAGAAAATGGGAGAGAGAAGCTTTACAGAAGTCAAGAGAGAAAGGAGTTTTAAAAGTATGTTTGACATGGTTGATTAAACAGAACGGACTAAAGCAAGGGCTGTGAGATTTCTCATTTAGGAAAGTCTTGTTAACCCCTAAATCAACTTGAGTATAATAGAGCAGTGAAGGCAGGGGGTCAGTAAGGTAAGGAGGTGAGGATACAAAGACAATATGTGTAGACTTTTAAGACAGTTAATGGAAAACAAAAGAAAAGACATATGGCAACAGTGTGAGTGAAAGAAAAAACGAGGAGAGTGAAAATTTGGGGGATGGTCAGGAGATCTGCCCAAGGATGTTGGAAGTTTTCTGAGCCCTGAGGTGACTGGAATCCACTTCTTAGTCATGGAGTCAGTCTGTCTGGTGATGAACTTTCCCCAGGGAAGTTTGCCAGACTAGAAACTAGGCCAGAGAGGAGAATTACATGGGCTTGGACCTGGGAGAGCAAATTAGCCAGAGGCAGTGAAAAAAAGAAGGAATTGATGTTAATGTAGAAATATGGAATTTTTAGATAGAGATCTAAACAAAACAAAGGAGAAAATATCGAATATGAGGGTTCCCTCATAACCCCAACCTCATTAGGTAATTATTTAACATTGTGGTGCATACCTTTCAGATATCTTTTCAGAGGTAAATGTAGTAATTAAGAGGGCTGTGTCAGACAGACCTGGGCTCCAATCGAGTTCTACCTTTACTAGCTCTAAGGCCTAGGGCAATTTACAGACTTTTAACCCCTCTAACTGAGGGGTTAAATGATTGTTAAATAATTACCTAATGAGGTTGGGGTTATGAGGGAACCCTCATATTCGATATTTTCCTTTGTGGCTCAGCTGATAAAGAATCCGCCTGCAATGCCAGAGACCTGGGTTCGATCCCTGGGTTGGGAAGATCCCCTGGAGAAGGCCATGGCAGCCCATTCCAGTATTCTTGCCTGGAAAATCCCATGGATCGCAGAGCCTGCCATCCATGGGGTCACAAAGAGTCCAACAGGACTGAGCGACTTCACTTTCACTTTCTTAATACCTTCTGTAGACTTGATTGATTTGTGGACTCTTGGAACTATGGATGTTACAACTGACTTGTTTGTATCCATTCAGTAAGTGGACTCTAAGATCTGGCTTGCCAAACCAGTTTCCAGGACATTTTTGCTTGCTTCAGTCATTGATAACACCCCTACTAAACTCAGTCAAGATGTAGGAGGCTTTGTACTAAGTCTAAGACACCTGGTTTCTCTCAGTGACACTATGATTCGTAGTCACTTGACTCTCTTATCCAGCTGCCAAGTTATCTGATTCTGCACCTACAGTGTCTCAATTTCTCCTTCCCATTTCCACAGCTACCACCCTAATCAAGTCCTTAAAAGCTCTATCCTTGACAATTACAAAATGTCTCTTTTGTTTGCATGAGTTATAGGCGCTTATTCAACTAATCTAAATTCAATGTATATTCTTTTAAGCTTTTGTCATAAAACAAATAATATATATAAACTACGTTATTGGTCATTTAAGGCAATGGCACCCCACTCCAGTACTCTTGCCTGGAAAATCCCATGGATGGAGGAGCCTGGTAGGCTGCAGTCCATGAGGTCGCTAAGAGTCGGACACGACTGAGCGACTTCACTTTCAGTTTTCACTTTCATGCATTGGAGAAGGAAATGGCAACCCACTCCAGTATTCTTGCCTGGAGAATCCCAGGCACGGGGGAGCCTGGTGGGCTGCCGTCTATGGGGTCACACAGAGTCGGACACGACTGAAGTGACTTAGTAGTAGTAGTATAATACTAGGTCTTCCCTGGTAACTCAGTGGTAAAGAGCCATCTGCCTTTCAATGCAGGAGATGTGGGTTCCATAGGTTGGAAGATCCCCTGACGGAGGAAAAGACAACCCACTCCAGTACTCTTACCTGGGAAATCCCATGGACAGAGGAACCTGGTGGGCTACAGTCCATGGGGTCACAAAAGAATCAGACATGACTTAGCAACTAAACAGCAACAGTATAACACTAACATTTTAGCAAGCTAATAAATACACATATACAGTATCATTTAAAAAGGTTGTATATTATTTTGCTGTATAATGAAAATCTGGAAAGCTGGGTTTAATACCTTTTTATTAGAAAACTAGGTTATTTATAATTCGTAATTTTTGAAATAGCACTTCTGTGCATATTCTTAAAGTTAAATTTTTGTATATGTTTTTATTGATTTCTTTGTGATAAATCCCTAGAAATACGTTTTCTCAAAGTATATGCATTTTTAAAGCCTTCTAACTCTTTCTTCCTCTTCTATGGGTGCCCTCACCCCAGAAGACATTATACTACCTTGTGACAAAATTACTTCTCTAAAAATGTTGGACTTGTAATCATCTTACTTCCCCATTCAGAAACTGTCAATGGTTTCTGTTGTGCACAGGGAGAAATAAGGTCCAGATGTCCTGATGTGGCACTTGTGGCCTTCTAGGATCTGGCCTCAAACTCCTTTTCATTTAGGTCTTTTACTTTATACACAGTCATTCTGGCCTCCATGCTGGGGCATTGCTTTTGCTTGTAGAATCTTGTCCTTCTGATCTGGATCCTGACGAGAAGCATGTATCATCCTCAAACTGGTTTATTTGATGAGTGTTTGATAAAGTGACTGTTTCTAAAAGTGAGAGCAGGGTTTAGGGAACCCCACAAGGCAGCATGCAATGCCTCTTTAGACACGCTGGGCCTGAAGGAGCAAATGGGAGAGACTTCCTCGAGGGAACTGAGCCTGAGGCAGGCCTACAGGAGGTGATAGGGAAGATGAAGTGTCTGGACAAGGGCTACTCAGTGGAAGGGGTACCTGGTACCAAGACAGTAATACAAATCCCTTATAGAAGTCCATGCAAAAGTCAGCATATGATGAAGCTACAAACACCCACATTCAAGTTGTGCAGAACCAGGAGAGGCTGAGAGCAGACCTGCAGCTGTGTCTCTGAAGGTGGTCTCTGAAGGACACCCGATGGCAAAATAGCACCTTAAAGAAAAGACCAATCTGCAAATCCTCTCTCCCCAGAACAAGCTTTCATAAATCTCACCCCAGATTGGCACACATTTCCAGCTTGTGCTGATCAGCAGAAAAGCTGGAATCCTAGACCCAGCACATCCTTCTCCTCCTGATCCTAGGGATGGTCCCAGATGTCAACCAAGTTCCTGCTCCCTAACAAAGCGACCCCATGAAAGCTCCTAGAATACATGTGTGTGCTTAATCACTCAGTTGTGCTGACTCTCTTGTGACCCCATGGACTGTAGCTTGCCAGGCTCCTCTGTCCATGGAATTCCCCAGGCAAGAATCCTGGAGTAGGTTGCCATCCCCTCCTCCAGGGTATCCTCCTAACCTAGGGATCAAACCCAAGTCTCCTACATTGGCAGGCAGATTATTTAACCACGGCACCACTAGGGACAGCCATGAAAGCTCCTACAAGCTGGTTATAGGAGGAAGGGAACTTGTGATCCAGAATTCACAAATGAACCCTGCCTGACTCTCACCCTCCCAGGCCTGAGTGCAAGGAACGCCAGAACTTCCCAGAGATCTAGATTCTGACAATAACACCATTAGGTACTAAGTCTGATTAATGTTCTCACACTCAGCTCCCAACAGGAAGTAGACAGACCTGGTCTAAGTAGGCTTAAGCCCTCTAAGCCTCAGTTTCCTTGCTTGGAAACTACCTATATTTCAGACTTGGCATTAGGATTGATGAGATAATATCCATAAAACTCCTAGAACAAGGTCTGATGCACAAAGGCATTTAACAAAGAGTTAATTTCCTTCTTGCCACACCCAGCTCCCATATCACCATTCTATCTGCCTCATTGTGTTGTCTCTTTCACAATATTGATTTGAGACTGGAACTGCATTGTTTCCCAGGTGGAGAAAGCTTAAACTTAATTGCTTTTGCATGTGACTTTGATTTATCTTGGCAAGTGACTTTGATGCTTTTGAAATGCAGTGTTGGAGAGTCCCTTGGACAGCAAGGAGATCAAATCAGTCAATCCTAAAGGAAATCAGTCCTGAATATTCATTGGCAGAATAGATAAGAACATGGCGACTGCAGCCAAACTGCTGAGTTGTCCAACGACTGGGTTTATAACCTTAGGAGAGTTACTTGATTACTGTGTGCCTTAGTTTGCTCTTCTGTAAAGTAGGAATCATAATTGTACCTGCTCCACATGATTAAACTTGTAAATATACCCTAAAGCACTAAGAAAAAAACTTATATAGGTTTGTTATTATCTTCTTTCAAATTGGAGGGAGGTAGAAAAGGATCAAATCACAGCATTCTGAACTGGGGGTCACCCGTAAGCAGTATATATGCAAGAGAGTGGCAAACTGGCCAGCTCAAACTTGAAGTTACTGTGCACCTATTCTGTATGTTGAGCTTAACTGGGGTGGGAGAATTGGTAAGAGATGAATTAAAACACAATAGCAGCAGCTGTATACCACAGGGAACTCTGTGAATTCAGTGTGGTGCTCTGTGATGGCCTAGAAGGGTGGGATAAGAGTGGCTCAAGAGAGAGGGGATATATGTATACTTACAGCTGATTCACATTGTTGTATGGCAGAAACCAGCACAAAATTGTAAAGCAATTATCCGACAATTAAACAAACAAACAAACCAATAGCAAGGACTTCCCTGGTGGTACAATGCAGGGGGCCTGGGTTCAATCCTTGGTCAAGGAACTAGATCCCACATACCACAACTAAGACCCAGGGCAGCCAAATAAATAATAATTAAATTTAAGTAAATACTATTTTTTTAAAAAGCACAGTAGTAGTGTGCTGAATATGAGGGGCACACATTGCTTTCATTACTCCAGCTGGCTACCAGCAGCTTACCTCCTCCATGGTATCTTGAGAACTGGTGATCTTTTTGTTTGTTTTTTAATTTTCATGGTTTCTAATCAAATAGAGTTCCAAACAGCCTGTTAAAGACCTCAGTTGAACTACAGAAGCAAACAGGAATGGCTGAAGAGCATCTGTGCCGGTAGAGGGACAGTCTCCGCCCACCATAGGGGGGGCCCTAGTGAGGCTGACCTTGATTGGCGGGCTTTAATGAAGCAGGCGGAGTCAGTTTCCATGGTATGAACACAACAAGACAAGCAGCTAGGACTTCCTGCCAAGCCTGAGCACTGCAGATTGCAAACAAGACAGTGAGTATTTTTATATTGCTTCTGTCTTCAGATCTTTACTGAAATTATTTTCAGTTCAGTTCAGTTCAGTCGCTCAGTCGTGTCCGACTCTTTGCGACCCCGTGGATCGCAGCACGCCAGGCCTCCCTGTCCATCACCAACTCCCGGAGTTCACTCAGACTCACGTCCATCGAGTCGGTGATGCCATCCAGCCAGCTCATCCTCTGTCGTCCCCTTTTCCTCCTGCCCTCAATCCCTCCCAGCATCAGAGTCTTTTCCAATGAGTCAAACTCTTTTGGTGGCCAAAGTACTGAAAATTATTTTAGATCATTCATATTTATTAGAACTTATATTTACTGACAACTTTTTGACATTGAGACACCTGTCATGAGAAAGATGGAAATTCAAGTGCACAATCAAATTTACAAGGATTCTAGTGCTGGAAATTTTGTTAAATTTTCAGTTATGGTAAGCTTAGTGAATTGTTTCTGTTTTCTACAAATACATTTTTGGCTTTTTGTAAGAAAGGCACTAATTCATAGTATCATTGATTTTTAAACAGCTTTTTTGAGATATAATTCACACACCATAAAAGTCTGCCTGCAATGCAGGAGACTCAGGTTTCCTGGGTCGGGAAGATCCCCTGGAGAAGGGAATGGCAACCCACTCCAGTATTCTTTCCTGGAGAATCCCATGGACAGAGGAGCCGGACAAGCTACAGTCCATGCGGTTTCAAGAGTCGGACTTAGCGATTAAACCACCACCACCACCACCATAAAATTCATCTCTTTCAAGTACACAGTTCAGTGGTTTTTAATATATTCAAAGTTGTGAAAGTATCACCCTCCACTACCTAATGTTAAGGCATTTCATCACCCCAGAAAGAAATCCTGTGCTCCTTAGCTCACTTTCCACCCCAAAATCATCCTAGTCCTAGGTCACCAATAATCTACATTCCATCTCTATAGATTTGCCTACTCTGGACATTTGACACACATGGAATCTTACAGCATGTGGTCTTTTGTGACTAGCTTCTTTCTCTTAGCATGTTTTCAAGGTTCATGCAAATTATAGCATGTATCAAGTCCTCATTTTTAAATTGTCAAGTACTATTCCAATAAAATATGAGTATCCCATATTTTATTTCTGCATTCATCTGTTAGACATATTTTCCCATGTTTTCCCATATTCATCTGTTAGACATATTTTTGAAGTATTCTGTATTGAATAATACTGCTATAAACATTTGTGTACAAGTGTTTGTGTGGTCATATGGTTTCATTTCTTTTAGGTTTACTCCTAGAAGTGGAGTTCTGGTCATATGAGAACTCCATGTTTCATTTTAATCTTTTGAAGAATTACCAACTGCTTTCCAAAGTGACTGCATCATTTTATATTCCCATCACAGGGTATGACGATCCCAGTTTCTCCACATCCTCACACTTGTTATTATTTGTCTTTTAAATTATTTGTTATCCTAATGGCTGTGAAGTGGTGTCTCATTGTGGTTTTGATTTGCATTTACCTAATGACTAGTGGGGCTTCCCCATTAGCTCAGCAGTAAAGAATCCACCTGCAATGCAGGACTTGCCTGAGACACAGGTTCAGTCCCTGGGTTGGAATATCCCCAGGAGGAGGGCATGGCAAGCCACTCCAGTATTCTTGCCTGGAGAATCCCATGGATAGAGGAATCTTGTGGGCTACATTCCATAGGATAGCAAAGAGTTGAACATGACTGAAGTGACTTAGCATGCACACACACAGTAACTAATGATATTGAGCATCTTTTCGTGTGCTTATTGGCTCTGTACATTTATTTTTTTAAATCTTCTGCTTATATTCCACTGAAAACTTACACTTGAATTGCAACTGTCCCATGAGAAGTTGTGGAATATCCTTGGGATGAAATCAGTTGCAAACCAAATGGGGCTGATTTTTGCATAAACCTGCTTAAAGGTTTGTGAGAAGGGCAAAGAGGCTCCCAGATACAATGGTGTGACTTTTTGTGACATCTGCAAGTTGGAAATCCTCTAGTATTTCCGTTTGCCATTTCATTTTATCATTGAGCAAATGCTCCAGTGTCAAGGTTTTCTACTAAAACATGCAAGCCAAAAAGATAAAACAACACCTGTGTCATCTTTGGTTACTCAGCATATGTACTTCCTGCAAAAGATGTATCTTTGTCCTGCATGCTCAGAGATTTAGAACCACTATGGGCTGACACCCAAGTATCTATTCTTTTTTTTAAATTTATTTACTTTTGGCTGTGTTGGGTCTTAGTGGCAGCACATTGTAGTACGTGGGCTTTTCTCTAGTTGTAGTTTGCAGGCTTATTCACCCTGTGAGATCTTCCTGGACCAGGGATGGAACCCCTGCCCCTGCATTGGCAGGCAGATTCTTAACCACTGGACCACCAAGGAAGTCCTGATATAAATAATTTTTACTGCCTTAATTTCTTTCCAAAACTTAGTTGTTTTTGTTTGTTAGTTTTTTGTTTTTTACACTCTGTGTGTACCATGTGAAGAAAACCTTGACTGCTAGTTCAATTTGATGACACAGCTTTGCTTCACGCTAAGGCATCAGCAGTTTTCTACATCATTACTTTTGAATCATCAGGCCAAACATCAGCACAGTGAACAAGACCAATGACATTTTAATATTATAATAAAAAAGAATTTTGACCCCATGGATCTCCAGAAAAGTTCCCTGAGTCCTGTCTACAGACTGTAATTTGAGAACTGTGGGTTTATCTCTTAATGTTGTAAACAATTTAGCCATTTTAGTTGTTTGTTTACCTTCCTGGTGGCTAGAGGTAAAGAATCTGCCTGCAGTGCAGGAGATACAGGAGATGCGTGTTTGATCCCTGGGTCAGGAAGATCCCCTGGAGGAGGAAATGGCTACCCACTCCAGAATTCTTGCTGAAAAATCCCTGAGATGGAGAAGACTGGTGGGCTCTTGTCCAAAGGGCTGCAAAGAGTCAGACACAACTGAGCAATCCGGCACACACACCATCTCTTGAATTAACAATAGTTAATTACCTGGTCTGTATCCAGTATAAACTGTTCACATGAATTGCCCTTGTATCCTCACAAGACTCTGGCTAATAACACTCCCTCTTTAGATGAGAAAGATGAGGTAGAGTTACACAACTAACTCAGGGTCAAACTGCTATCACTTCAGAGTAGGAGTGGGAAGTAGTACTGGGAAGTGGTTTGAGGCCAATTAGCACATGTCAGCCCTTGAGTTTAGCCTATAATCCTATAGGTAGAAAGGAACTGTTGAAAGTTTTTGGATGGGGCATTGGCAGGCACTAACCACATAGTAGCTAAGATCCAAATACACCCTCAGTAGGGCACACACATGAAGTAACCCTGGATGCAAATGTATGAAGTAAAACAGAAAGTAAACAGTGGGAACCCTATGGAATCACTCACTAGAAATCAAGTCTTGTAGAGACTTTCCTAAGTGGCATGTTTTTCCCACAGTTACTTTTCTTGATCATGGAGTTGACCAAACTGTCCGACATGACAAAGCTCCACCAAGCTGTGGCTGCAGGGGACTACAATTCAGTGAAAAAGATTTTGAAGAAAGGTCTCTGTGACCCAAACTACAAGGACGTGGACTGGAATGACCGAACCCCACTTCACTGGGCTGCGATCAAGGGTGAGAGGGCAATGCCTATATATAGGTCCCTCCTTTCAAGACCACTGTTCATGAGGTTCCCAGTAGGCAGTCGTTGTGGGGTAGTAGAAAGAACATTTCTTGGAAATCAGACACATGAATGACAACCATTTCAGTCCTGGCACCACCACTTAAACTAGCTGTAGCACCTTAGGCAAGTTATTTAACATCTCTGAGTCTTAGTCTATTTATCAGTATAATGAGAGCAGTAATGCTGTTTTGCAGTGAAAATTCAGGAAGATAGTGAGTGTGCATTGCCTAGCACGTAAGGACTCCCAATTAATACTAGCCCTCTGCCCTCTTAACCTCTAGCAGAAATGGAGCATCTTTCCTGCTCATAGGACAGGAACTTTGTCTTGTTCATGGCCGGGGGCATGCTAAACTAGTCTCGGTTATAGAACTGGAGAAGGATCATGGCAGAAACTCCGCCAAGGGGCCTGTGAAGACCTTCAGCCATAGAATACCATTAAAGAATGTTAGGAAAGTGTGATAGTCAACTTTGCTTTTTAAAATTTTGTTTTGACTCCTGTATGGAGACTGGGCTGCCAGGAAGCAAGCCAAAGAAATCAGTTGGGAGAATTTTGCAGAAATTTAAGCACAGTGATGGGAGTTACAGTAAAGCACCTGTCAGTGGAACATTTGCTGAATGCTGGTCTCTGTGCTATGTACTTTTTGTCTGTGATTTCATTTGTACTCCTCAAGAGCTCAGTGACTTAAGTGATATTTTATACAAATAAGGAAACTAAACCTCAGCCGTTTGTTTCTCACCTGGGTTGTTATGGTCGGCAAGCAGTATTTATTCTCAGGTATAAACCCACGTCCATATGACTAGAAAGCATGAGCTCTTAATCTGTGCTAGTTTTCACGTAATTGGGACTTAAAGTATTTTTTATTGAGATGTAATTAACATACATTATTATATCAGTTTTAGTGTCTAACATAATGATTCCATTTTTGTATAAATTGTCAAATATCACGATAAGTTTGGTTAACTTCTGTCACCATATGTATTTTTTTCCTTGTGATAACTTTTAAGATCTACCCTCTTGGCAACTTTCAAGTATGCAATGGAGTATTATTGATGATAGTCACCATTGTATATATTAAATCCTATTGACATTTATAACCGGAAGTTTGTACCTTTTGACCACCTTCACCCATCTCACACCCACCCACACCCCAGCGCTCTGTTCTCTGTACCTATGAGCTCAGTTTTTTGTTTTTAGCTTCTGCTTATAGTGTGATCATATGATATTTGTCTTCCTCTGTCTGACTTATTTCATTTAGGATCATGCCCCTCAAGGTCCATCCATGTTGTTGCAAAATATTTGGTTTTGCAATCAGCATTGGTACTGCTGAAAGCAGAGGGAAACTTATGAGTGCCAGCTCAGATGGGGCGTTGGGGAGTGGATAGAGTAACTTAGGAGAAAAAGCAAATTCCTGGGTGGTATCTGTAAGAATGGACAAGAGAGGGGAGCATCCTGAAAGGAGCAAAGGGAATCCTTTGAGGGCTCAGACCCAGAGCAGGAACAAAGGGGTTAGGGTGGGGCCCTGAGTCCCTGGTAAGAAAAGGGAGAACAGAGGAAGGGGTGATGCTAAGAAACTGGAGGGGCTTCAAGGGCAAATGTCTCCCCCTCTTCTGTGCCACCTAGGCTAGCTCTGGCCTCAGCCTGGCAGAGACACTTTCACCTTAACCTCCTGTTTCTTCTGGCTTCATCTAAGGACACATGGAGGTGCTACAGCTCCTGATAGAACACGGAGCCCGGCCGTGCCTGGTAACTGATGTGGGCTGGACCCCTGCTCATTTCGCAGCTGAATCAGGCCACCTGAACGTGCTCAAAGCCCTCCATGCTTTGCATGCTGCCATCGACGCCCCCGACTTCTTTGGAGACACACCAAAGAGGCTTGCTCAGATCTATGGGCAGAAAGCCTGTGTGGCGTTCCTGGAGAAGTAAGTTTCCTTTGGTACTGTGCTCCATGCTCAGTCGTGTCTGACTTTCTTTGTGACCCCACAGACTGTGCTGCTGCTGCTAAGTCGCTTCAGTTGTGTCCGACTCTGTGCGACCCCATAGATGGCAGCCCATCAGGTTCCACCATCCCTGGGATTCTCCAGGCAAGAACACTGGAGTGGGTTGCCATTTCCTTCTCCAATGCATGAAACTGAAAAGTGAAAATGAAGTCGCTCAGTCGTGTCCGACTCTTAGCGACCCCATGGACTGCAGCCTACCAGGCTCCTTCGTCCATGGGATTTTCCAGGCAAGAGAACTGGAGTGGGGTGCCATTGCCTTCTTCGCCATGGACTGTATTCCCAGTTTAAAAGGGCAGAGAAACAGGAACCAGTGACCAAGGTCTTTACCAATTCAGTGGTCTCAGGTTGATGAAAATGAAGTGACACAATCCAACCAATAGTTGTTTGAGTTTTTATTAATATTTCATTGAAAAATGACTAGTTTGGGGTAGAAATTAGAATATTTAGATTACAATTAAATATAATATCAAAATCTATTGTTTGAGATTAGCAGACATTACTATATATAAACTAGATAAACAACAAGGTCCTATTATATGGCACAGGAAACAATATTCAATATATCTTGTAATATCCTGTAATAACCTATAAGAGAAAAATATCTGAAAAAAGAATATATATATTCATATATGTATATGTAAAACAGAATCACCTTGCTGTATACCAGGTATTAACACAACTTTGTAAATCAACTATACTTCCATTTTTTAAAAAGTTATTGTTACCTTACAGAAAATAAAAATTAGAGAGGCATGTCAGGCAGTTAATTAATTAAAAAATTATATTTTTTCTGGAAAAATCTATTGTTTTAAAATTATGCAACATTATAATTATTATAACTTTACATGATTATTACAATAATTTTAATAATATATAATAATTATAATTGTTATCTTAAACTATACATAAACTATCTGAGATAAGAGAGGTGGGACACAAATTTGAAAACCGGAGATAGTACAAGATTCTTGGACCCCCTTCAGATTCTTGAAAAGTCTTCAAACCAGCTGTGTCACCTTAGACAAACTGTCTCCTTCCTGGCCCTCAGTTTCCTCATATTTAAAATGAAGCAGGTGAATTAGGCTGCTGTCATCCATAAGGGTCCTTCTACTTTTTAAAATGCCTACTTATCTGTGACTCTCCTACTTACGCACTCACGAAAGTTAAGAACTTTTCCAGCACCCATTAATTTTTTTCTCTCAGCCAATCATTCAAATAGAATTAAGTATCAATTACGTACATGATCGGGTTTCCTTGGTGGCTCAGAGGGTAAAGAGTCTGCCTGCAATGCAGGAAACCCGGGTTCAATTCCCTGGAGATGGGAATGGCAACCCACTCCAGTATTCTTGTCTGGAGAATCCCCATGGACAGAGGAGCCTGGCGGACTACAGCCCATGGGGCTGCGAAGAGTCGGACATGACTGAGCAACTTCACTTTCATGTACATGAAGGTTATAGCTTTGAGAGGGATGTTGGTAAAGTTGAAGAACGTATAATCTGGCTGCTTCTCTGGTGGCTCAGTAGTCAAGAATCCACCTGCAATGCAGGAGATGTGGGTTCGATCCCTGGGCTGGGAAGATCTCCTGGAGAAGGAAATAGCAAGCCACTCCAGTGTTCTTGCCTGGGAAATCCCATGGACAGAAGAGCCTGGCAGGGTACAGTTCATGGGGTCACAAAGAGTGAGACACGACTTAGCAGATAAACAACAGCAACAACATAATCTGGTTAGGTTAATAAGTAATTCATAGTTGAGACAGTAAAGCAGCAGAGTGAGGACAACGTTGCTTGAAAACCAAAATGAAATCAAGAGTAAATCTAACCGTAGATTCATTGGGGAACAAGGGTGATAGTGAAATGCCCTTCTCAGAAATACAGTTATCTTCCGAAAGTTAAACCAGTAAAATCTTTGCTTATGATGAAAAGTGGTGTCCCACCTTAAAAATATTCAAAATAATCATTAAGGTGATTTGGGAAATAGAGGCAGAACCCTGAGTCCTAACTTTAAGATTCTCTCTTCTCCCTGATCCTGCCGTCATCGCCTGCATTCAATAATCTCCATCTGTCCTAGACCTCAAAATCAGCGGCATTGTTTCCTGGACTCTCTAAGACTGTAACATACCACCCTGTGACCATGACTCCCTGTCTTCATTTTCCCAGTTTTTGAATCCTCATGCAGGTATTTGAGTCCCAGACCTCATCTTATTCAGATTCTTTCCCTTCCATCCTCTCACCTCCCTGAAGACTTCACTATCTTCCTTCTGTCTGCCAGCTGGACACTGTGGGCTAAAAGAAAAAAAGCACAACATAAGACCTGTGAGTTCAGTTTTATTTGAGGTCTTACTGAGGACTTTAGCTCAGGAGATAGCCTTTCAGTAGCTCTGAGAAATTGATCTCAAGAGGTGGGGGCAAGGCTAGTCTATATATGATTTTTTTTGGTTAAAGGAATACGTGCAGTCAAGGATACATCTTGGTAAAAGATTACTGTGCATCACAAAGAACAAGTGTGATGATTATAGTGCTTTTCTATGTACGGGAAGATACAAGAATCTTTGGATTCATTACAATTCTTCCTGAGACACATCTAACTAAAGAACCTGCTTATCCAAAGCACAGAGCATCCTGTTATCATCTTTCATTTCCTGGCAGAAGCACAGAGTACTAAACGAAGTATCTTATCACCTCAATCTCTTCTGTCTGAAGCACAGAGTGCACTGTGCGTCAGTGACTGCAGCAGGCTGATCTTTGTAGAATTGGATGGTGAGCAAAACGCCCTTTCCTTTTGTTTGCTGTGCCATGATACACTGCTTCTTTCACTCTCTTTCCACTATTTTTAACTTACCACCCCTTGGTCCTTCTGTAGTATATAACCCAGAATTCCTAGCCTTGGGTTGGTCTCTGTCTTCTCCACGCCTGTTCTTGTTCTGCTAGGGAAAAGACCACAAATAAGTCGACCAGTACCACCAGAAGTTCTAAGACTTCTGTCTCCAGCTGAACCCTTAGTTCCTCTGGCCATCGCTTCCTGTCCTTCTCCAGTGTTGACAATTGCAAGTCCCTATCACATCTCAGCCTGTCCTTCAGAATGTATGCCTTCAGCTTCATAGAGAATGTTAAAGTCATGGGTATACATTTTCAAACCTCTCAAACCAACTTATTATAAATATCTGTTTCTTCTTGCTTTCCCATCCATCCTTCTGTGGCAAGTGTTATCCCTCCATATAGATCCTTTATCCAAACCTTTATGTCTCCTACAAGATCATCATTTCCTTGTTCTTTGTTGCATCTTTTGTGTTTTTAAGTTTTCTCTATTCCTCCTCTTCCCTTCTCTTTGTCTTCTGAACATGCTCAGATAGCTTTTATTAAACAAACACACGAAGAGTTAGAGGTCTTTCCAGTGTCAGCTATGCCTTTCTTCTTCCCTACATTTCTAAGCTACTTGAAAGGTCATCTATGCAATTGTCTCTACTTCTTCACCCACTCTTCTGACTTATTCCCCTATCATACTGAATCAGCTCTCATTCACGGAGATCTCGCTGCTAGATTAATGGCGTCTTTTCAGTGCACATCTTACCTCCACTTAATCTGGTATTTGGTTGCTCTTCCTTGTTTTATCTGCTGCTGCTCTCTTCTGGTTCTCCTACTCGAGGGCCATTTCTTCTCATGATTTTTCTAAGTTCCTATTCTTGCATGCCTTTTAGGTGCTGGAATTCCTCAGGGGCCTGTCCTTGGTTCTCCTGTACTGAATTTCTCTGAATAATCTCAGCCCCTCTGTAGTAACCGGTGGGTGAATGACTAGGATACCCGATTGCAGCGTAACTGAAGTGGAGGAGGAGCGATTCTTCCATATAATGGGGAGTGTGTGCTATTACCAGGAAAAGTGGGCAGGCAGCGCTGAGCAGACAAATACAACAAAGGTCAATCAACCACATCACATGTAAGTCATTTCTACTTATCATCTCCTATGAGGAACTTCGCTTGTGACAGCTGGGGCTTAGGGGAAGGAATTCTGGCTAAGGAGAAATTAATCTGGATCCTAAAAGCTAGCTAAAACTTGCTTAATGGAGGAGGGAGAAAGATTCCTGATTTGGAGTGAAGGTACCAAGTTGGAAATGCGCGTAGGTTGTGTGTGGATGTGAGGAAGTGGAAAGACAAAGAAGGGATGAGTGGCCCTGGCAGAATAGAGCCTTCACAGTGGAGAGGAATGGAGAATAAGGCTGGATGGGTGAGCAAGCAAGTGGATGTGAACTCATCAGAGGACTGGCAAGATGAAACAGAGGCTCTAGCTAAGTTACTCCTATAGGGGAAGAGGTGGCATTGATGCTGTGCAGCTTAGACTGAACGTACTTACCCTACAGGCAAGGAGATCACATAAGGAATTTTTTAATGATTCATTTTGCAAGTAGGTGAGGTCATGGGCTAGGATGATGAAGGGAAAAAAATATAAAAGAATATCAAAAGAAGCTTAGACAGGATTTGACGGTTTTCAGAATATTCTAGGTATCCTAGTGGAACAATCAACTTTCAATTCAGTTTTTCACTTCTTTTTAAAAGTGTTAGTTTCCCCATATAGTTATTTTAAGTTGATATGTTGTATTTTTGTTTTTATTCAATATTTTTTTTTTCTGGCCACACAGCAGGCAGGATTTGGTTCCCCTATCAAGGATGGAATCCATGTCCCCCACAGCAGAAGGGCTAGTCTCAGTCACCGGACCACCAGAGAAGTCCTTGATTCAGCTTCTCTTAAGTTCTAAATCTCTCATTCAACAAATATTTCTTTCAGGAGAAATTAATACATTGTAAATCAACTCTACTTCAGTAAAATTTAAGAAAACAATTATTTTTGAGCCCAACTATATGCATGGCAGCGGGTCCCTGGTGGTTTAGACAGTTAGGAATCTGCCTGCAGTGTAGCAGACGCAGGTTCTATCGCTGGGTCGGAAAAATCCCCTAGAGAAGGAAATGGCAACCCATTCCAGTATTCTTGCCTGAAGAATCCCATAGACAGAGGAGCCTGGCGAGCTACGATCCATAGGGTTTCAAAGAGTCGGACACGACTGGGGGACTAACACTTTCACATGCATGGCATCGAACTAAATACTAAAAAGGATGTAACGATGCAGCAAATACAGTGCTGGGCAATAAGAAGCTCTTTGTCTCAGAGAAGAGATAACTTGTTTATATAAATAACACTAACGCAAGATAGACAGTGACAGAGGTCAAAAGAGCAGGCTGGAGGAGGGACACTGTGTGGTCTGAATATGGAGAGGTCACTTCCATCTTATTGGGGGCACAGGGGCTGGGGGACAAGCTGGTTTGCTATCCACTGAATGAATGGTGCATTTCATCATGCTTTGCACTTAAAATACTGTTTGCTCTGGCTATACGATCATCTATCCTCTCAAATTGCATTTGTCCTCATACTGACTCAAATACTATCTCTGTGAACCGGCTTTCATCAGTGTCCTTAAAGAAGTCACATGCTCACCTTTGGTCTCATATACAAAACAGTATTTTTTGTATGCTTCCCATTGCCTGTGCATGTCTGATGATCGGTTCATCTATTTTTCTATAACCTATTCTATGATTTATATATACATATATATCTCTCATTTATATAATATCATCTAACTATGCTTTACATAAATCTATCTATACATACAACATACGTGTGACTGTAATTTTTATTTTCTTCTCTACATGTTTCTGTACTTTAAAATTTTCTACAATGAACAGACACAGCTTTTATAATCAGTGAAATATGCCATTAAAAAATAAATGATAGGACTTCTCTGGTGGTCCAGTGGTTAAAACTTCACCTTCCATTGCAGGCGATTCAAGCTAAGATCCCACATGCCTCACAGCCACCAAACCAAACCAAAACCTAAAACAGGAGCAATACTGTGCATGTATGCTAAGTAGCTTCAGTCGTGAGTCACTCTTAGTGACCCCATGAACAATAGCAAATTCAATAAAGACTTTAAAAATGGTCCTGGTCCACATTAAAAAAAAATCTTTAAATAAAATAGATAAATGAAGGAAAACAGTCTTCTGATCTCAGAGGGAGAGCAGTGAGCTGTCCTGAAGCGAAATCTTAGTTCCCTGCCCAGGAATTAAACCTGGGTAACCTGGATAAAAACCAAGAGCCCTAGCCACTACTCACCAGGGGCTAGAGGCTAGAAGGAAAGTGGCCCTGGGCTCTTGCCCCTGTTTGAAAACAAGAATGTTTCAAGGAGGCAAAAGCTGTACAAAAAGGTACAAAGTTTACTACTAGAGAGACACAGCACAGTGTATGGGGGGCTTCCCTGGTGACTCAGCTGGTAAAGAATCCACCTGCAAAGCGGGAGACCTGGGTTTGATCCCTGGGTTGGGAAGATCCATGGAGAAGGGAATGGCTACCCACTCCAGTATTCTGGCCTGGAGAACTCCATGGATTGTATAGTCCATGGGGTCACAAAGAGTTGGACACGACCGAGTGACTTTCACTTTCACAATGTATGGGAGAGCACACAGGAAAACAGTTAGTTTATCTAACTCAGAAGCAGGGCAGAGATACACACTCAGAGAGAAACGGTATGGGGATCCTCTCTAATGAGGAGAGCAGTAAGTCAGACCCTAGGCGGAGATACACACCCAGAGAGCAGTGAGGCGCTCTGAGCAAGGCGGAGCGCAGTATGGAGGTGACGTAAATCACTTACATAGGCTAGTCCTTCCGGGTCTTTGTTTACGTTTGGCCAATTATCTTGTTTCTTTTTTTACCCTGATGGTCCATGAACCCTTCCCAAGAAGCACGAGCAACTTTTTTCTAGATGGATCCCATCATACAGACCTGTGGGTGCATGTCCACATTTACTATGGGATGGGGTACCCTCCCTTTCCGACCCTCAAGAAGCCTTCCTGCGTACGTACAAACAGGGCCATCTTCCTTGACCTCTATTGATGTGAGCATTTAAAAAATGAGCAGGGCCTTCAAGCTAAGTGGTTGTCTTTGATTCTATGAACATTTGACCCAGCCACCCCAGTCTTCTCCACCTCAAAGTATTGATAGTTTCTTTAGTGTCTGAGACCTCTCTAAGTGTACACTTGGAAATGCTCGAACTTGACCTCATTCCTCCTTGAGTGGATGGCCTAGGTGCCCAGGCCGCATGCAGAGGGCAGAAGAGAGGCCCCTCCACAGGCTGGACACGCTGTCTGATGCAGAGGTTGGGATTGAGAGTTGGCTTCCCTCTCCTAGGGCGGAACCCCAGTGCCGGGAATATCGCCAGGTCGCCAGGCGGATGGGGCTGCAACTCGATCAGCGAGATGAAGACTGGGACGCCAAGAAGAGGGAGCTGGAGCTGTCTCTTCCTTCCTGGAATAAAAACACTAATACAAAAAAGAGTAAGAAAACCGGAGGCCCTAGCAGGCTCAGCAATACCAAGGAGAGGGGAGCATGAGAGGCCCGCCTCCCAGGGACTGTAGGTGTGTTACCTGGCAGGACACTTTCCATGGTGCCGGACTAGATGTTGTAAGGTATGTGTTGTCCTGGCATGATTTTACTCCTAGATCCTGAATTACCCACATGGCTTTGACTGGTAGCTCCTGATCTGTCATTCAATCCTCAAGTCTGGCCTGGGCACGCTATACATGGGCTGTTCCTCCATGCCAGTACCTATTGTCTCCAAGAGCTACCAAGAGAAGACAAACATCAGCTGCTTGCATTTTGTCATCAGTGATTTGCACTGTCAGGTCTCCTGAGCCTCTATATGCAATTACAGAGTTTCAGGGGCAAAGAAAACTTCTGCTAAGGAAACTTAGTTGTTTCAATGGGGAAAAAAAAAAAGCAACAACAAAACCTCAGAAATCTCCAACATTCTCAGGTCAGTTAATCTATGAAAAAAAAAAAATTACTTGTTGTCATATAGACCAAGAAAAGAAGTGAAGAGATGTAGCTTTGAATTTCCAGATATTTGTGTGTGTGTGTGTGTGTGTAGGTGGCGTACAAGCCCACAGTCTAGCAGGGCAAAGATCCCTTCTACACAGGAGAAACAATTTGGCCATAAGATTGGCTCAGTGAAAAATTAAAAACCTTAAATTAATTTTATTCTGCTTAATAATGAGAGCTGGCGTAAAATCATGGAACTTGTAACTATAACTTTACTTGATCAACTGTATATTTTAGGATATCTAAATATAGATCAGGTATTTCCAATGAAAGTGCTGCATTCAAATTGAGATATGCTATAAATGTGAAGTACAGATGGTAATTTTAAGACTTAGAATAAAAAATGTAAAATAGCTCATCAATAATATTAATTGCAGGTTGAAATATAATATTTTGAATATTGGGATTAAATAAAACATATTACTAACATGAATTTTGCCTTTCTCCTTTCAGTTTTTTAAAAATGTGGCTAGTAGAGTGTTTAAAATTGCATAGGTGGCTTGATTTTTTTTCCTTATGAACCAGTACTATAGTAGAAACAGACAATATTTAGAGTCTCCACTATGTAGCTGATCTGGTGCCCTTGAATTGACTACCCCGCATTCTAAGTTGATTAATTTTTCTGCCTAAATCAATATCTTGAGGCACCGGACATTGTGTTAATTACATGCTCCTCAATGCTTATACAAATATAGGTTGAATTTTCTAAAATAAATGAATGCTTGAGCATCTTACAGGAAAGCAGTGTAGCTGTGGAGGACACCCTGTCTAGTGTTCATCCCTCTGGAGCATCAATTTTCTTTCTCTTATCCCTGCAGTTTATAGATGTGGTTCCTGCTTGCCATCCTTGTATTGGTCCTCAACAAGCAGCAGCTCCAGCTGGACCAATGCATCTTCTTCTGGGATTGTGAATGGGGATACCCTGGGCTTGCTGGTTTTGAGAGGGTAACCGGCAGGAAGGACAGGAGTCTCCAAATGGAGGATATAGGCTGCAAGTGTCAGACATTTTTTATCTCTCTCTTAAGCAGCAGGAGGAAGCAAATTACTAGCGTTCTATTTTTTCCACTTCTCTATACAAATTAAAAAAGAGGTTTCTTTTAAAATTCTCTGTTGCCATGAGGACAGCTGGTTCCACCTGAACTTAACTTTTCTCAAATCTTATGGAAATGTTTATCTTAAGCTATGTTAATGAACAACATACTTGCCCTAGACTCTGTCCAAGGGAGAAGGGAGAAGGAGGGAAGGGAGGGAGGGAGAGGGGTGAGGGGTGGAAGTGGGTGGAAAAGGGCCCAGGCTGCAACACTGAGACCCCAAAGTTGACAAAAAGAAAGTCCTATAGTTTTCCCCCTCATCACTTAAATTGAACCCCATCTTTTCATAGGGCCCCTCACTGATGGACCCCCCCCCCACTGGTAAGCCCCCTCCCTCACTGGGCACTCATTGCCCTCCCTGAGCCCCCTGCTGATTTAGAAACCTCAGTCTTCTCAACAGCCCCCTCGTCATAACTTTCCCCCTACCCTTGGCCCTGGTCACACTCTCAGAAAGACCCCACTCAGGACCTGTGACACCAGGCTGGGCCCAGAGGGGAGGAAGCTGCAGGTTCTGGCCTTCCTATCCCAGCCAGGACCTTCCTGGGGTCCTTACTCCCTAAGCATCCTCAGGAGCAGGGTGGTCTTCATGTCCACCCTCTCCCCTCATCATTGCCTTTGGCCCCTGAGTGACTCCCTAATGGCTCTTCCTCTAGGGCAATTTGTCCTTCTGGGCACTGGCCACCAGGTGCTGCGCTGACCAAATGGCATGGAAATCTTGCCCAGAGGTCAGACCTGGAGGGTGGCAGATTCAGTCTGGCTCTGGTCTGGGTGTTCATTTTCAGAGGAATATTAATGATGGGAGCTTGTGGACAAGAAGCTGGGAGGTAATGTTAGGGGAAGCACACTGATTGAAACCACCCACCCTGGCCAGGCACCATAGTAACCATTTGCATGAGTTGTTTTACGACAGGATGTTTTGGTAAGGGATACGGAACTAATAAGCCTCCACCAACTGGAAGAGTTTGGGAAAGGTCAAATGGAGACACTGCATGTCCGACCACCTCCCAGAATTCTTCTCTCTGGCATCCATCTTGGCTGAACAAGGCGTGCACCACCAGGAAGGACTTTGAGTCAGAGTGATTGGCTAAAGACAACCTGGAAACAAATCCTGTCACCATAAAACCCGAGACTGCAAGCCATGTGGCAGGGCTGTTCTCCTGGGTTCCCTTACCCTACTGCTCTCCCCCAGGGGTCCTTTCCCAATAAAATCTTTTGCTTTGTCAGCACATGTGTCTCCTCGGACAATTCATTTCTGAGTGTTAGACAAGAGCCCAGTTTCAGGCCCTGCAAAGGGTCCCCTTTCCTGCAACAGTAAGGGCTAGGGCCATCTACCAGGCCTGCTCCCTCAGCCCAGGTGGGTTCCGTGGAGGAGAATTAATAGAGACAGGAATAGTGAAAGGGAAGGTATTTTAAGACCCGTGCCTCCCAGGTGCACAGTGGTAAAGTATCTGCCTGCAATGCAGGAGACAAGACCTGTGTGGTTCAATCCCTGGGTCAGGAAGATCCCTTGGAGAAGGAAATGGCAACCCACTCCAGTGTTCTTGCCTGGTAAATTCTATGGACAGAAGAATCTGCAGGCTACTGTCCATGGGGTGGCAAAGAGTTGGACACAACTGAGCAACTGAGCATGCACATTTTAAGAGCCAGGACTCCTACAGTAAAATTGGCCCCCCTGAAGTGTCTAAACAGTTGGGTAAGCACTCTCCAGGGGTTTTATAGATTCCTACTTAAGACTAGGCCGGACTCAGAAATTTCTGTGGCCCCCTCTTCAGCTTTCACATTCCACCTGGGTAATAAAATAAGAAAAAGGGGACTTCCCTGTCTTTCAGTAGCTGAGACTCTATGCTCCCAATGCAGGGGGCTCAGGTTCGATTTCCGTCAGGAAGCTAGATCCCACAGGCCCAACTAAACATCCTGCATACCACAACAAAGATCAAAGATCCAACAGCTGCAACGAAAACTTGGTACAGCGAAAATAAATAAATTTTTTTTAAAGGAATGCATCCTAAATACTTTACTATCAGTGATGTATTCACTTCTTTAACAAAAAAAAGAAGAAAGAAAGAAAAAGAATTTTTAATAAAGAGTCTTCCCCTGGGAATGTGAAGTCTTCATGAGAACGTGGACCAATAACATATAACCTCAGAAGAGTGAAGTGGCTAATACTATGATGGGGCTGAGGAAGGGTAGAGGAGTGTTCTAGAAAAAGAAAGAAAAGATGGACAGAGACAGACAGCAAGACAGTGAGTGAGCATGCTCACAACCTTTCTAGTTTCCAGTTCTGGCTTCTTACTCAGGAAATCTGTGAAATACCATTTTCATAATGAGATTTCCTCTTTTGCTTACAGTACATTGACTTGATTGTTTTCTCCCTCACAATCAATCTTTCTTCATAAGCACAGTATTTTAAGATCATGGGCATATGAGTCAAGCAGGCTTAGGTTTGTAACCTCCCCTAGGAAGCAGGCGAAATAATCCTTACATCCTGGGGTTGCTGTGCAGATGAGACGATGTATAAGATGCTGGCACTGGCACTCTACCTGGTACATGTAATGGCTAATTGTATTACTTATAGGGGTGAGCTCAGTTTTTCCCTGAGAACCCCAAAGAGATCCAGGAAGAATGCCTTTTATGGATTGAGTGAGGCTCTCCATTGTTCAGTGCATAAATACCCCCTGCCTAGTTTCATGGCACAGATAATAGCCCTTCTTCCATTGGTTGGACCAAACTGTGGTGTGTGTTCTTTGGGTCCTTCACTGGGTCCATAACCCATGGCCTCCCAGTGTCCTTACTGAGTCCTCCTTTCATTGTTATCCTCATCGAGGCATTAGGAGAAGGAATATATTTCTGGTCCTACTCGAGTTTGTGTACTTTATAAGAACAACAGAAAGAGGACACCAAAATAGCTTCCTTGTCAGTTCAGTTCAGTTCAGTCGCTCAGTCGTGTCCAACTCTTTGCGACTCCATGAATCGCAGCATGCCAGGCCTCCCTGTCCATCACCAGCTCCCGGAGTTCACTCAGACTCACGTCCATCGAGTCAGTTATGCCATCCAGCCATCTCATCCTCTGTCGTCCCCTTCTCCTCCTGCCCCCAATCCCTCCCAGCATCAGAGTCTTTTCCAATGAGTCAACTCTTTGCATGAGGTGGCCAAAGTACTGGAGTTTCAGCTTTAGCATCATTCCTTCCAAAGAAATCCCAGGGCTAATCTCCTTCAGAATGGACTGGTTGGATCTCCTTGCAGTCCAAGGGACTCTCAAGAGTCTTCTCCAACACCACAGTTCAAAAGCATCAATGAAGAAGCTATTGCCATGCAGATTCCTTTTTTTTTTTTTTTTTTGCCTTTCAGATTCTGTACTAAGTGCTTTACATGTATTATATCTACTCTGCATGACACACCTGCAAGGCAGGTATCATCATCCCCAGTTGACATCACAAACTAAAATTCTGAGAGGCTGAGTGACTGGCCCTAGGCTGATCTCGGTGGCCTCGCTTGCAATGGCTTGGGTTCCCAGTCAGAGATCGGGTTGGGTCAGAGCGGTTGAAAGCACCAGATCCTAGCCACTAGATCAGTGGTCAGTGACAAGGGCCCTGGACCTTAGGCTTTGCAGAAAAGAATTCCCACAAAGACGGAAAGTAGTAAAACAAGTAAAATAATTTTTAGGGGAGAAAATACAATATGTGTGGATAGACACGTGGGCAGACTCAGTGAGAGAGAGAGAGAGTCGCTGAGTCGCACCCTTGTGGCAGTTTGAATTACTTTTATGTGGCATTTCTTCCAGATTTCCTTTGGTCAGCCATTTTCATTTGCCTGGGTTCACAGTCCATATTTGGTTTATCTCAGGGTCTTCCCATGTGTGCACACGCATCCCTTAGCCAAGATGGATTCTACCGAAAAGGTGTCTGGGTAGAATATCTCTTGACATAATTCCTCCCTCCGACGAGCCTTTCTGTGCCTGTGTGGTAGTGGAGGTCTCCTAACTTCAAGAAAAGAAATATGTGGTCTGAGCAGGGCCCAGCCTCCTCTCTTTATTGTCCTGTTATCTTGTCTTGGAGTTTCAGTCCACAGGGAATGAAACCCCCATGCTTTACCCTGGGGGTGCCCATCTGCCTTCTGCCTCGAGGCCATCTGGCTGATGGCTCATAAAATCTTGAAAGCCTGCCTGGACTGGAAGGAACTCTAACCTTGCAAGCTGAAACCTCAGGCAGGTTGCTTAACATCTATAGTTTTCTTCATTGTAACTTGGGGAGGACAGAATGTCTATACCATAGCGTTGTGGGGAGAATTAAATGAGATAACTCATGTTAAGCACTTGGTACAATGCTTTCCACATTTAAGGGTCTTTAAATTACCTGGACATCTTTTCTTGGCCATGGAAAATTTTTCTATCTTATTTTAAAAAGCCATTATTTATAAACAGATTCTAAGAACTGTACCATGGAACAGAGCACTCAGGGTGTGTCTTCCTGAAAATGCTATTGTTTGGTATTTATGATATCAAAGGAGTTTGTGGAATTTATTTTTTACAGCATGAATTATTTGGCATTGCTTGAGAAAGAGTCCCAAACAGCTTGAGTTCAGCCAAAAACATTATTAAGGTTTTTTCTTACCAGCATTCTGACTTTCATCTTTGACCTTATGAATTCAGGCCAACACTTTTTCTGTTTCTGTCCTGTATACTCTGTTGGCAGGCAGTGTTCACTTAAAAGCCCTGAAAAGAGAAACTTCATGGGTGAAGACAAAAACACCCTACCAAAAAATGTTAACCAAATCCCATATCTCACACAGGCTTCCCTGGTGGCTCAGATGATAAAGAATCCGCCTGCAAAGCAGGAGACCTGGTTTCAATCCCTGGGTCAGAAAGATCCCCTGGAGGAGGGAAGGGCAACCCACTCCAGAACTGAAGTGTATAATCTCATCTCACATCTGAATTCTTTTCCTTCGAGACTGCCATTGCCTGTCAAGCTGGGCTGCTCACTGCCTGGTGTTTTGCCAAAAGTTTTAACTTTGGTTTCAGGTTCAAAGGATTCATTAATAAGGACAGTAGCCTACGAAGCTCCTCTGTCCATGGAATTTTCCAGGCAAGAGTACTGGAGTGGGTTGCCATATCCTTCTCCAGGGGATCTTCCCGACCCAGGGATCGAACCCAAGTCTCCCACATGGCAGGCAAACGCTTTACCATCTGAGCCACCAGGGAAGCCCAAAGAAACCACTAGTTAAACTCAAATAAACACTTTCAATAGTTAATAGAGAATTTTCTAATTTACTTTCAATATACAATCATAACCCATATACATCTCCTAACTGGGCTGACAGCATCCGGAGTCAAGTCAAACAGCACTAGGAAATCCCCTGTAACAGCAGTCTGGAGTCCCCAGTGGGAATAGGTCCCAGGCAGCATAATCACTCCACAGGTGAGACTTCAAAATTGCCATGTGGGTGTTCTCACTAATAATCCCAGGCTGCAAACTAATACCATCATCAGTTAGGGAGTGTAGACTTAAAAAAGATGTACAACTTGAGAGTTGTGACTTAAGTTTTATTTGGGGCAAAATGAGGACCACAGCCCAGGAGGCAGCATCTCCGATAGTTCTGAGAGACTGCTCCAAAGCGGCAGTGGGGGAAAGTCAATATATAAAGGTTTTGGTGAAGGGGGAGTTCAATGCCAGGGAGCACTCATTTTACAAAAGGTTTTTGTTAGTCAAGAGGATCTGTTGTCACCATGAAAGGATTTAGTGCTTCTCTAAATATGAGGAAATTTGTATGCATGTCAGGAAACAACAGTTAGAACTGGACATGGAACAACAGACTGGTTCCAAATAGGAAAAGGAGTAGGAAAAGTCAAGGCTGTATATTGTCACCCTGCTTATTTAACTTATATGCAGAGTACATCATGAGAAATACTGGGCTGGAAGAAACACAAGCTGGAATCAAGATCGCTGGGAGAAATATCAATAACCTCAGCTATGCAGATGACACCACCTTTATGGCAGGAAGTGAAGAAGAACTAAAGAGCCTCTTGATGAAAGTGAAAGTGGAGAGTGAAAAAGTTGGCTTAAAGCTCAACATTCAGCAAACGAAGATCATGGCATCTGGTCCCATCACTTCATGGGAAATAGATGGGGAAACAGTGTCAGACTTTATTTTTTGGGGCTCCAAAATCACTGCAGATGGTGACTGCAGCCATGAAATTAAAAGACGCTTACTCCTTGGAAGGAAAGTTATGACCAACCTAGATAGCATATTCAAAAGCAGAGACATTACTTTGCCAACAAAGGTCTGTCTAGTCAAGGCTATGGTTTTTCCTGTGGTCATGTATGGATGTGAGAGTTGGACTGTGAAGAAGGCTGAGCGCCGAAGAATTGATGCTTTTGAACTGTGGTGTTGGAGAAGACTCTTGAGAGTCCCTTGGACTGCAAGGAGATCCAACCAGTCCATTCTGAAGGAGATCAGCCCTGGGATTTCTTTGGAAGGAATGATGCTAAAGCTGAAACTCCAGTACTTTGGCCACCTCATGCAAAGAGTTGACTCATTGGAAAAGACTCTGATGCTGGGAGGGATTGGGGGCAGGAGGAGAAGGGGATGACAGAGGATGAGATGGCTGGATGACATCACTGACTTGATGGACGTGAGTCTGAGTGAACTCCGGGAGTTGGTGATGGACAGGGAGGCCTGGTGTGCTGCGATTCATGGGGTCGCAAAGAATCGGACATGACTGAGCGACTGAACTGACTGAAATATGAGGAGATGCAAGCATTGAGATCATAAAATCTATTCCTAAAAACATCCAACTGTCTAAAGACAGGTCCCACCAGATTCCCTGGAGCACAGAGTGCCTCACTCCACCCTGAACTCCCTCAGAGGGTGTTGAAGGTCAACAGCTATGGCAGCACTGGGTTCAGTCTCCTAGAGGCAGATGGCAAACACCTTTGCTGTTCAGTCATTGACAATGCTTTTACGTGAAGTCACTCCGTCGTGTCCAACTCTTTGCGACCCCATGGACTGCAGCCTCCCAGGCTCCTCCATCCATGGGATTTTAAGGCAAGAGCACTGGAAGGGGTCGAAGACTGGAGCAAACTGTAGCTCTGGTTTTATGTTAATCTTTTTTTTTTTTTTTTTACAATGTTGTTTGTTTTTTCTTGCAAATCTTGGAATGTTGCTAAGCCTGGGGCTCGGTTGGTCAGACCCCCTCCAGGGGCTCAACAATTCCAAGATCTGCCTCCTATTTTATCTATGGTGCCCTGGGCTTGCGCTCACAGCAGGCACGTAGTCAGGGCAGTGTCCAGGGAGGTTGGAAACAAGGTCAGAGGCCTGCCCTGCTTTCTTTTCTCTGAAGCCCGAACAAGACTACTTCCATTTAATTTCCCTAACACCTGGTAATATTTACCAAGTGTGCTGGGCATGTTACTGTGTCCCAGTCAATAATTCTGTGAGGCAGATGTTATAAGAGAGGACATAGCGGTCGAGGGAAGTTAGGTAACTTTCCTGGGCCATACAACTGGCAAAGGACAGAACTGGAACTTGGACTTAACCAGCTCCACAGCCTGGCCACGTGTCTATGGTACTACGGGACCTCTGCACACTGGGCCCTGGTTCCTGCTGCCTCTGGTAGATTCCCTACACATCTGCAGATTGACTATATTGTATACCTCATATAAATGGAATTGTGCCATATTTGTCCTTCTATGACCTGTTTATTTCACAGAGGATAATATCACTCAAGCGGGTTGGCCAGGGAATTTGGCTCAGATGGTAAAGAATCTGCCTGCAATTCAGGAGACCCAGATTCGCTCCCTAGATCAGGAAGATCCCCTGGAAGAGGACACGGCAACCCACTCCAGTATTCTTGCCTGGAGAATCCCATGGACAAAGGAGCCTGGCAGACAACAGTTCATAGTGTTGTAAAGAGTCGGACATGACTGAGCGACTTTTTCTTCTTCTTCTTGAGCCAAGCTGATAGGTTGAGGATGATAAGCTTGGCTCTTGAGAGCCATGCTGAGTAATCTGAACAATCCCACATCACACCAGTGCCAACACTTACCCTGGTGCACCCTGATGAAACCTCTTCTATTTCAAGAGCAGGACAAGCAAAAGGAAAAGAAATTAAAAAGAAACAGTCAAGCTTGTGAACTGAGTTCAAAGGCATTGGTTTTTAAAAGCAACAACTATTACAGAATCCACAGGAGGACACACACACACTCACACACACAAACTGTAAATGTTAAGCTTTATGAGAGAAGGGCCATGTAATTTACTATTCTAAGATACCGTATCTGAATTTCTAGTCATAACAGAGTGAATAAACCCTCAGTTGTTTTTGTTTTGTTTTGTTTGGCTATAAAAGATGTTAATTGCCTATGGAGAAAATCCCTAACGGAAATTAACAAAGATTGGTTCAAGATAAAGCATAATGCCTATGATGGGGAAATTGCCATGTCAAAAGGCATGAGGGCATAGGGCTAAGAGTCAAAGCTTTAGCCCTACAGAGGCTTGAGCTCCAGCGTTCCCCAGCTAAGTGACAGTCAGACAGCTGTTAACTTTTATGAGCCTGTTTCTTCATCTGTAAGGCAGGATGAAGGAGACCTGGCTTTGATCCCTGGGTTGGGAAGATCCCCTGGAGAAGGCAATGGTAACCCACTCCAGTATTCTTGCCTGGAGAATCCCATGGACAGAGGAGCCTGGTGGGCTACAGTCCACGGGGTTGCAAAGAGTAGAACATGACTGAGCAACTCACACTAAGGCAGGATAAAGGAGCTCAGGGTCACATTGTCATGGGAGTTCTAGTACTGAATGTTTAAAAAGAGAAATCTTTTTGTCTTTGCTTGAAGACTAGCATGATGTGTGGAAATAAGAAAATGGGAATTCTCTGATGGTCCAGTAGTTAAGATTCTACACTTCCACTGCATCGGGAGTGGAGGTTCAATCCCTGGTTGGGGATTAAATACTGAGTGCCACAGGGCCAAAAAAAGTTTTTTTAAAGAAGTAAGAAATAGGAAGATGATGTAGAGAGTAGACATTGTTTTCTACAATTTTGGTTCCATTGGCTCTTGAAATGATTAAATGATATGTGACCAGGGAGAAAGAACTGAGAAAACCCAATGGGAGCAACCTTTCTCAAAGTTAATTAAAAACAAAGGATTCTACCAAAAATAAGATGGATTGATAGGGGAACAGAGGGATGGCTAGATGGCTGGATAGGTGTCAAAGCAAACAGAGCTAGTAACAAATAGTTATGACAGAGTCTCTGTAAAGTTCTTTTAATTTTGTGTATGTTAAAAGTTATAACTGTTAAAAGTTTCATACTGTTGGAGGAAAAAAATCTAAAGCTTTTCTATAGCAGTGAGTGGCCTTTGAAAATGTTTATGGTGCTCCCAAGCCAGGGAACGAAGAACATCCTCTCACACTTTGCTGTGTAGCTGGAGTTCAGGACCCAGTGTAGACGATCTGGGTAAGTTCAAGCAATTCCATTTCTAAGCACTCTGAATGGCTCAGATGGTAAAGAATCTGTCTGCAATGCAGGAGACTTGGGTGCGATCCCTGGGTTGGGAAGATTCTCTGGAGAAGGAAATGGCAACCCATTCCAGTATTCTTGCTTGGAGTATCTCTTGGACACAGGAGCTTGGCAGGCTATAGCCCACGGGGTTGCAGAGTCAGACACAAGTTCAAGTGGGTGATTAACATTTTCACTTGAACTTGAACCATTCGGTTAGCCTGCCTTATCCTTAGTTTCCTTGTTTATAAGCAGTGAAAACTGTGCCTGCCTCGTAGGAATAAATGTGAATATTCCGGACACCAAGGTTAGGAAATTAGAGTTATCAATATTCTTAGTATTAGAGTCAAAAGGACCTTCAAATTCGTTTAACTCAGACTCCTCCGTTTTACAGATGGACAATCGGATGCTCAGAGAGAAGTGATTTTCCCAGTGACATACAGCTGATTAGTTATAACACTGGCCTTTGAATTCAGGTCTTCTGTGTTCCAGTCCATCTTCTGTCCATTGGATCACTCTTCCTCCTGAAGCTTCCTTCCATCTTGTAAAATGCAGCAGACAAACTATATGGCCATCAGTTACACCAATCTTTCTAGTGCAGGAGAGCAATAACTCAGCAAGAGGCAACCCAGGGTTGGAGCAGTGGAACTTTCTCTCTGCCACACTCCAGCAGTCTTAAATTCCGTAAGATCAAGGGGCTTTGGGGCAGCTGGCCTTGAACTTTCCAAGGACCTTTGGCCTGAGAAGTGCCATGGTTTTTGTTTGAGAACCAGAGCATGGTGTATAGCAACTTCATAGGTCCATTAGGTCCAGCTTCAGCCCCCTGCAGGCTATATCTTGCCGCCTCTCATTCAACCAGAACAGGGCAAAGAAGCAGCTCCCTCCTAGAATATGACTGGGGTCCAAGGCCCGCCCGTTTTCACCTATGTCCCTCCATGTTAGCCTAGGAAACTTCAAACTCTTGCTAAATCTGTAGAAGAGAAAGGCGTGACCTTCTTCCCACTAGGAACCAAAGGACTGTTTAGCAATATTGCCCCAAGGGCTCAGAAATTGGAGATAACAGCTTCTGATTGCTACATCATCATCCCATTTCTGTACATCATTCTAGTTTTCAGCCAAACTAAGCCACAAAGATTTCTGTCTAAAAATTTAGTTCGCATGACCACATGACTCTGAAATTCTTTATCGGTTGCCATGAAACTTGATCACAGACCCTGAAGAATCCAAAGTAGTGAAATATCTTCCACTGGGAAGTTAAGGTTCCCTATGAAACAGTGAACTTTGATGTCTGAATATTATTGCTTTTACAAAAATGTTAAGCTACATACCACTTGGGAGTATCTTTCCCGCCATCAGAGAAATCTCTGGAACTGACTTGCAAAGGGCTGACAGGCATTAGTTTGTTTGTTTTTTTAACAGTTTTATTGAGGTATTATGTACATGATACCTCAATATTATACATGTGTTTGACATGGATAATAACATGTCAAAAGTGTTCTCATTGTAAGTGTAAAATTCAATGATTTTAAGAATTTTATAACCTCATAGACCATTTTCATTACACCAAAGAGATCCTTTCTGCTTCATAGGCTGTACTCCCCACTCCCCCTCCCAGCAAACATGATTCCGTTTCTCTATAGATTTATCTTTTCTAGGCATTTCATAACAAATAGATGGATGTGTCACAGTAGATAGCCATATCTTTACGACTCACAAATTGGATCCATCACTTACTGACAATCATGGCCCAGGCACTGCACGTGCTGCTTGTCTTAAATGAGTGAAACAGACTAGATCCCGTCCAGCTAGGAAGGCAAAAAGTTAAACAACCCAAAACAATAACAGATGAAGATGGGCTGTGAAAAGGGTAGCCATGGGGTGGGGATGGGTGGGGGTCCCAGGAGGGTAAAATGAGGCAACTCAGAGTTGGCGTTAGGATGGCACTTAGATGGTGTCAAGCAGCCTAGGAGGGACTTCCCGGTGGGGGAGGGGAGTGACATAGTGGCCGTGCAAACAGATTGGAGCAGGGCCAGAAACAGGTATGAAGACCACCTGGGGAAGTGCTGGGGTAGCCCAGGGGAGAGGAGCCGCCGGGGGCAGTGTAGCCCAGGGAATGAAAACTTGGATTCCCTGCCAGATGTATCTGTGAGGAGTTTAACTTTGGATACTTTGCGTCTCTAAACTTCTTATCTGTGAGCTGAGGAGACTAGTGGACTGTCTTAGAAAGACTATCCCTGTGATAATTCAGTGGACAGAGGCATGTGCAGTATCTCACACAGGACCAGGCACGAAGGCTATGCTCAGCCACTGTGAGCTGGGGGGCTCGCTGAGGGGCCCCCCAGCCTCCCTCTGCTCAGAAAACGCGTGCTGAGCTTCCGCACTGTGTTAAGCTCTGTGACCGAGGAGGAAGGCCTCATTCCTGCCTTCAAGCCATTTTCCTTGAGCAGGGTAAGTTCTTGATCGTTTCATACCCTGGACCCCTTTGGTTGTCTGGTGAAGCTTACAGACCACTTCTCAAAATTGTATTTTAAAAGCACAAAATCAGATCTATAAAAGGCCCCCGTGGATTCTCATGAATGACGGAAGTGGGAGGACCACCACTCTAGATGTCTGGTATTATGAGAGAAAGCCTTTTGTGTATTCTTGGATAGCCTTTGGAATAGAACAATTGTTTAGGCATTTACTGAGCACCTACTGTGTGCTGGGCAGTAGAAATACAGCAGAGAATAAAATGACGTTCCTGCTGTCATGAACTTACACAAGGGGGGTTGGCAATAAACAAATAAACTCAGAATCATACAGCATATCAGCTGGTGATAGGTGCTGTGGGAAAAATTAAGTACTTACGAAAATAAAACTCACAGAAACTGAGCCTCTAGATCTCTCTCTCTCTCTTTCTCTCTTTCTCTCTCTCTCTCTCTCTCTCTGTCCCAAGACATGAGAATCCTCTCTTACCTGGAAGAGCATCAGCCTCTTGTTCTATTCAGGCCTTCCACTGATTGGATGCAATCAACCCACATTAGCGGAGAAGGCAATGGCACCCCACTCCAGTACTCTTGCCTGGAAAATCCCATGGACGGAGGAGCCTGGCTGCAGTCCATGGGGTCGCTGAGGGTCGGACACAACTGAGCGACTTCACTTTCACTTTTCACTTTCATGCATTAGAGAAGGAAATGGCAACCCACTCCAGTGTTCTTGGCTGGAGAATCCCAGGGACGGGGGAGCCTGGTAGGCTACCGTCTATGGGGTCACACAAAGTTGGACACGACTGAAGCAACTTAGCATCAGCAGCAGCAGCAGCAGCAGCAACCCACATTAGGGAGGGCAACCTGCTTTACTCAAGAAGGGGACTTAAATGTCAACTTCATCCCCAAGCACCCTCACAGAAGGACTCAGAATAAAGCTGCAGAGAAGGATCATTTTGAGTGGAAAAGTGAAAGTGAGTTTTGAGTGGAGGGAATGGCAAATATAAAACTCTGTGCTTGGGGCAAGCTCAGAATGTCGAAGCTACAGTAATGAACCACTATGGCTGGAGCATAGACAGGGAGCAGGAGGAGGGCTCAGGGAGGGGAGGAGTCCCAGGGAAGGAGCTGTGGTTTGAGAGGTGGACAGCGCCTGGTTCATGAAACCTTGGGATCAAGCTGAGACTCAGGCATTCTGTTTAAAGGATCATGGAAAGCCACTGGTGAGTGTAAGCCACATGTATCTGGCTACTGTGCTGAGAACAGACTGCAGAGGGGGCAGGGTGGAAGCTGGGACACACCATCACTGAGCTTGTTGTCATAATCAGACTACAGAGGATGGTGGCTTTGGCAACAATGGATGCTGCAAAGGCCATGAGAAGCAGCCAGATTATGGACCTACTTTGGAGGGCCAGCAGTTCAGTTCAGTTGCTCAATTGTGTCTGACTCTTTGCGACCCCATGAATTGCGCACTCCAGGCCTCTTTGTCCATCACCAACTCCCAGAGTTCACTCAAACTCACATCCATCAAGTCGGTGATGCCATCCAGCCCAGCACAGGGCCCAGTTATTGGGTGAATAGACAAATTAATAGACACTTTCATAGAAAAATACACGCATTCTCAGGATGAGTGCCATCAACCCTTTCAGAGACCTCAATTATGCCTGCTGACAATTCAGCTGTCACAGAGGGAAGCCTCTGCTATATGGCCCCCGTCAGCTGATTATTTTCTGAACGGCTATGCATGTGCCTGCCCTTCTGGAAAGTTGCTCTTGCTTTATTCATCACTATCTGCTTCTGTCTCTTTGCCAGAAAAGTTTTCTCTACGTGTGTGACCTCCATTATATCTTGGTAGTCCTGCTTTGTTTTGTGAGCTTTTTGGGGCCAGTCAAATATTGGTCTTGTTTGTTTTGATTTGTTTTGTCTTTTTCCCCCAAAGTACGAAAATATTGTGTGTGTGTTCATTCATGTCCTGCTCTTTGTGACCCCATGGCTGTAGCCTGCCAGGCTCCTCTGTCCGTGAAATTTTCCAGGCAAGAATCCTGGAGTGAGTTGCCATTTCCTCCTCCAGGGGATCTTCCAACCAGGGACTGAACTCGTGTCTCTTGTGTCTCTTGCATTGGCAGGAGGATCTTTACAACTGTGCCACCTGGGAAGCCTATTGAAGTAAATTTACAGACATCAGATGCACAAAGCTTACAGGAGCAGTTTAAAGTGTATACCTGTGAAATGTCCACTCCAAACAGGATTAGAATACTCCTAGAGCCCAAGATAGTCCCCTTAGACCCCTTTCCAATCAATCTCTACCATCTCCTTCCCCGCCTAACCTCTGTTATGATTTATGCTTGCCTTGAATTACTTTGACCTATTCTTAAACTTTATCTAAGAAAATAGTTACTGTTCATTCCTTAGTGTCTGGCTTCTTTCACTCAATACAGTGTGTTTGAGATGCATGTATGTTACTGATTGCATCCATAGTTTGTACCCTAGATAAATATAGCACAAGTTTTTAAAGTAATTCACCACTTGGCGGACGTTTGTGATGCTTCCAGTTTGAGGTCATCATGGTTAAAACTGCAGAAAAGTTTTATTCATAATAAACAAAGATATGGGAACAGTTGAACAGATAAAGAAAATGTAGTGGATACACACAGTGGAATATTAACCAGCCTTAGAAAGGAAGGAAATACTGTAATATACAACGACATGATGAAAACTAAGGATATTACCTGGTGTGAAACAAATTAGTCAAGGAAGGACAAACCCTGCATGATTCGACTCACATGAAGTGGTATATTAAATAGCCAGACTCATAAAAGTGGAAAGTGGATTGGCAGTTGTCAGGATCTGGGAGATGAGAAGTTGCTATTTGGTGGAAATTAAATTTCATTTATGCAAGATGATTAAGTGCTAGAGATCTAACTGTATAACATTACACTTGGTTAACAGTACTGCTTTGGGTACTTAAAATTTTGTGGAAAGGATAGACCTTATGTTAAATGTTCTTATTGCAAAAAGATAAAACTGCAATGAACATTTTATTTACATGTAGTTTCATTTCTTTTGGTAAACACCTAGGAGTGGAATTTCTTAGCCATAGAGTTGTACCTTATCAGAGTTTGTTTTGATTTGGTTTTCATGCACGGGAAGGCATACAAGCCTTAACTAGGTACATCTACTTCAAGACTTCCGTCTTTAAGCCTTAGAAGAAAAACAACGATGATCATGATAACCATGAAGGGGAGGAAGGAGGACCCTAATGACGCTTTTGCAGTATTTACCACATGTGGGTTTCTCTGTATGACTTTATTGAATTCTTATAACAACACTGAGAGGCAGGTATCATTAGCCTCATTTTTTAATTGAAGAAACTCAGCCTCAGGGATGTTAATGCATGTTTTCAAAGCCACTCAAACCCATATAGAAGAATTCCATGTTTTTTCTACTACTTCTATAACCTCATATAAGAAGTCCTTGTGGGCTTCCCTGGTGGCTCAGCAGTAAAGAATCCGCCTGCCAATGCAGGAGACAGGGGTTGGATCCCTTATGCAGGAAGATCCCACCTGCCAAGGAGCAACTAAGGCTGTGTGCCACAACTACTGAGCCTGGGCTCTGGGATCTGGAGCCGCAACTACTGAGCTCTGGAGCTGCAACTACTGAAATCGGTGCCCTAGAGCCCGTGCCCCATAACAGGAGAAGCCACCGCAATGAGAAGCCAGCACGCTACAGCTAGAGAGTAGCTCCCACTAGCGGCAACTAGAGGAAAACCCACACAGCAATGAAGACCAGAACAGCAAAAAATAAGTAAATAAATAAAATTATTTTTTTAAAAGCCCCTTTAAATGTCATCTCTCACATCTCGTAATGCCCTGATCAGCCTCCTGGGTGTCTGCTTTGCCTTTGATGAGACATTTTAAGTCCTTTGGATGTCTGGTTTCCTTGGCAGCTTCTCTCTGGTGTCTGAGGTCCTGACACCTGAGGTCCTAATGTCTGCCTGTCCACAGGGTCCCTTTGACTATTAATTTCTCCATTCTCTGCCCAGCCCCCTCCACTAAGTCCTCTACTCCTTTCTTTTCCCCGGCCTTTTCCCTATCAATTTTCCCCTACCCACTTCATAATTACCACTCTCCATCACCAAATCCCATTACAATTTACCTAAACCCCATAAATGATCATCTTTGAATCAATTTCTCTAAACAGTTGCAAGAGTCTTCCTTCAAAACTGCTTCATCATTCTCCAAAATATTTTGCTGCTTTTGTAAAGAATTTTGCCTCAGATAACTTTTATAAGGAGAGTGCTTGGCTCAATGGCTTTATTTTGATAATCACCATAAAAAGAATAAAACAGATGATGCTGTTGACTGCGAACATGCTACTTATGTGAGCACTTTTCTTCCATTTTATGAAAATTCCAAATAAATACATTTCAAGAAGAAAAAGTGGATCTTCTATGATTTCATTTGATCTTTTTTTCCATTGCAAGAAGTGAAAGTGTTAGTTCGTCAATTGTGTCCAATTCTTTGAATTTCTAATTATATTTAAGATAATCTACACACATGCTGAGTTCTGATTATTCAGCAATAAACTCCTGTCTAAAAGCAGTAGCCTATATTTCAGTACTTTTTCAAGTTATTTCCATACCAGTTCCATTCAGTTGCTCAGCCATGTCCTACTCTGCAACCCCATGGAATGCAACATGCCAGGCCTCCCTGTCCATCACCAACTCCTGGAGCTTACTCAAACTCATGTCCATTGACATCCAACCATCTCATCCTCTGTCGTCCCCTTCTCCTGCCCTCTTCAATCTTTCCCAGCATCAGGGTCTTTTCCAATGAGTCAGTTCTTCACATCAGGTGGCCAAAGTAATGGAGTTTCAGCATCAGCATCAGTCCTTCCAATGAACACCCAGGACTGATCTCTTTAGGAAGGACTGGTTGGATCTTCTTGCAGTCCAAGGGACTCTCAAGAATCTTCTCCAACACCACAGTTCAAAAGCATCAATTCTTCGGTGCTCAGCCTTCTTCACAGTCCAACTCTCACATTCATACATGACCACTGGAAAAACCATAGCCTTGACTAGATGGACCTTTGTTGGCAAAGTAATGTCTCTGCTTTTGAATATGCTATCAAGCTTGGTCATAACTTTCCTTCCAAGGAGTAAGCATCTTTTAATTTCATGGCTGCAATCACCATCTGCTGTGATCTTGGAGCCCCCCAAAATAAAGTCTGACACTGTTTCCACTGTCTCCCAATCTATTTGCCATGAAGTGATGGGACTGGAGACCATGATCTTAGTTTTCTGAATGTTGAGCTTTAAGCCAGCTTTTTAACTCTCCTCTTTCACTTTCATCAAGAGGCTTTTTAGTTCCTCTTCACTTTCTGCCATAAGGGTGGTGTCATCTGCATAGCTGAGGTTATTGATATTTCTCCTGGCAATCTTGATTCCAGCTTGTGCTTCCTCCAGCCCAGCATTTCTCATGATGTACTCTGCATATAAGTTAAATAAGCAGGGGGACAGTATACAGCCTTGACGTACTCCTTTTCCTATTTGGAACCAGTCTGTAGTTCCATGTCCGGTTCTAACTGTTGCTTCTTGACCTGCATACAGGTTTCTCAACAGGCAGGTCAGGTGGTCTGGTATTCCCATCTCTTTCAGAATTTTCCACAGTTTGTTGTGATCCACACAGTCAAAGGCTTTGGCATAGTCAATAAAGCAGAAATAGATGTTTTTCTGGAACTCTCTTGCTTTGTCTGTGATCCAGTGGATGTTGGTAATTTGATCTCTGGTTCCTCTGACTTTTCTAAAACCAGCTTGAACATCTGGAAGTTCATGGTTCACGTACTGCTGAAGCCTGGCTTGGAGAATTTTGAGCATTACTTTACTAGCGTGTGAGATGAGTGCAATTGTGTGGTAGTGTGAGCATTCTTTGCATTGCCTTTCTTTGGGATTGGAATGAAAACTGACCTTTTCCAGTCCTGTGGCCCCTGCTGAGTTTTCCAAATGTGCTGACACATTGAGTGCAGCACTTTAAAAGCAGCATCTTTCAGGATTTGAAATAGCTCAACTGGAATTCCATCACCTCCACTAGCTTTGTTCCTAGTGATGCTTTCTAAGGCCTACTTGACTTCGCATTCCAAGATGTCTGGCTCTAGGTGAGTGATCACACCATTGTGATTATCTTGGTCATGAAGCTCTTTTTTGTACATTTTTTTCTGTGTATTCTTGCCACCTCTTCTTAATATCTTCTGCTTCTGTTAGGTCCATACCATTTCTGTTCTTTATCAGGCCCATCTTTGCATGACATGTTCCCTTGGTATCTCTAATTTTCTTGAAGAGATCTCTAGTCTTTCCCATTCTGTTGTTTTCCTCTATTTCTTTGCACTGATCACTGAGGAAGACTTTCTTATCTCTCCTTGCTAGTCTTTGGAACTCTGCATTCAGATGCTTTTATCTTTCCTTTTCTGCTTTGCTTTTTTTCACAGCTATTTGTAAGGCCTCCTCAGGCAGCCATTTTGCTTTTTTGCATTTCTTTTCCATGAGGATGGTCTTGATTCCTGTCTCCTCAATGTCACGAACCTCTGCCCATAGTTCATCAGGCACTCTATCAGATCTAGTCCCTTAAATCTATTTCTCACTTCCACTGTACAGTCATAAGGGATTTGATTTAGGTCATACCTGAATGGTCTAGTGGTTTTACCCACTTTTTTCTATTTATGTCTGAATTTGGCAATAAGGAGTTCATGATCCAAGCCACAGTCAGCTCCCGGTCTTGTTTTTGCTGACTGTATAGAGCTTCTCCATCTTTGGCTGCAAAAAATATAATCAATCTGATTTCAGTGTTGACCATCTGGTGATGTCCATGTGTAGAGTCTTCTCTTGTGTTGTTGGAAGAGGGTGTTTGCTATGACCAGTGCGTTCTCTTCCAAAACTCTGTTAGCCTTTGCCCTGCTTCATTCCGTACTCCAAGGCCAAATTTGCCTGTTACCCCGGGTGTTTTTTGACTTCCTACTTCTGCATTCCAGTCCCCTATAATGAAAATGACATCTTTTTTGGGTGTTAGCTCTAAAAGGTCTTGTAGGTCTTCATAGAACCGTTCAACTTCATCTTCTTCAGCGTTATTGGTTGGGGCATAGGCTTGGATTACCGTGATACTGAATGGTTTGCCTTGGAAACAAACAGAGATCATTCTGTCGTTTTTGAGATTGCATCCAAGTACTGCATTTTGGACTCTTTTGTTGACCATGATGGCTACTCCATTTCTTCTAAGGGATTCCTGCCCACAGTAGTAGATATAATGGTCATCTGAGTTAAATTCATCCATTCCGGTCAAGACATCACAGAACCTTAGAATTTGAGATGTTAATCATGAATGTGTGACATCATATTACAGATAAGAAAATCAAAGCTCCAAAAAGTTAGCAACTTGCCCTCAAATCATAAAGCATCACAAATCTGAGGTTGTGCTAAGAATTTAAGACCCTTTATGAAAACAGCATTAATATAAAAGATCACATAGAGATATATGTCAAGAGGAATGCATACTTGTAGAATGGCAAGTTAAAAAAAAATAACTTCTAGTAATGTCTTACTGTTCTGCATTCTTTAAACATTCTTGAAGATTTTCACCATAGACTGAGTGAATTAATTGGTGGGAGGAGGGGGATCTACTTAGAAAGCTGATCCAGTTTCGAAGGGATGGGTGATGCTGACCTGTGATGGAGTGGGGATTATTAGGAAGAGTGTGAAGCAGATGGTTTTGAGAGTTGGTTATGAAGCTGAATCCACAGAACTTACTGAAATTGATTGCTACAAGGGGGAAGAGGCAAGGATAGTTCCTGAGTTTCTGTTTTGGAGTAGTTAGGTGGATGGTAACTGAGGTAGAGGCTTCTTCTTCTTTTTTAAAACTTTCTGGCTGCACAGCATGCAAGATGCTAGTTTCTGGACCAGGGGTGCAACCCACTCCCCCTGCAGTGGAAGTGTGGAGTCTTAACAACTGGACCACCAGGGAAGTCCTGATGGGGGCTTCTTTGAGTAAAGATGGCTGCAAAAGTTAGTAGGTGAGTTGTCTACATGTTTTTTTAGGATCAGGACACACAGTCTGAAATATTTTGTGAGTGTGTACATCCACATGGATATTTAATTGACAATAAAGGCATTTGAGAAAGTCCATGCCTGGCTTGCAAGTGTTAATGAGGATCAAAAAAGAAAAAGCTGAGAACATAATGCAGACTTTGTTCTTTGTATTATTTTTGTTAGTAAACTTTCATTATGCCTGTAATTTCAAAAGAATTTTAAGACATCCTTACAAGAATTAAGTAGCTCTCAATGATGTAATAATTACATTTAGCGTCAATGATGACCGCTTATTGAGTCAAGCCTCCTGTTTACCATTTGTTTGCCCATATAATTGCATTTGTGGGTAAACTGGTCAAGCACAGTTGGTCTTCTTATTGAGTTTAGATAATTGGACACAAGTTCTCAAGTTACATGTGGGTTATACCTTTGGAGAGGGGGCTGCATGTCAGATTCCTTGGCTTAAAAATATTATTCTTAGGATTTCAGACTTTTACAAGAAGGGGACAAAATAGAGAGGAGACTTTGGGTTCTCCTCTGGGAGAGAGGACACTGGGTTCTTTTTGGTTTGTTTTATTTAAAAAATTTTTAATTGGAGGATAATTGCTTTATAATATTGTGTTAATTTCTGCCATACATCAAAATGTGAATCAGCCACAGTTATACATATGGCCCCTCCCTCTTGAGTCTCCCTGCCACCTTCCGCTCCCTCTGGCTTTTTAGAGGAGGAGACAGACGACTATGCACACTTTCGTGATTCTAAAATGACTGAATTGAGTGTCTCAAGTCACACTTGGAGGACGGTCATCAGTTTTTCCTACTAGAGAATCAAAGGGATAAAGCAGATGGAACACGGGCCTCAGAGAGAGATGAATTTAAAAGGTGGTTACTGCTTACTGTGTGACCTTGTACACATTATTAATTTTTCTCAAAGTTTTCTCATCTATAGCATAGGTGATGATGATAGTCTTCATGGGGTACTAGCCTGCTTGGGCTGCTATAGCAAAATACCACAGACTAGGTGGCTTAAAGAACAGAAATTCATTTGCTCACAGTCATTGAGGCTAGAAAGTCTAAGATCATGGTTAGGCAAATTTGGGTTCTGATGAGTCCTCTCTTCCTGGCTTGTAGATGACTGCCTTCTTGCTATCTCCTCATCTGGCCTTTTCTTAATGCATGCATATGGAGAGGAGAAAGTGAGCTCCGTGGTGCTCTTTTAATAAGATCAGGGCCCTCCCGCTACCCCTAAGTCATTAACCTTAATGACTTCTTTAGAGACTCCATCCTCAAATACTGCCAGGCTGGAAGTTAGAGCTTCAACATGTGAATTTGACAGGGAGCCAGGCCCGTTAGGTCACTAACATACATCAGAGGGCTTGAGTGAAAACTAAGTGATTTAATGATGCTAAAAACCGTCTGTTCTGGTTGCAGCATACAGGTAACACAGGTGACTTTCTTTGCCCCCTAAGATACTGTCACGTCTATTGTGCGCATAGCCATTGTCCCATGGGAAAGGCCTACTACTGGAAACATATTCTCTGTCTTGGTAAATCTATTTGTACATGTATCACAGCATTCAACCAAGAATAAGAATGGACATTGCTTTGTCCATATTGTTGATCTTAATATTCCTCACTTTTGTGTTACCTTTTGTAAGTCTCCAAACGATAGTACAATTACTTCCCTTCCCTCTTTAAGAGTTAACTCCTGCATTCTCAGGGTCTTTGGCTAAAGGAGTTCAAACCACCTTCATCTTTCTGTGACATGGTTTCAGAGCTTGGAAAAATTGGAGGTCTTTTTCATTATATTCCTTTAAAAACATGAACTGACTCGGTACATTTTGACTCAGCAATTCTACTTATTGGAATTTGTTCTAGGGCAATAAACTGAAAGTGTGTACAATTGCAAGTGCAGGGATATTTACTACAGCAGAGCCTGTGATAAGAGGAATCAACTGAAAATAACCTCCTCACATAGCACAGGATTGGCTAGTTACATCCAGCCCATCCATTCAATGGAATTTCATGGAGCCACTGAGAAGTATGGTGCTGAGGAATAGCTACTGACATGAGGAAACATTTATAGCCCAGTCTATAAACCTCATGTAACTAACATTCTTATAAAGAAAAACAAGCATGGCGGAAAATCTGGAACATATACCAAGATGCTGCTGCTGCTAAGTCACTTCAGTCGTGTCCGACTCTGTGTGACCCCATAGATGGCAGCCCACCAGGCTCCCCCGTCCCTGGGGTTCTCCAGGCAAGAACACTGGAGTGGGTTGCCATTTCCTTCTCCAATGCATGAAAGTGAAAAGTGAAAATGAAGTCGCTCAGTCGTGTCCGACTCTTAGCGACCCCATGGACTGCAGCCCACCAGGCTCCTCTCTCCATGGGATTTTCCAGGCAAGAGTACTGAAGTGGGGTGCCATCGCCTTCTCCGCTAGCAGTGGTTATTTTTGGTGGTGGGATTGAAGTTAGTGTTTTTGTATCGTGTCTTCCAACTTTTTGTATTGAATAAGTAGTAATGATGAATACAGGAAAACTTAATAGACATGATCCTTTAAAAAGCTCGAGGCTCCCATGGTGGCTCAGATGGTGAAGAATTTGCCTGCAATTAAGGAGACATGGGTTCAATCCCTGGGTCAGGAAGATCCCCTGGAGAAGGGAATGGCTACCCACTTCAGTATTCTTGCCTGGAGAATTCCATGGACAGAGGAGCCTGGTGGGCTACAGTCCATGAGGTCACAAAGAGCTGGACATAACTGAGTGGCTAACACTTTAAAAAGCTGAAGCATCTAAGTATCCACTGTGTTTTTGGCAAAACTCTGCATTGGTGAATATCTATTGGGGAAGGATCGAGCATAAATGAACATTCTACAGAAGGATAATATAGCCAAAATAGGTGTCCATGACTCCTTGAGAGCTCTGGTGGCCAACATTTAAGTGGATAAAATTTTATATTATTATAAATATGCATGTATAAATAATAAGAAACTTGAAGAAACAGACTATATGTCGAGAGTATGATTGGTGGTGATTTTTTCTTTTTCATATTTTTTAATAGTTTATTAAATGTTTCAAAATGAACATCTTAACATGTTTTAACTGTTTTTGTTTTCTTTACCCACTAAATGAGGAAGATGAACTCTCAAAAAAGTTACATTTAAAGCCCTTGAGAACAAGGAACATGCAATATTATTCCTGTTTTCCCCTCAGCATCCAGCATGGGACCAAGAGAATTTTGGTAACTGGATCAAATACCAGCTGGGTGGGTCATATGCCAAGCTGGATTTTCTGTGCTACTCATATTCCTTCTCAGTGTGAATCATGTAAATACTGGTGATTTATGAAACTGTAAACTAAATAAAATAAAAATTGGTGGGGTGAGAATTGTATTCAGAGTTGGAAAGAGTTTCTGCTTCTTCAGAAAAACAGTTCACACGAAAGAGATAAATCCCTGGATGAGGATCAAGGAGCTTTTCTGAACACACAGCCAACCATCTATTCCTTGCTTTGTTCTGTGACCAGGCTCCACGGATCTACCCTCGGAATGTGTCTCTTATCCAGCTGGGCAGAGGACATGATTTGTTCATGATGTAGCGATGTGTGGCCATCAGCAAAGACCTTCAGAAGATGTCACTTTGGCTCAGTCGCCTGATGGTCCAAATCCAAAACAGATGGCTGGGTCTTCTCTGGAACATACTGACCTGGGACTCTGAAGCCCTGTCACACCCTCTGGGGCTGCCCCTCTTATCAGAAGATCAAGACCCCAAATGTTACGAAGCCTACCAAATTAAATTCACTCTAGATCTCTGAGCATCTAGAATTGAATAGTCCTCAGTGAGGGGAAAAATAACAATGAAGCTCCATATTCACACGACATTCAATACCCTGTAAAGCTTTTATCCTGCACATTTGAAATTCTCTTACTTAGTAATAGAAGGGGCTTCCCTGGTGCCTCAGATGGTAAAAAATCTGCCTGCAATGCAGAAGACTCAGGTTCGATCCCTGGAATGGAGAGCCCCTCGAGGAAGGCATGCAATCCACTCCAGTATTCTTGCCTGGAGAATTCCATGGACAGAGGAGCCTGGCAGGCTACAGTCCATGGGGTTGCAAAGAGTTGGACACGATTGAGTGACTAACACATTCACTTTAGTAACAGAAGAGGCAGAACAGGTCTCAGGAGTCTCATGTTACAAAAGAATAAATGAAAACATAGATTTGGTATTTCACCCAATGTCACCTACTATGTTAGTGAAAGGGGTGGGAAGTGGACCCCATGTTTCTGATTGTTTTAAGTCAGCTTTACTGAGATGTAACTTGCCTGCCATTAAACTCACCAGTTTTAGCAAATAATTCTTTGAGTGTTGACAAATGTACACAGTTGCATAGCCACCAACAAAATCAAGATATAGAACATTTCTTTTAGCCCAAACCTTTTCTTTTGCCCTCCAGTCTCTGGTCCCTGGCAACTGTTGATTTGGATTCTGACTATAGTTTTGCCTTTTGCAGTATTTTATATAAGTGAATTCCACAACATATGGTTCTTATCTGTCTTCTTTCTATTAGCATAATGCTTTGGAGGTTTATTCATGTTTCTGTGTGTACTGGCAGTACAATCATTTTTATTTTTAATTAGTTAATTTTTATTTTATTTATTTTTAAAAATTTTATACTGGCGTATAGCCAACTGACAATGCTGATAGTCTTAGGTGGACAGCAAAGGGACTTGGTCATAAGTACATGGGTATCCATTCTCCCCCAAACTCTCCTCCCATTCAGGCTGCCACAAAACATTGAGCAGAGATCCCTATGCTATACACTAGGTCTTTGTTGTTTATTCATTTTAAATATAGCAGTGTAACATAACCCTTTTCAATTGTGCAGTAGCATCCCTTGTGACAGTATCTTCTTGTGATCCGTGAATACATCACCATTTGTTTATCTACTTACCTGTTGATCCATCTTTATTTGGGGATCTAGTGAAATGGTGGTAAATGTTTTCCTCCCCATGATGTTCACCTCTGTCTAAGCTCTATGAAGGCAAGGACAGTGCCTGTCTGGTTCATAACTCTGTCCTCAGTGCCTAACACAATGCCAAGCACAGAGGATGCACCCGAAAATAACTCTATGGCTGAATGCACAGATGAACAAATGAATGAATGAACACAATCCGCTGGTAACTAAGCAACTGAGAATGGAGACTGCTCTAGAAAGGGAAACACATCATTAAGCCGATTTCTCTCTTTTGATGTTTTTCAGGTTCTGGGTACTATATATAACCTTTCTGAGCTCAATCTTTTATAAATGAGGGCAACAATTCTTACCATATGGGTCTATTGCAAGAATGAAATGAAATAGCCTATGGAAAGCATTTTACACCATGCCTCAGTCAGTTCAGTTCAGTGGCTCAGTCATGTCCAACTCTTTGCGACCCCATGGACTGCAGTGTGCCAGGCTTCCCTGTCCATCACCAACTCCCAGAGTTTACTCAAACTCACGTCCACTGAGTCGGTGATGCCATCCAACCGTTTCATTCTCTGCCATCGCCTTCTCCTCCTGTCTTTAATCTTTCTCAGCATCAGCGTCTTTTCAAATGAGTCAGTTCTTCACATCAGGTGGCCAAAGTATTGGAATTTCAGCTTCAGCATCAGTCCTTCCAATGAATGTTCAGGACTGATTTCCTTTAGGATGGACTGGTTGGATCTCCTTGCAGTCCAAGGGACTCTCAAGAGTCTTCTCCAACACCACATCTCAAAAGCATCAGTTCTTCAGTGCTCAGCTTTCTTTATAGTTCAACTCTCACATCCATACATGACTACTAGAAAAACCAGAGCTTTGGCTAGACAAAGCTTTGTTGGCAAAGTAATATCTCTGCTTTTTAAGATGCAGTCTAGGTTGGTCATGACTTTCCTTCCAAGTAGTAAGCATCGTTTAATTTCATGGCCACAGTCACTATACACAGTGATTTTGGAGCCCCCCAAAATAAAGTCTGACACTGTTTCCACTGTTTCCCCATCTATTTCCCATGAAGTGATGGGACTGGAAACCATGATCTTAGTTTTCTGAATGTTGAGCTTTAAGCCAACTTTTTCACTCTCCTCTTTCACTTTGATCAAGAGGCTCTTTAGTGCTTCTTCACTTTCTGCCATAAGGGTGGTGTCATCTGCATATCTGAAGTTATGGATATTCTCCCAGAAATCTTGATTCCAGCTTGTGCTTCATCCAGTCCAGCGTTTCTCATGACGTACTCTGCATATAAGTTAAATAAGTAGGGTGACAATATACAGCCTTGACGTACTCCTTTCCCTAATTGGAACCCGTCTGTCGTTCCATGTCCAGTTTTAACTGTTGCTTCCTGACCTGCATACAGGTTTCTCAAGAGGCAGGTCAGGTGGTCTGGTATTCACATCTCTCTAAGAATTTTCCACAGTTTGTTGTCACCATGCCTGCCAGGTAATAACTGTCTAAAACGTCATCTGGTTGTTATCATAATCATTGCTATTATTTGAATAACAAGAAATGCTGTTCAAGGTAGGAAAATTTGTAGGGGGTTACAAACTGTTCTTCCCAGAAATTCAACTGGAAAATGAAGGGGTAGCTAGTTTTCTTCCTTTCCTGGTATGCCATCACGTAGCCCAGCAGTCCCTAATGTTTCTGGCACCAGGGACCCATTTCACGGAAGACAGTTTTTCCAGACTAGGGAGGGGATGGTTTGGGGATGATTTGAGTGCATTACATTTTTTGTGCACTCTGTTTCTATTATTATTACATTGTGGTATCTAATGAGATAATTACACAACTCACCATAATGCAGACTCAGTGGGAGCCCTGAGCTTGTTTTCCTGCAACTAGACAGTCTCATCTGAGGGTTATGGGAAAACAAGATGAGGAGTGGCTGTAAATATAGGTTGAAGCTTAGCTCGCTTGCCCTTTGCTCACCTCCTGCTCTGCAGCCCAGTTCCGAACCAGTCTGTGGCCCCAGAGGTTGGGAACCCCTGATTTAGCCCATCTATTCACAGGGCATCAGTGACTGATGTTCCTGCTTGCCTGTCTGTGCAAAGCTGTTCTCATTAGTGAACATTGCTTTGAAAAGTGGCTGCCACTGCCATCTTCCCCACTGATAATGAGATCAACTTATTTTGAAAATTTTGATTCAACCTAGGAACATAAACAGACCTGTTGCTAATTTAGGAAACCTCCTGATTGACTTTGACCAATTATCCCTGAAACCTCCCATAATGCTCCCATAGACACCTTCCCCTTACCTTCCCCTGGTGCTAACTCAGATTCCAGTTCAAGTGGCAGATAATGTAATTGGTCTGAATGGACCTGCTGGCCACTTGCATAGAATTCACTGTACCAAAAACAATGTTGTGGTTTTCAAAGGGAAATGAGATGGCAGTTCTCCTTTGTTTTCTAAGAGGGCTGAGACTCTTGTTCTCTGGATCAAGTGAAACGTCCGACTTACCACCATCTTGCTTCCATTAGATGACCTCAAAACTGAATGATTTCCCAGGACAAAGAAAAATCCCCAAGCAAGTCCCCACCCATTCCTTCCCCATCATCATCTCTTTCTGAAGAATTTCATCTGTTCACACTTGCCTTCCCCTCCAGCTGGCGGCTCTGGAATTATTCTCTGTGGCTAATGCTGTCTGCCTCCTTGAAACATAGCAGGATCCAGGAATCCTCAGATGATCAGGAAGGGCTTTGCCTCCAACAATTAAGTGTCTTTTCTGAAATTTTAGCCTGTTTCTTTATCTCCTGACTTCAGGGACAGTAGTGTTGAAATACATTTCTAGGCTCAGGACGGACCCACTGCTGCCCAGGGCGACACATCAGCCAAATAAGCTTTCATTTTCTCGTGAATGCTCTGCTCGATGATAAACAGAAAATCTATTCGGGTCAGTCCCCAAATGCCAAGCCGACTCTGGGGTCAATACTGGTTTCCTTGCTTCTTGATCTTTCTAAATTAGGTCAGATCTGCAACCCCAGCCACTTATGCCTTGTTTTCTGATCACGTCTTCAAATGCTCTATGAAACGCTTGCCCCAAATCCCGCGGGAGGCCTGTGAGACCCTCTACTCCCCCGGCCCATGAATTGTTTCCCCTAAAAGAACATCAAATTCATTACATTGTTTTAGCTTTGTCCTTTGACAGTAGAAAATAGGTAGACCTCTTCCTCTTTAGAGTCATAGTTCCTTTCAGAGAAAAGCCCATCCCAATTGTACCCTCCCTTTATTTTTTAAAAATTATTTATTAGAGTATAGTTGATTTACAATGTTTTATTACTTTCAGCTGTAAAGCAAAGTGAATCAGTTACACATATATTCACTCTTTTTTAGGTTCCTTTTGCCTGTAGGTCATTCCAGAGTAGTGAATAGAGTTCCCTGTGCTGTTCAGTAGGTCCTTAATAGCTATTTATTTTATATATAATAGTGTGTATCTGTCAACCCCAATCTCCGAGTTTATTTCTCCCCCTCTTTGTATCTTCCCTTTAATCAACAATTCTCATGTATTTAGTCTCTCCTGCCAGATGTCATGGTCCAACTTGACCTCTTGGAGAGTGATAACCCTTGTAATCAGCAGGAGTTAGAGACTTTTCCTAAAATCAGTGGGCAATCTTAGAGCTCTCAGCTGAGTGTGCTTCAATTTCAAGTACTGTATGAGGATTCAATAAATAGGAAGAGAATTGGGAAAAAATGAAGTAAGCTTCTTGTCTGTCTTCCTCACACTGTAAAACGTGGGTGACAATATCTTCTTTAGCTCCTATAGAGGAGGAAAAGCTGAAATCAAGATGAAAGCCTATGGAAAGCCCACTTGAATGTGGAGAGCAGTGTGTATCTGTTAATCCCAAACTGCTAATTTATCCCTCCTTCCCTTTTCCCTTTGGTAACCATTAAGTTTGCTTTCTATGTCTGGGAGTCTATTTCTGTCTTGTAAATAAGCTCACTTGTATCTTTATTGTTTTAGTTTCCCCATATAAGCGATCTCATGTGATATTTGTCTTTGTCTTACTGTACCTAATATGACTCTCTCTGGGTTCATCCTTGTTTCTGCAAAGGGCATTATTTAATTCTATTTATGGCTGAGTAACATCCCATTGTATATGTATACAGTTTCTCAGTCTATAAAATGGGGATAGAGAGTGTCTACTTCATAGAATTATTCTCAAGATTAAATGAATAGTGGCCCAGGCCACAGTAAAAGCTACGTATTGATACATGTCAATACTTGTCAGTTGCCGCTGCTGCTGCTTCTGTTGTAACTGCTATCACCATCTCCATCTCCACCTTGGAGCACCTCAAGGCTGTATATTGTCACCCTGCTTATTTAACTTCTATGCAGAGTCCATCATGAGAAACGCTGGACTGGAGGAAGCACAGGCTAGAATCAAGATTGCTGCAAGAAATATCAATAACCTCAGATACACAGATGACACCACCCTTATGGCAGAAAGTGAAGAGGAACTAAATAGCCTCTTGATGAAAGTGAAAGAGGAGAGTGAAAAAGTTGGACTAAAGCTCAACATTCAGAAAATGAAGACCATGGCCTCCAGTCCCATGACTTCGTGGCAAATAGATGGGGAAACAGTGGAAACAGTGACAGACTTTATTTTCTTGGGCTTCAAATCACTGCAGATGGTGATTGCAGCCATGAAATTAAAAGATGCTTGCTATTTGGGAGGAAAATCATGACCAACCTAGACAGCACATTAAAAAGCAGAGACATTACTTTGCCAACAAAGGTCCGTCTAGTCAAAGCTATGGTTTTTCCAGTAGTGATGTATGGATATGAGAGTTGGACTATAAAGAAAGCTGAGCACCAAAGAATTGATGCTTTTGAACTGTGGTGTTGGAGAAGACTCCTGAGAGTCCCTTGGACTGCAAGGAGATCCAACCAGTCCATCCTAAAGGAGATCAGTCCTGATATTCATTGGAAGGACTGATGTTGAAACTGAAACTCCAATACTTTGGCCACCTGATGTGAAGAACTGACTCATTTGAAAAGACCCTGATGCTAGGAAAAATTGAAGGCAGGAGGAGAAGGGGATGACAGAGGATGAGTTGGTTAGATGGCATCACCGACTTAATGGACTCGAGTTTGAGTAAACTTCGGGAGTTGGTGATGGACAGGGGAGCCTGGCATGCTGCAGTCCATGGGTCGCAAAGAGTCGGACATGACTGAGCGACTGAACTGAACTGATCACCACCATCTTGAGGAGTCAATTCTCTAAAACTCAAGGGTCAGTAAGTTATGCCCCTTTGCATATTTTTTGTCAGCAAAGTTTTTTAGGGATGTGGCCACACTAACTCCTTTATGCTCAGGTCTTTGCTGCCTTCCAGCTGCAAGAGCAGACTTGAATAGTTGCCACAGAGACTACATGATCTGCACAGCCTGAAATATTTACTCTTTGACCTTTTCAGAAAAAGATTTGCCAACTCTTCCTCGAAAAGCCTCTGATCCCCAGGGAACAGGCTGATTCTCTGGAGGTACAGCAAAGGCAGTTGTGTTGGAGATTAAGCCAAGGGCAGAACTATGTGGGTGAAGGAGAAGGAACAGGTGTCTCAGAAGAGAGCAGAAAGTGGAGGAAGCAGTGGGTAGAGGACCCTCCTGAGAGGGAGACAGGGTGAGAGGATGTTGGCAGCCTCCAACCTTAGTCCTGAGCAGGTCTGGCCTGGGCTTTCATGAAGCTAGAGCATGTCTGAAACACTTAAGGGAGAGTTGTCCCTCTTTCCACCTGCTGATGGCCTTCTTCTTCCACTGCTTTCTCAACTGGTTGATTCGTAAAGTGCCCTCACTGAATTCAGAGCATATCACTACATCTAAAACATTTTTTAAAATGGTATTTTTACTGTATTTCACTCAACATGATCACCAACAGCCTGCTGTGTGCCAAACCTCAGGGCAGGTACAGAAAATAAAACACGGACCTTGCCCCAAGGATTGCATAATCTGCCTTTTAACCGCAAAGGTATAGGCCCCTTCAAACCTAAGGCTTGAGGCTCCAGTCTTGCTCACTTGACACCTTGGGTCCAGAAGTGCCTGGGACTACAAATAACTGGTAACTAATTAACACCTGCAATCGAGATCATAAAAAGAAACTCACCAGGGAGAAGCTGTATCTGCTGAAGACATAAGCTCCCACCCAGAGGTTCTGCTGAGCAAAGAGGATGCCTGTCCTTTGCCAGGAGGTGTGTACATGGATAAAAGTGTTATAGTTTTCTGAGTGCTTCCTATGTTCCTGGTACTTGTGGTTTACATAGGTGGTCTCTGAATCTCAACATTAGACCCATGAAATAGGTGCCCCTCTTTTTTTTGACACATGGAAAGCAAATGCTCAAAATGCCACACCTGCCCAGTGGTAGATGTAGGATTCAATTTTTCTATTCATCTGATTTCAAGTTCACCACTTGAGTAAGTTGTGCAAATAAGTCTAAGAAGACAGGGAAAGATAAAATCTCATTCGGCTGATAGCAACCTAAATATCCATCAACAGAGGAACAGACAAAGAAGATGTGGTACAAATATACAATGGAATATCACTCAGCGATAACAAAGAATGAAATAATACTGTTTGGGGCCACATGGATGGACACAGATATTATCATACTAAGTGAAATAAAGCAAACAGAGAAAGACAAATATCATATGATATCACTTATGTGTGGAATAAAAAAAAAAGATATATTTAGCTTATTTACAAAACAGAAAGAGCCTCACAGACATAGGAAACAAACTATGGCTACCAAAGGGGAAAGGGGCAAGGAGGGAAAATTAGGAGGTTGAGACGAACATATCCACGTTACTATATATGGAATATATAAAATGGATAACCAACAAGGACCTACTGTATAGCACAGGAAACTCTACTCAGTATTTTGTAATACACTATATAGGAAAAGAATCTAAAATATATGCATATATACATATGTATAACTGAATCACTGTACACCCCAAACGAATACAACATTGCAAATCAACTATACTTCAGTTAAAAATTAAAAAAAAGATTTTTATTGAAATAACATTGAGTTTATAGACTAATATCAAATTAATGGCCATCTTTATTATACTGAGTCTTCCTGTCCATGAATATTTCATATATTAAATAAATATATATATGTGTGTATGGGAGAAGGTGATGGCACCCCACTCCAGTACTCTTGTCTGGAAAATCCCATGGATGGAGGAGCCTGGTAGGCTGCAGTCCATGGGGTCGCGAAGAGTCAGACACGACTGAGCGACTTCACTTTCACTTTTCACTTTCATGCATTGGAGAAGGAAATGGCAACCCACTCCAGAGTTCTTCCCTGGAGAATCCCAGGGACGGGGGAGCCTGGTGGGCTGCCGTCCATGGGGTCGCACAGAGTCTGACACGACTGAAGTGACTTAGCAGCCGTGTGTATAGATAGCTCTTTATGTTCTTCAATAATTACTTTATATTTACATACAACTCTAATTCATTTTTATTTAAGTAATTTGCTATCATTTTATAGATAGCTTTTATTTCTATTATGAAATGGACTTTTTACCTGTTATATTATGCTATGTATATGAATGGTTATTGCTGGTATGTAGGAATGTTACTTATTTTTATATGCTCATCTCAGTATTAACTTTTTCAAACTTCTCTAGTCTCTGGAACTTGAGCTTTTCTGTGAAACTTTGTATCTGTCCTCAAATCAGCAAAGATATTTTCTCTTGTGACTTCAATGCTACAGAACATATGTAAGGGTCAAAGTTTCTAATATGACAGCCAGAGCAAGGTCCAAGGTGTCTTTGCTTATTACAAGGTGTCTGCTAAAATCTGTTCACTTGCCACAATGATTTGGATGAGATTGGCTTGCATTATTCCTTTCATCTTGTTTTTTGCCCACATAGCAGCTGTATCGGTAAGTAGAGTTCTGCTCTTCAGGGTATTTAGAAATATTAATTCTAGTATATGTTATCCTTTTTCTGCATATTTATTTCTTTTCAGATTAACCATCTTTCTAAAGGAAATGGTAAGAACTAATTGAAATACATAGAGAGTTTTCTGAACTTTCATTTGCTTAGCAAGACTGATAACAATTTTCTCCCCACTTTTAACAGTATATGATGGAGAATTTGACGAACAGAAGGATATTTCAGAAATCAACTTAGGTGGGTATAATTTCTGCTATTATTAATGTCTTTAAATAATTTAAAACCCTGCGATAGAATTGCTGAAAATCTCTTAACTTTCAGAGTATGATATTGAGTAACTTTAGGAGAGAACTATACATTGGTGCCTCATTAGAATTTGCAGCATTTCTGAAAAATGGAAACATGAGAAGAGAATAATGGTTAGACTGAATTTTCTAGAACTAGTGAGTATTCAGTGGCTCTAGAAATAAATAACAAGATTTTTGTTTATAAAAAAATTCATTTTTCCAGTTTGCAGTTTGACATGATCACCCAGTACCTCACTTCCTATTTCAGAAGTCCCATTTCGATCCCTCGAGTGCAAGAGTTTTGATACCAATGACCAAAAAGTTTCCTTCTAATTCACCTCTCACTTTTTAAGATTCTTGGACAAGGTTTCTTTTTTTTCATTGAAGTGTAGTTGATTTACACTATTATATTCCTTTCAGATGTACAACATCGTGATCAAATATTTTTATAGGTAATACTCCATTCATAGTTACTATAAGATATTGGATCTATTTCTTATGCTGTACACCATGTCTTTGTGACATTTATTTTATAAACAGTAGTCTGTACTTCTTTATCCCCTACCCCTCTCTTGCCCTTCCCAACCTCCTTTTCAATCTTCACTGGTAAACAGTTTGTTCTCGGTGTCTATGTTTGTGCTTTATTATTCACTAGTTTGTTTTATTTTTTAGATTTCACATGTAAGTGATAACACAGAATACTTGTCTTTCTCTGTCTGACTTATTTTACTAAGCAGAATACCCTCTAAGTTTTCATGTTCCAAAAAATGGCAACAGTGGATGTGACAATATATGATATTTATTAGCTATTTACATTTGTTCAATTAAAATGAATTTTTGTATCATTTTAAAAGGAGTTTAACCACATAAAGATGAAAAACTAAAGACAACAATGGAAAAGACTCATTTTATCAGAGATGCATTTTAGCACTTCTTGTTCAAATATTTCTCTTTTTAAATCCACATCTAGCTGCAGGCTTGGACCTCTTTGAAGGGGACATCCTCCTGCAGGTGAGTACCTTCTGTGACACCAGAACATTCCCACAGGACTGGATGTGACAGTACAGTGGGCCTCTGCTCTGTGTCCAGCCCTGAGATGACCGTTATGAAAATGAAAGAATCTCAGCCATAATTTGTATGCACAAAGACTTCCGCTGTGGTTGCTGGTTAAAAAAAAAAAAAGATGAAAACATTAGTGACCAGAAAAAAGAGTCTATAATTATTAAATTGCTTGTCCACCCAATTTTCCTAAGAAGTGAAAAATGAGAGAGAAGGAAATCCACCACCATACTGAAAGTGACTATTTCAGTTTTGAAGAAATGTAGGTCTTTCTCGTTGTTGTTCAATTGCTGAGTCACGTCCGACTTTGCAGTCCCATGGACTGCAGCATGCCAGGCTTCCCTGTCCTTCACCAGCTCCCAGAGTGTGCTCAAACTCATGTCCATTGAGTCGGTGATGCCATCCAACCATCTCATCCTCTGTCACCCCCTTCTCCTCTTGCCTTCAATCTTTCCCTGTATCAGCGTCTTTTCCAATGAGTAGGCTCTTCTTCAGGTGACCAAAGTATTGGAGCTTCAGCTTCAGCATCAGTCCTTCCAATGACTATTCAGGGTTGGTTTTCATTAGGATTGACTGGTTTGATCCACTTGCAGTCCAAGCGACTGTCAGGAATCTTCACCACCACAGTTAGGAAGCATCAATTCTTTGGCCCTCAGTCTTCTTCATGGTCCAACTCTCACATCCGTACGTGACTACTGGAAAAAACATAACTTTGACTATATGGATCTTTGTCAGCAAAGTAATATCTCTGCTTTTTAATATGCTGTCTAGGTTAGTCATAGCTTTTCTTTCAAGGAACAAGCATTCTTTATTTGGTCTTAAAAATTTCTCTGGAAATTTCTATATTGTCTATAATGAACATTTATTGTTTTTATAATTGGAAGACAACTTGACTATTTGAATAGTGTGACAGATTGTTTGTGATGTGAGAGTTTACAGAAGGGGAAAGGAAGCCAAAGAGACCAGCCATCCAGTCAGCTTTGCCTTTTGTTTCTGCAGAATTCCAGAAATGGCCTGAGAGACCCGAGCTCCAGGTGGAAGTTCCCCATTCCTTACATCCTGGCCGACAATCTGGGTAACATTAATTGTTTTTCATTAGAAGCCTTGAGTTGAACTCTTCTCTCTCCCCTCTCTTCCTGGTCATCAGCTTCAAAGTTGAGTAACTGCCAACATCTAAGGGAGTCTCTAAGCTCTGAGGATTCTTTATCTCATGGAAACCCATGCTGCTTAACCAGTCTAAGATACAGAATGTCAAATAGTACTTTTTGAAATGCAGAACACACTAACATGTTAATTAGACCAAGAGAGCAACACAAAGGACAAAAATGAAATACAGTTTGACATCATAGCAATGAAAAATGTGCACTTGAAATAAGAGTTGTTTAAGTGACTCTAAATATGGAGAAGGCAATGGCACCCCACTCCAGTACTCTTGCCTGGAAAATCCCATGGAGGGAGGAGCCTGGTGTGCTACAGTCCATGGGGTCACACAGAGTCGGACATGACTGAGTGACTTCACTTTCACTTTCATGCACTGGAGAAGGAAATGGCAACCCACTCCAGTGTTCTTGCCTGGAGAATCCCAGGGACGGGGGAGCCTGGTGGGCTGCCGTCTATGGGGTCACACAGAGTCGGACATGATTGAAGCAACTTAGCAGCAGCAGCAGCAAATATGGTACCAGGATACCAATTTCAGCATAATGATTTCTTCCCTTTCTGTTGCAAAACAAACATGTCACACTTTTGAGAAATAGAAAAGGCTATATTTCATATGTTCATCATTCTCGACCCTTGGTATTAAAATTTTCTACTCTTCTCTGTCTCAAGAGAAAGGACAATATAAGTTAGATTTTGCTCATTGTTGGAAATAATAGCTGGTGGAAGTAAAATAAATATTAGAAGCCATGTGTGGACACTGGCTGACCTCAAGCAGCTGACTGACAGCTCAACAGCCACGATGACGCGATGCCTGTCTGGGAGGCCCGTCCTCTGTGGATGGGAAGACTCCAGAGCAGAGGGGAAGCTAGGACAGTGTTGCTCAATCTTGATGAGCTGCTGGGCTGCTCCTGCTCTCAGGAGACGTAGATTGTGTTTCAAGATTTTCCATCACTTTTATCAGTGTTGCTTCCAGCGTCTTTTCTGGTGAAGAGTTACATAGAAACAAATGTTATTGTTCTCAGTTATGTTCTTCATTGGAGTATAATTGCTTTACAATGTTGTGTTAATTTCTGCTGTACAGCAAAGTGAATCTGCTGTGTGACTACGTATATCTCCTCCCTCTTGAACTTCCCTTCCTCCTCCCCTCCCAATCCCACCATTCCAGGTCATCACAGAGCACCGAGCTGAGCTCCCTGTGCTATATACCGTTGGTTTTCACTAGCTGTCTATTTTATACATGGTAGTGTATGTATGTCAGTCCTAATCTCCCAGTTTGTCCAACCCTTTCCTCACTGAGTCCACATGTCCACTCTCTACGTCTGCATCTCTATTTCTACCCTGCAAACAGATGAGATAGGATTTTTAAATCCACCACTCTCAGTGTTTCCACCATTTGGGTTGAAGATAACAAAAGCAACACAATCTTACAGACAGCATGACTTTAGTTATAATCAAACTTTTTTCTTATATTTTGTGGCAACCAAGCTGTCTGGGGTACATATCTTCAATTTAAAGATGTTACTCAGTGAGAATACATAAAAGTTCATGAAAACCTTCAAACAGGTTTAATGCATGCTCTTGCTGTTGTTGTGTGTGATGTTTCCATAATTTATTTACTGATTATTCCAACGACTTCCTTTAATGACCTTAATATGATTTTATGACATCTGAGTCAGGAGTTCCTTAAATAAAGACCATAAAAATGTGAGATAAATACATGGTAAAGTGCCAAGAATGATAAACTCTTTGGGAGAATCCCCAAAAATCAAGGATGCAAGAATACAATTTAATTTTATAGAACTTAGCTTAATTTTTAACTTAGAGACCTACAACCAATGAGTTGTTGGGGTTAAAATCCACACACACACAAAGTGAGAAACAGTTGCCTTTCCTCTGGTGTATCTTTCTCCTCCACCTCGTGCTTGTCTTCTGCAATACCAACGTAGGCACACGTGCAGGTTAAGCAAGAGGACTGACATTTGATCTTTGGTCATCAAGCCACAAAAGTTACTAACAGCCATCTATTATTCTTGCTGACTCTGGTACATAGGTTTTTGCTGCTTTGGTTCCAAACTTGGGTTACAGAAATCTTTTCTAAGGCTGTCTGCAGAACTCCCTGTCTAGCCTTGTCATTGCATGGGGATCCTATAGGGAAGCCACATAAATATTACACTTAACTTCTTATGCTTTTAGAACTCTCAAACCTCTCTCAGCTGTCTTTCTCCTGCAAGAGGGAGAATCTCTTTAGATTGGGGGAAGGAACCCCACTCTCACTGCTTCTCTCCAAGGTAATTTATCTGTTTTTCCAGAAGACAGAAGTGACGTCACTTCTGTCTTCTGCTTGGCCATATTGGTCTCTTGAGGCAATGCGCTCAGAATTTTTGCTTAAATGAGGGAAAACGAAAGGGAGAAAGTGGGGAAATTATTTTATGATTTTGTTCAGCCACACATACCATAAGTGTATTCCTATTTTGTAGATAAATATATATATATACACATTATGTATTTAACATTTAGCGTGTTTATATACACAAATGGTTTGTCAGTTTTAGTTTCCAAGGGCTACATTTACTATCAAAAAATTTATCATGGACTTCAGTGGATTTCATACAGCAGCATGAGTTTCTATGTTTCTAGGTTATATATATTATCCAAGATCTAACTAAGGCTCATTGATAGTTTTATTGATTTCTACAGCACTGAATGCCAAAGGAGCCATTCTCTATGCCTTTGAAATGTTCCGCCTCAAGTCCTGTGTGGATTTCAAGCCCTATGAAGGCGAGAGCTCATACATCATCTTTCAGGAATTTAGTGGGTGAGTATGAAATGTTACAGAGTGTGAAATCCATCCTCTGATTTATAAAAAGTGACACATCCCTTTCAAAGACTAAACAAAGAAATTGGAAAGAAACTAAAAGCAAAATCAAATATTTCACTGTGAATTTTTTAGAGTGGCATCACATTTTTATTATGCTCTATAAAGAATGCATTGTTTGGATACCAGGAACCAGGGAGACTCATCTCAGTTCTTTTCTGGGTTGAGGTCATGTTTTAAATTACCGCCTTTTAAAAAAAAATCAAGTTTATTAAAGCTGCATTCTTTTGATGGTATTTTTTTTGATTATTAGTACTCCATTGGCTAGACTTTTCTGAAAAGTTCTATCAATGTAAGTGATATTATATATTTGCTTTTCTCTGATTTACTTCACTATGTATGAAAGTCTCTAGGTCCATCTACACCTCTGCAAATGGCACAATTTCATTCTTTTTAGTGGCAGAGTAATATTTCATTACATTTCACACATTATATATGTACCTCAGGTGTAGAGAACAAACATAGGGATACCAAGGAGGGGAAAAGGGTATGGGATGAATGGGAAGATTGGGATTGACATATATACACTATTGATACTATGTATAAAATACATAACTAATGAGAACCTACTGTAGAGCACAGGAAACTTACTCAGTGCTCTGTGGTGACCTAAATGGGAAGGAAATCAAAAAAAGAGAGGGGATATATGTATACATATAGCCGATTCATGGACTTTCCTGGTGGTTCAGACGGTAAAGTATCTGCCTACAATGCAGGAGACCAGGGTTCAATCCCTGGGTAGGGAAGATCTCCTGGAGAAGGAATGGCAACCCACTCCAATATTCTTGCCTGGAAACTCCCATGGATGGTGGAACCTGGTAGGCTACAGTCCATGGGGTCGCAAAGAGTCGGACAGGACTGAGCTACTTCACTTTCACTATAGCCGATTCACTTTGCTGTACAGCAGAAACTAACAGAACATTGTAAAACAACTATAGTCCAAAAAAAAAACCTAAAAACAAAAAGACCTGCTGCTGCTACTGCTGCTAAGTCGCTTCAGTCGTGTCCGACTCTGTGCGACCCCACAGACGGCAGCCCACCAGGCTTCTCCGTCCCTGGGATTCTCCAGGCAAGAACACTGGAGTGGGTTGCCATTTCCTTCTCCAATGCTGAAAGTGAATAGTGAAAGTGAAATCGCTCAGTCGTGTCCGACTCTAGCGACCCCATGGACTGCAGCCTACCAGTCTCCTCCGTCCATGGGATTTTCCAGCAAGAGTACTGGAGTGGGTTGCCATTGCCTTCTCCGAAAAGACCTACCTGGAGGTTTCTCTTCATATTGCAGTTCCCATCACGGCCTCCAGGTGTTGCCTGGACTTGATGGTCTAGTTGTGAAGGTGGGGATTTTGTTTATCGTGGATGACTAACAAAGGTAAGGAAGGAAGTTAGCATTCGTTTTAGCTTCTAAAGAAAAGAGTCTTAGACCTCAGAAGGTGCGCTCTTGGCAGGAGGGGCCGTGGGGTAAAAGCAAGTGAAAAGCTCTAATAGGCTAGGGTGAGTGCAGACGCAGGATCTCTAACACAGTGGGAATCGAAGGGTCAGGGGGAGCAGCACAGAGTGTCAGAGAGATGCAGGAGGGAGAAGACTGGAGAGGCAGAGGAGAAGGAAGAACAAATAGAGAGTGGGAAGAGAGGTAAAATCCTGTATAACACAGGAAGCTCAGCTCCGTGCTCTGTGGTGACCAAGATGGGTGGAATTGGGGGAGGGTGAGAGGGAGGTCCAAGGGGGAGGGGATATATATACATATAGCTGATTTGTGGTGTTGTACAGCAGAAACTAACATTATAACAGAAACAACATTATGATGTAAATGAACATTAACATTATAAAGACATTATACTTCAATAAAAGATAAGCAAATAGTAAATTTTAAAGTTTTTTGAAAATAAAATTCTTTCGTAGGAAAAAAAAAAATCAATCTAGGGACTCTTATTGCCTGTGGTTGGGATGTCTCTTACATTTAAGTTAGAGGGAGAGGAAAAGGGAGGAAGTAGCTCCAAGGAATGACCGGCCCAAAGCACCCCAAACCCTTGGAGATCCTGATGCTCTGAAGCTGGAGGTTAACGGGGCTCTTCCAGAAAGATAGGGTCAAAATTTCAGAGTGGTAATGCTATGGTATTTTACAACTTATACCTTCCTTTGGGGGAGGGTTTTTAAAAATGATAAATAATATATGCTTCCTCTGGATTGTGGATATTTTACAGAGTAAATTCTGACTTGGTAATGAAATGCTCCTCTCTAAGAGGCAAGATGAACATGGTGATATTTGCACAGCTCAATACATTTACTAAAGATCGTTGAATTGTACCCCTAAAATTGGTGAATTTTACACCTTAATTACACCTTAATAAAGTTGTTAGAAAATAACGAAGATTCATTTTTGAGTAGAATTCAAGTCTATTAGCATTTGAACATATAGGATGTTCGCAATTTGGGGAAAGCAATAGCAGGTAATTTAATGTGATTGTCACCAAGGAACTCACACTTCATTGGTAGCATTTAAAATAATTGGTAAATCTCTCATTCTGTTGAGCCCTGGTCAGTGTATAGAGCCTTGTTCCTCAACTCAAAGGGGGCAAGGAGACAATTTGTGTACAGCTCCTGGTTTGCTAAAAGAGATGGAAAATGAGATTTCTGAGCAAAACCAAAAATAATTGGGAAAAAGAGGGAAAGAGCCTGAGTATGAGGGATTTACAGTATCTGACAGCAGTTCCTGAGTCCACTATTTTCTGAGGGAATTTATGGGTCCTTTTTGCCTGGAGCCTTTTAGACATAAGTTAGGCAGCCTGCTGTGTGTTGTCATAATGCTGCAGATTGGGAAAAATCCCAAGATATGAACTTGATGAACTTGCACTTTTAATAAGGGTCTTTTTCATAATCATAAAGCATATACCTTCTCATTACAGGAAATTTGAAAAGTCATTAAAATGTAAAGGAGAAAGTATACATCAACCACAGCCACCACTCAGAGACATCTTTGTGGTATAAACGCAATAGCATTATTTTTTGGAATGCCCCATGGGTTTGTGAAGGTGAAGAAAATAGCCAATTTTTCCTTCTTTTTACCTGATGCATTATTAGGTTTGATTTGCTTCTAAGTAGATACCACTTTTATAATGGTCTGTCACTTGTAAAGCCTACATAATAATCCTTCCAGGAAATGTTGCTTTTTTAACCAGTCACGTAGGTTGAACCATTAGCTTATGAAAAGGCTAATAATAACTTCTTCTTAAAATCAAACCTAACCTTCAAATTTGTATTCTGGAAACTTAGGAATTACAGCCACTTGAAAATTCTCTAGAAGAAAATTTCTCTCCTTTCTAAAGGTGCTGGTCTGAGGTTGGCGACCAACACGTGGGACAGAACCTCTCCATTGGCCAGGGATGTGACTATAAGGCCATCGTGGAACATGAGATTTTGCACGCTCTGGGGTTTTACCATGAGCAGTCAAGGCCAGACCGAGATGATTATGTGAATATCTGGTGGGATGAAATTCTTCCAGGTGTGTATGAATCCAAGGTGGTTGGATGGGATTTGCTATTACCTTTATCATTTGCTGGGATCAACCCTGGGATGACCAGGCCAAACCTATGTGTGAACAGGAGCTTCAGTTTCTCCAGGAGGAACGCAGACTACGACCTCTCCTCTGGGCTGAGTTGATCTGATCATAATTGATCCCAGATAAGGGTCTCAGGAAATGAGGAATGTTGTTCATCTCAATGTGGGGTTGAAAAGTTAATCAGATGCTTTGGTTTTGCTTCAGTGTTATTGTTGAAACTCTATCTAAAATTCTACTTCCTGTCTTAGTGTGTAAAATGAACTAGATCCTTGAGGATGTCAGGGTCCTTTTTTTCTGGATGTCAAATCTCCTGTAACTTTAGGAAAGTAGAAAGTGTATAATAACCTTGAGACACCTGAGGATTTTTGTGCTCTACCAAATCAACGATAGATGTTTAAAAACAGAACAACAACTACATCAGAAATAAAAAAGCTCTTTTAGTTGAAATTATACTCCCAATTTTGTTAACTGTGGCTAATAGTTTGGAGTTTTGATTAACCAAAACATATAAATCTTTTCTTTCTCCTTTCTAAGTGCCTCTTTTTTTTTTTTTTTTGCCCCCAGCCCATACTTTGTAAAGGATAACACAGTTTTATTTCACATATTATTATGCAGTTATTCTAACAATTCTGATGTTCTTTAGTTTTGTTGGATTTCCTTCAACCCTAACCTACCTTCTTTGTTTGAGACAACTCAGCTGAATGCTTTTGAGTACATGAAAATATTATTATCAAAGAGTTGCCCAATGGGTGGGGGGAAATTCCATGTTGTGTTTCTGAAAACACCTAGTTTTTAAATAGGAATTAGTCCAGGAGGTGGAAAAGCATTATTTTTGGCAGTGATAGCTTAGTGAAACCTCAATGGATTGGAAATGCCTTAGCAATGACCACACATGGTTTTCATGAAGCAAATCATGGCCTTGTAATTATCTGTTTCATTTAGATCTCAGTTTCACATATGAGTTCATGGATGGTAGTGCATCTCTAATAATTTTATGGACTTGGAAGAACTGGCCATACTTTAAAATAAAGTGTGAATCCCCAGAAGACTTCTGCCAGAACTAGCTCCTTGGGAAGCCGCATCACTGGTTCTCACAGGAGGAGGGGGTACTGATGGCTAATTCTATCAAAAGCACCTATGGGGTTTACAGTACGTCCCTCTCGACACCTCCTATTCTGATATTTTATGAATGTGGAGTGCTGGTGGGAGGAGGAGAAAGCATGTGGTTTGTAAAATCCTAATCCAAGGACTTCCCTGGCAGTCCAGGGGTTGGAACTTCACCTTCCAATACAGGGAGTGCGGGTCTGACCCCTGGTTAGGGAGCTGAGATCCCACACGCCTGTGGCCAAAAAACTGAAACATAAAAAAGAAGCAATATTGTAACAATGTCAATAAAAACTTAACAAAAATCCCTAATCCATTACCAGGTACGAAATAATAGATCAAAAACATATGCTTGTCTCACAGGCCTAATTGCTTTATATCTGGGTCTGTGTAGAGAGGACAGAGAGCGCAGGTCAAAAGTCAAAGAACCAAATCTCTGACTATGAAGCTCAGGGGGTTTTTAGACTTTGTGTTTGCTAGAGGCCTGAATTTCTCACTTTCTCCTCTGTATACTTAACTCTGCTGAAAAGGACACAAGGAAGCATAAAATATGTGCATTTTTAAGTCTTGAAGAACATGATGCTCAGAGCTTTTAAGATGGTTTTAGGCTATATGAGGGCTTCCCTGGTAGCTCAGTGGTAAAGAATCCACCTGCAATGCAGGAGTCGTGGATTTGATCCCTGGATGGGAAGATCCCCGGGAGGAGGGCATGGCAACCCACTCCAGTATTCTTGCCTGGAGAATCCCATGGACAGAGGAGCCTGGTAGGCTACAGTCCATAGGGTTGCAAAGAGTCGGACACAGCTGAAGTGAGTTAGCAGGCATGCAGGCTATATAAAGGATCTTCCCTGGTGGCTCAGTGGTAAAGGAACTGCCTACAATGCGGGAGACACTGGTTTCATCCCTGGCTTGGGAAGATCCCCTAGAGTAGGAAATGGCAACCCACTCCAGTATTCTTGCCTAGAAAATCCAATGGATAGAAGCACCTGGTGGGCTACAGTCCATGGGGTCGCAAAGTGAGACATGACTTAGTGAGTAAGCAACAACAACAAAGGCTATAGGAAACCCCCTTTCCTGAGGGATTGCCAGGAGAATTTGCAGATGTGCTCAGCTCTGGGTTGAGCATGGACGACTCACCATGTTTGCTCATCTCTGGTCTACGTTTTCATCAGGTGTAATTCCTTATGCCTAAATTGCCGACCATCACTGGAGGAATTTTCTCAAGCGAGACATTCAGTCCAATTAAGATCATAAGCAATGGCAGTATTATCACTCAGGGTAATTTATGACTTCGGCTGCATCTTGTCTTCAGTTGACAGCAGTCTCATTATTTAACCTAAGAAGAGACTTCCCTGGTGGCTCAGATGGTAAAGCCTCTGCCTACAATGTGGGAGACCTGGGTTCGATCCCTGGGTCGGGAAGATCCTCTGGAGAAGGAAATGGCAACCCACTCCAGTACTCGTGCCTGGAAAATCCCATGGACGGAGGAGCCTGGTAAGCTACAGTCAGTGGGGTTGCAAAGAGCTGGACACGACTGAGCCACTTCACCTTAACTTACCTTACCTTAGAGACTATTGGCAATACAATTCTCTCCCTAAATCCATCTCTGTTTCTGAAGTCAGAATTGTGTTTTCTGAATCTGTTTTTTTTCCATTAAGGAGAACACTTCTGAGGTTTAGCAGGGATCTGCAAACTACAGAACTACAGCCCATGGGCCATATCTGCTTTTGTAAATAAAGCTTTATGAAAACACAGCCACGCCCATTTGTTTATATATTACCTATGGTTGGTTTTCAGCTATCTCAGCAGAGTTTAGTAGTTGTGACAGATACCATACAGCTTGCAAAGCCAAAAGTATTTTCTACCTGACCTTTTACATAAAAGGCTTGCCCATGATCTCTGCTTTACAAGGTCACTTCCTCTTCAAGCCCTCGGTTATGAGTTCCCTGAAGGCAGGACCATGCCTGTCGTAATCACTTCCAGGGGCCACCACCCACCTAGCACAGCTCCCAGTAAATAGTAGGCATGACAAAACTGTGTTCAATTAAATTTTAAAATGTATTAAAAACATTTATTGGGTAAAGCATTCTGATAAGTCTCCTTGAATAATGAAGAAAAAAGTCATCTGTTCTAATCCAATGATTATATTGAAAGTTAAGGAAAGCAGCCGGTGAATTGAAAGTGCCTTGCCTAAGATGCTGCTGAGAGTCACCAGGAGATCCCAGACCCTAGTCCTCACACCACTTTGATGCTTTTTATCATGTTACCCTCTTAACTGCCATCGAAGGAATGGCTTTCTATCCATTGGATTTTCTAGGCAAGAATACTGGAGTGGGTTGCCATTTCCTACTCTAGAAGGAATGACTTTCTTCCTTCCCTATTTGGGTCATTTATTGCTTGCAGTCAGTCCTACCTTTGATCCCTCTTGGGTTAAGTCCCCACAAAATCCTTGTGAATTGGAAGGATGAAACATCAGTATTCTCGTTTTATAGTTAAACCAAGTTTTGATCATGGACTTTTCCAAAAGTATTTGGAGACCACCTGCCAGAGTTCTCCAATCCTGAGTGTACCTGCATTGATATCTTTGAAAAGTGATCACATTTTCTTCTAATTATTAAATACAGTTGGATGGGAAGCTAAAAAGGGAGAAGGAGATGAAAGTGGAAAGCTATGATTGGGAGAGTTGAGCATTCTCATTCAGTTTTCCTATCACTCCCTTCGAAGAAAGTAAAAAATCTGTAAACTTCCCATTCCTACAGCTACAACAGTAAATTACTCGTGGCTGCTGGATTGAAGGACATCTGAGTGGTATCTCATTTTGGCATTTCATTTTACAGTGCATATTCTCTTCCATGACCTAATCTCATCAAAAATATTTTCCTCTTCTGTTTTGAAAGGAAAGTCCATTTTCTTCCTATTTTATTTTTTTTCATCATGGGGAATTTTATGGAAAAGGAGAATGTGAGCCTTGATTTACAGGATGCGATGTTCTTGTTAGCTGCTAACCTTTCCCTTCGCCCCTCAGGTTTCTTTTTCCTAACTTGTTGGAGAGTTGTCCAGGTATAACTCTTGGTGGATGAGGTACTAGGCTGTTAGTGAGATGACTCAATCCTGAATATTTTTCTGAATTCAAAAATTCCTTTTTTCTGCCATAAGGAATATCTGCCTCCACTTTGATAGTTTATCTTCTCTTTCGTAAAGTCTTATGCATACACACACATATTTATTTGTATGTATAAAAATGAAACTTTGATTTAAATATATATTTAACAACATGCATTTTGTATTATATACTATTATATATGCGTATCAGTCAGTTCAGTCACTCAGTCATGTCCAAGTCTTTTCAACCCCATGGACCGTAGCACACCAGGCCTCCCTGTCCATCACCAACTCCTGAAGTTTACTCAAACTCATGTCCATTGAGTCGGTGATGCCATCCAACCATCTCATCCTCTGTTTTCCCCTTCTCCTCCTGCCTTCAATCTTTCCCAGCATCAGGGTCTTTTCAAATGAGTCAGTTCTTCGCATCAGGTGGCCAAAGTATTGGAGTTTCAGCTTCAGCATCAGTCCTTCCAATGAATATTTAGGACTGATCTCCTTTAGGATGGACTGGTTGGATCTCTTTGCAGTCCAAGGGACTTTCAAGAGTCTTCTCCAACACCACAGTTTAAAAGCATCAATTCTATGTGTATATTTGTTATTAATATAACATGTACTTTAATATTCATTATAATAATTTTATATACTATTATATAGCATGCTAATACATTATAATAGGGCTTCCCTGGTGGTTCACTGGTAAAGAATCCATCTGCCAATGTAGGAGATGTGGGTTTGATCCCTGGGTCGGGAAGATCCCCTGGAGAAGGAAATGGCTACCCACCTCAGTAGTCTTGCCTGGAAATCCCATGGACAGAGGAGCCTGGTGGACTACAGTCCATGGGGTTGCAAAGAGTCAGACGTGACTTATCGGCTAAACAACAGTACATTGCAATATTATTAGTAAATATTAATAAATACATAATAATTATATATATATATTATATAATTATAAAAGATGTTAAATGTGTATATATACTTAAAGAAATTTTATTCTGCCCCCTCCCCGTTTTGGTCTCTGTCTGAGTATCTAGTCGGAGGGTAGGACAGGGAAATGGCATGACTACTCAGGATCTGTGGGCTCCCTTCCTGACAGGTTACCAACACAACTTTAACACCTATGATGACAGCTTCATCACAGACCTCAACACACCCTACGATTACGAGTCTCTGATGCACTACCGGCCTCTGTCGTTTAACAAGAATGATAGTGTCCCTACCATCACGGCCAAGATCCCTGAGTTTAACTCCATCATTGGGCAGCGTATGGATTTCAGTGCCATTGATCTGGAGAGGCTGAACCGAATGTACAACTGCAGTGAGTACCTCTGAGTCTGAGGACTGGGTACCCCCATTGACCTTATAGGTTTCCCGTACATTTTCCTTTGTGTTAATTTTGCTGATTTCCTGTCCATTGGGAAATGGACAGACTACATAAACTTAGTTTCTCTCTCCTTAGAAAAAAATACACCACCTACCTCACAGAATGGTTACGAAAATCAATTATGTAGCTGCATTTTATGAAATGAGAGTATTGGACCAATGAAAGGAGCTGGAATTGTCCTACTTCTTTGGCTTCCTTCTGAAGGATGCATCATCATGTAAAGCTCAAGATAGTTACAGGCTTGAAAGTATTTTGCATCTTGCAAAATTCTTTGTCGGGCTTAGTGGCTCCTAGAGTCATCTAATCCTCAAGATGGGTTGTTGTCTAAAATGGCTTCACTAGTCTTCTGAGACACATTCTTTAATTCTGTTCAGTATGTACATAGAGAAGATCTACTAAAGACAAAGCTCAGCATAGTTGGCACCTCTTAATTGAAGGGAGTTGACGGTTGGCATCTACAGCAAAGCATGATGGTAAGCCTTTTTATCCTTTGACCCTGTGAGGTGTGCAGGGCCACATCTATGTTCGCAGGTTCCTTGATCTAATGGGCGACAGTAAGAGTTGTATTTGAGAAAAATCCAGGCAACAAAAGTTTCATGATCCTGCTAAACAGTGAGGCCTTAGTAGTCTAAGACTTTAGGCATTTGAAATGACATGCCTCAAGTTTTTAACCAGCTGACAAAAATATCATTTGCAGCCACAACTCATACCTTTTTGGACCACTGTGATTTTGAGAAGGCAAACATCTGTGGGATGATTCAGGGTACCAGAGATGATACTGACTGGGTCCATGAGGACAACGCTCAGCCTGGACAAGTGGATCACACCTTGGTGGGACAATGCACAGGTCAGTAAAGGCAGCGAGGAACTACACTGCGGTGGGCCACCGGATTCAAGGGGTGATGGCAGCCGCGGGTTTTGCTTCAGTAGGAATGTTTGTTATCAAACCTGACACTCTAAAAAAAACAAAAAAAACAAAAAAAACCTGACACTCTAAATGAGGACAAAAAACGTTACTCATATCTTTATTATTAACTCAATAAAAAACATCCAGGTTCTGGACATGCAAAAGAAAGATAAATTTAAGCAATAACAAAACTGATACAGACAGATGGTTGATAAGATACAACTTTGTACTTATAGATTGTCTATTTTATATACAGTAGTGTGTAGTGCAGGGTACTATACTCATTATTTTGTAGTAACTTATAAGGGAAAGTTTTATATATATATACACACACATATATATAATATACATATATATACATAAAACTGAATCACTAAATTTAGTTTATATATATATAACTGAATCATTGTGCTGCATACCTAAAACTATTATGACACTGTAAATCAACTATACTTCAATAAAAAATTTTTAATTAAAAAAAGGATGAAAGTTTATAAATAAGGGTAATGTCTCTAGAGCAGTGCCCTCCAATAGAACTACAGTGTGAACCACATATGTAATGTAAAATTTTCTAACAGTCACATAAAAAAGAAACAAAGGAGTCTCTTCAATAATATATTTTATTTAATCCAATATATCCAAAATCTTAGCATTTCAATGTGTAATCAACATAGAAGCTATTAATGAGGTACTTCACCCTTTTTTGTAGTGAGTATTTGAAATCTGGTATTGTTTTATCCTTATAGCACATTTCACTTTGGACTGACCACAGTTCAAATGATCGATCAGCATGCATGTTTGGTAGCCACCATAATGAATAGCATAACTTCAGATAGTTCCTACACATGATTTGTGCAGTGAAAAAAAAGCCACAAAGTCTGGGGAGACCGGGGTTTAAAATCTGGCTCCATCTGCCTAATTGTGACCACAAGAAGTTGTTTTTATTGCTGCTGTTAAGTCTTTTGGCTTTTGTAAGCCATCAAGCTTGGAGAAGGACGTGGCAACCCACTCCAGTATTCTTGCCTGGAGAATCCCATGGACAGAGGAGCCTGGCGGGCTACAGTCCATGGGGTCACAAAGAGCTGGACACAACTGAGCGACTAAATAACAATAACAAGCCATCAAGCTATTGATACATCATCATGAGCATGGAAGGAGATAAAGCATACAGAGCCTTAAAGGGCAGACCAGCCACTTCACTCCCTATTACCTTTTCCTCCCATCTTTCCCTTTTCTCTGGAGGTTCTATTTATTTTTAAATTTCTATCTTAACACCCTTTTATTATGTGCTTGGTATTGATATCATGTCAACCCTGTTTGCAAGCAGGTGGGGTAATAGGTTATAATTGCCCTTTAAATTCTGGGCTGTTATCAAGTCCCTTAGTCCATACCCGTGTGACTGTTGGTTAGAGTTCCTTCACGGAAGGGACCTAGCTTATCACCAAGATACCAGGCCACCAGGGGGATTGTCAGAGGTCGTAAACCGTGGCCCCTCTTCCTCCCGCCTTGATAGAGGGTGAAAGTCTCTGTCACATATCAGATTATTAAACATATAATCTCCAGTGTCCATGGGGTGGTTTATACCTGAGGTTCTCTCTCAATTCCCATTGTAGCCTCTAATCTAATCTCTCCTGTAGGCTTGCTACTAGGTTAACGTGCAAGTTCCAGCTAAACAGAAACGTGATCTCTGTGTGAGAAGAATCTGCTGACTGACTATTCTAGTACTTTATTAGGAAAGGAATGGACCACGACCCAGAAGAAGGATCTTGAAAAGCTTTATCGGGTTAACTTGATCAGCCACTATGCTTCTTCCACAGGAGGCACTTAATGGGACGGGGTTTCCTCTGCTAGAGAGCACTGCATTATTTGGGTAGATGCATAGACTCAAAGAGCTTGAAGGATAGAAGCCACTTCCCACTTGAACCCCAGAGAGATAAGTGCACACCCAGTCAGTGGCAGCATCAGGGCAAGAATTCAGGTCTCCTAACTCCCCGATCTGAGTTACTGAATTTGTACTTCACACTCCTGACTATATCTGGTGGAATTCCTGATCAAGGACCACCTAGAGACCTCCTTAGACCTGTCAGCTCTTATTTACCTTAACCCAAGCCCTTGGCAATTCACACCACCTAAGTCTCAGGCTTGTAAGATCAAGTATTGAGAAGAACATACATGAAAATATAATTTTCCCTGATGAAATAGTAAAGCCATTACTGTATTTTTCAGCTTTGTGGAAAGCTTATTTAAACATCATTGCTTGCAGTCAATGAGGAAGGCATGTGCCCCATGTATGAGGCAGGATGAAGCAGGGATTTGTAGTGTCACAGAACGCAGAACTGTACCAGATGTTCACTTCCTTTTTACTTGGTGAAATGTTTTGAGTGGAGCATTTGGTAAGAGGTTGAGTATTCAGTTCAGTTCCGTTCAGTTCAGTCGCTCAGTCATGTCCAGCTCTTCGTGACCTCATGGACTGCAGCACTCCAGGCTTTCCTGTCCATCACCAATTCCCGGAGCTTACTCAAACTCATGTCCATCAAGTCGCTGATGCCATCCAATCATCTCATCCTCTGTTGTCCCCTTCTCCTGCCTTCAATCTTTCCCACAGCAACAGGGTCTTTTCCAGTGAGTCAGTTCTTTGCATCAGGTGGCCACAGTATTGGAGTTTCAGCTTCAGCATCAGTCCTTTCAATGAATATTCAGGACTGATTTCCTTTAGGATGGACTGGTTGGATCTCCTTGCAGTCCAATGGACTCTCAAGAGTCTTCTCCAAGGCCACAGTTCAAAAGCATCAATTCTTTGGCACTCAGCTTTCTTTATAGTCCAACTCTCACGTTCATACATGACTACTGGAGTAAGTTTAAATGACTTCTTTATATGTGAGAATTGTTCATTGCCCTTGACTTTGAAGAAGTGAGCTGGTTTTCCAAGTGATGTATATGTTTAGCCACTTGCCTGTTTGAAGGGAGAGAATTTTGAGATACTTGAGTTGGGTGAACCCAACCTCTGGCACAAATATAGACCCTTTACCTCCTATTTTAAGTGTCCTTCCAAGGCTTTTTTTCCATTTAGGAGAAACCTTCAATTGGTCCCTAACATGCCTTGAATGCCTCTACTTTGGACATAGGAAAGGTGATTCTTTACTACTGATCTACACCCAGTTATTAGGCTACAAAAGGTTGAAACTGAATCCTTATCATTGTGAATATGTAAAATCCAACCCTTAAAACTTTGAATCCCACAGTTTCTGACATAACTAGGAGGCCAGCTCTTTTCCTTGGAATGAATCTTTAACAACAAAGTTAATGAAGAAGATGGAATTCATCTCATAGACACTAAATTCCATCAAACTTTGCTTAAACCCTGTATTTCCTTAAGTCAAAGGTGTACATTTCCCAACTTTGGGAACAAAGGTAATCAAAAAGAGACAGTGGAGTGCTATGGCTTCCATCAGCAATTCTGTCTATGGAGACAGAGTGCTTACTGACAAACCACCTTTCAATTTTCCCCGAAGAGTTCTAGCCTTCGTTGCCTGGATAAGGGCCGGTGCTTACTGTTGTCACCTTACCTGGGCTGAGGGAAGCCTGGGGTGTGGATGGGCAGAGATGGGACTTCGGGGTCCTCTCTCCGTAGGCGCCGGCTACTTCATGTACTTGAACACCAGCTTCGGGGCAGCGGAGGAGGCGGCCATGTTGGAGTCTCGGATTCTTTACCCAAAGAGGAAGCAGCAATGCCTGCAGTTTTTCTATAAAATGTCAGGCAGCCCTTCAGATAGACTGGTCGTCTGGATCAGGAGGGACGACAGTACTGGCAACGTGCGCAAGCTGGTCAAGCTGAAGACCTTTCAAGGTACTTGGAGGCGTCCTGCGGGGACTGATTGGGCTTCACACCCAGGACTGTGCTCTTTCCCCTCCTTCCCCTCCCCCGCCCTTTTCACCCTCCTGCCGGTCTCCATTCCTCCACATCCTCCCAACCTTCCTCTCCTCTGTCTCCTCCTCCTTTTCCTTGGCCTCCCTTCTTGTCTTCCAAATGCATAATGCCTGGCATGCTTTAACCACTCAATGGATGCTTTAATCATTCAAAAGCTGCGGTTTCAGGTGAGGCTGAAATATACGATTCTAAGAGGCCAATCAGGGAAAGAAGAAAGGAAACAATTGAAATATAAAAATCCAGTTTTCTCTGGAACTTTGGAGAAAGCCAGGACAGAGAAAACTGATGATTCAAGGGTGGAGACTGGAAGGTTAAAGGAAGCAGGAATTGATGCTGAGGGAAAGAATATGGTTAGATAGTGGACCACAACTGTTTCTGCATCTGTTTCAGCAAAGTGAAGGATACCATTATTTAATACACTGAAGTACCTTGAAACCTACTTATGAATTTGGTGGAAAGTAAGCCATTCATATACATTAACTTCATTAAAAATCATTTCTATATTCCTAAGTGATATTTTGTGTATTTCTATGAGAAGATCATGAAAATCACATTAATAAAATGCCAAGGTAGTTAGGGGGATGTGAGAGCAATCTGACCGAAAATCAGGATCCAGGGTTATAAAAGCTAAGTACTTACATTCTTTTTATTGTGGTGGTGGTTCATTCATAAACAGAGAGGGAAAAATGTGTTTTTCTATTTTTTTATTCAGCAAAGAATTTCTCAATTAAAAATGAGGAGTCCAGGTAAAGGAAGCATTCTCTGTACTTCCAGAAGAAGTGGCTACTCTTTTTTAAAAAAAAAAATTTTTTTTTGGCTGTGCCATGGGACTTGTGGGATCTTATTTCTCTGACAAGAGATCAAACTCATGCCTCCTTTATTAGAAGAGTGGAATCTTAACTGTTGGACTGCCAGGGAAGTCCCCAAAGCCAGTCAATGTTGGTTTTATTTATATATTTTTTAATATTTTGGCCATGCCTCCGAGTTTGTAGGATCTTAGTTCCTTAACCAGGGATTGAACCCATGCCCTCTGTAGTGGAAGCATGGAGTTTTAACCACTGGACCACCAGAAAAGTCCCCATAAGCTGCTGCTCTTGAAGGGAGGAGGCTTCCTTTGTAAAAGACTACTCAGAAGAACAGGGGCCCAAATCGTCTCTACTCAGGCCACTCTGTGAGTAGAAAATGCTACAAATAATGGTTTTGAGGGGTTCACTTTTCTGGCTGAAATTTACAGAGTATCTTTATTAAATGGAGGGATGACAGCTAGGTGCCCTTTGCTGCTAAGTCGCTTCAGTCGTGTCCAACTCTGTGCGACCCCAGAGACAGCAGCCCACCAGGCTCCCCCGTCCCTGGGATTCTCCAGGCAAGAACACTGGAGTGGGTCGCCATTGCCTTCTCCAATGCATGAAAGTGAAAAGTGAAAGTGAAGTCGCTCAGTCGTGTCAGACTCCTAGCGACCCCACGGACTGCAGCCCACCAGGCTCCTCTGTCCATGGGATTTACCAGGCAAGAGTACTGGAGTGGGTTGCCATTGCCTTCTAAGAGGCGAGAATTTGCTGTGTTACAAGGATTGTAAATACGGATATATGAAATTGCCATCTTTTGACTTTTGTCTTATCAAATGTCTGTTTGGAGCGTGCAGTGCTAATATTAAGGGATGTGGTGTGTTTGTACCAGGGGAAAACCCAGAACCTGCAGAATGAAATAATAATAGAAAACAAATTCATGATTAAGATTTTTATGATAAATCAGAGTGGGTCTTTTTTTTTTTTGCTTTTTTTCTTGTTTAGCTGTTTTCCCATATCAGATACGTGACTTTGGAAACGTTCCTTAACAAGTTTATAGCAGATCTCTCCTGTGTTCGTTTGTGAAGATTGCATGAGATCATTCATGTAAAGCGCTTGCCACAGCACCTGGCTCAAAAGACTGCTCCAAAAATGTTGGCCGCAGTTGTCACCAATTTTATTCTCTATCCTCAGGAGATTTTGACCACAATTGGAAAATTGCCCATGTGACCCTCAGAGAGGAAAAGAAGTTTCGCTACCTTTTCCAGGGCACAAAAGGTGACCCCCAGAACTCGAGTGGGGGAATTTACTTGGATGACATCACTCTGACGGAAACCCCATGCCCCACAGGGGTTTGGACAGTCCGGAATTTCTCCCAGGTCCTGCAGAACACGGTGAAAGGGGACAAACTCCACAGCCCTCGATTCTATAATTCAGAGGGCTATGGTCTGGGGTTGACCTTGTACCCTCAGGGCAGAACGAGCTCCGGGAGCTCTGGGTACTTGGGACTCACCTTTCACCTGTGCAGTGGAGAGAACGATGCTGTCCTTGAGTGGCCAGTGGAGAACAGACAGGTGATCATGACAATACTCGACCAAGAAGCCGATGTCAGGAAGAGAATGTCCTCCAGCATGGTGTTTACTACGTCCAAGACCCAGACATCTACAGGTAGGTGGTTGGAAGAACTGCCCCTCCACCTGGAAGGGCCAACAGATACGGTTCCCATCTGTGTAGGAGAAATTAACTTTCTTCTCACACTTCCTTCTTGGGCACATATTGGTATATCCACTGCTGCTGCTGCTGCTGCTAAGACTACCATGCCTAAAATAGATAGCTAGTGGGAAGCTGCTGTGTAGCCCAGGGAGCTCAGCCAGGGGTTCTGTGATGGCCTGGAGGGGTGGGTTTGGGGATTGGGAGAGAGGGGATATATGTATACTTACGGCTGATTCACAATGTACAGCGGAAACCAACACAACATTGTAAAGCAATTTACATTGTAAAGCAATTATCCTCCAATTTAAAATAAATTTTAAAAATACCATCATGTTGGAGCATTAAGTTAAATTTTTCTTTAATTGATGCATAGTTTATTTACAATGTTGTGTTAGTTTCTGGTGTACAGCAGAGTGATGCACTCATACGTATATATTCTTTTTCATATTCTTTTCTCTGATGGTTTATTACAGGCTGTTGAATTTAGTTCCATGTGCCATCCGGTAGGACTTTGCTGTTTATCTATTTTATATACAGTAGTTTGTAGCTGTGGATCCCAAACTCCCAATTTATCCCCCCTACTCCCTTTCCCCTTTAGTAACAACTTTGTTTTTCTATGTAAATTAAAATTTTCAATGTCATCTTCTCTTGTGTTCATAAATTCATCCATTGCGCATCTAGTCACGATTTGCAATGTGCCAAATTCTGTGCCAGTTTCTTAGAACACAAGCAAATCACACAGATTCTGCTTCACTGAGCTCAGTCCGAGAAGACGCATCCTGCTAGTCATTTATTAAATACTCAGAATTTGTGAGGCTCTGTGCTGAACTGATGCACTGACTCCTAAAATATTACTGATCGTCAGTGTGTCTAGGAAGCAAATTTGCATAACAAAGGAATGGGCAAGTTATTATTATTGTTTTTTTTTTTTTTCAAAAGAAGAGACGTAAGCCTTGAAAGGAAGATTCTATAGCTGTCTCTTCCCCTTCATTGAGGAAGTCACTCAGTAAGGGGCCATGACCCCTCAAAGCAGTGATTCTCTGCTCCTCCCTCTCCCAATTCTCAGTTTTAATTCTCCTGGAAAAAGTAAATAACCTGATTTTTTTCCAACACATTTTTTTCTGATTAACAAACCCCTTATGGATAAACAAGGTTCTGTTGTAAGTACAAAGAACTACATTCAGTATCCTATGATAAACCATAATAGAAAAGATTGTTTAAAAAATGTATATATGCATACATGTATAACTGAATCACTTTGCTGTCCAGTAGAAATTAACACACCATTATAAGTCAATTATACTTTAATTTAAAAAAATCCCACAAAACTCTCTATACTCATCAAAGACAATGGAAAGTGAAAGCTAAAGCGATAATGTGATTTTCTGTTATCTGTAACTTTGCAGCTATAAATGGCTCGGCCATCTGGGACAGGCCCTCGGTCGTGGGGTCTTTTGACAACAGTTGCGAATGTTTCAGAAGCATTGACTGGGGCTGGAGTGCTGCCATCTCCCACCAAATGCTGAAAAGGCGAAGCTTCCTTAAAAATGATGACCTTATCATTTTTGTGGACTTTGAAGGTATTTTGCTGGCTTTCCTGACTATGTAATCCTATGTTCTGGGCGTTCTACTGATTTTACATGGATTTTTAAGCATCTCATGAAAGGTGGGGATATTCTGGGGGGAAACTAGGTTAAAAAATAGATGTGCTCTAAGGGAACAACGCTTTACTCTTTTTTTCAAAGACTTCTATCTTGATTTTAACTGTCCTTGGGAGAAACTACAATTTTAGTGCCATCTTTTTGCATAATTTATCAAATGTGACAGTTTTCAGACTGACTTCAGTGTAATCTCAATCAGCCCATCCATGCTCACGTTATGCTTCTTTTTTTAAGTCAGAATAAATAAAACCATGATTGGACTACTTTTAAAAATAAACACAGCAAAATAAGAATGAGGTCTTGCCATGTGTGACAACATGGACGGACTTGGAGAGTATTATGCTTAGTGAAATCAGTCAGACAGAGAAAGCCAAATATTCTGTGTTTTCACCTATATGTGAAATCTGATAAACAAAACAAATGAACGAATATAATAAAACAAACTCACAGATATAAAGAACCAGAGTAGTAGAGGGAGGGACAAATTAGGGGGAGGGGATTAAGAGGTACAAACTACTAGAATGAAATAAATTACAAGGGTGTGACATGCAACCCAGGGACTATAGTCAATATTTATAATAACTTTATGGGGACTGTAATCTATAAAAACGTCAAATTACATGTTGAACAACTTAAAACTAATATAATATTTAAGTCAGCTATATACATCAATAAAAATAAAAAATAATAAATAGCTGACATTATAAAAATCTACTGGATTCAAAACCACTTTCCTGTGTCATTAAAGGTGTTGTCCAAGAGAGGTCGTCGCGGCCCAGGGAACTTTCTCCGGGAGTGGAAGTGCATTGTTGCCCTCATGTCTCTTTGTCTATTTCCTCAAGATATCACCCATCTTAATCAGACTGAAGTTCAAGTTCAAAACAGCAGGCTGACCCCCCAAGGCCTTGTTCTCCATGGCCAGGAGCAGCAGACCTCAGAAGAAGATTCGAGAAAGGCCCCCTTAGAGACAGCCCTCCCGAGCAGCCTGGACCAGGGGCAGAGCAGCCGACAGAAGCGGTCAGTGGACAACACGGGCCCCTTGGAGGACCACAACTGGCCACAGTACTTCAGAGACCCGTGTGACCCAAACCCTTGTCAAAATGAGGGCATCTGCGTGAACGTGAAGGGGATGGTGAGCTGCAGGTAGGCTCTGTGGTCGGGGCGGGGGTGGGGCACAGGTGAGGGGTGGCAGAGAGGAGCCCCAGGTCTTCTTACCCTGCTAGAAAGCACAGTCTCAGGTCAGGCATCCGTAGCATCAGATGGTCAACTGTGGCTGTCCTTGACTCCGTGAGGCTGTGCCCCAAATCAACGGGCAGAGCAAGGGTCCTGCCAGAGCAGAGGAGTCCTGAATCTCCTCCGGGGCATCGTCAATAACAGCTTGAATGTTGTTGGAATTTTGAACTCTACTGCAGGGCTTGAAAGTGACCCAGAGCTTTTAGCTTCCATGCTCCATCATGGTGAGACTCAGGACCAAGCTTAAATCTTCCCTGACTACAGATATTATTATGAGTTATCAATTATGATTATTTCTATTGTCCGTTAGTTCATTGTCCTATAATCATAGTTATGTTTTCAATGATAGTAATAAAAATATCTGATATTTGGGGGCTGCTTACTGTATGTCGTGTGCTTCCCCAAGCAGTATGTATGCATGATCTAAATTATTCCTCACAGCCACCCTGTGACATAAAGGCCCTTCCTTTATGGCATAAGAAATTTGAAACTTAGACACATAAGTAGGGCATAAGAAACTTAGAGACATAAGTAATTTGTCTGTGAATGTTGGAGCTGGGATCTGCATCCAGGTCTGACTGTCTGTTACATTTAATAGTTCTTTTTATAATGCTTGTTACTTGTATAAAATATTTCATAAAAGGATGTATGGGATGACAGAAGCATCACTTTCATTTGACAGAATAGTAGCAGATGTGGGGGCTGGTCTGATTGGTTCAAAATATCAACATTTCTTCTCACCTCTTTTTTTTTCTTTAAACTTTTACTTTTTTATTCATCGTGGATTTTTATATTCTTTTTCTTTTTTTTTTAATAGTAAAGGAAATTTTCTTTAATTACTGATTTTTTTTCTTGGCCACGCCTTGCGGCATGTGGGATCTTAATTCTCTGACCAGGGATCCAACCCAATGCAGAACCTATTCTGCAGTGAAAGTGCAGAATCCTAACCACTGGATTACCAGGGAAGTTCCCTTCTCAGCATTTTTTGATCTCCACTTTGTTTCTTCTTTGTTAAACTTTTATTTTGAGATAATTCCAGATGTGCAGATACGCTGACACAATACTACAGAATTCCCAGTGCCTAGAGTCCACATCTTCGGTAACCAAATTCCAATCAGCAAAGCCAAGAAATGAGCATTAACAAATGCAAATGCTATTAACAAGGCCATAGTTGCTGAGCCGGTCTCTAGGTCAGGAAGCCCTGGGGGCTTGTGTGGTTCCCACCGTCCCCTCCATCCTGTCTCCCCAGGTGCGTCTCGGGTCACGCCTTCTTCTACACGGGGGAGCGATGTCAGGCCCTGCAGGTGCACAGCAGCGTCCTGGGCCTGCTGATCGGAGGCGTGGCCAGCGTGGTCTTCTTGACCTTCACCGTCATCTCCATCCTTTACCAAAGGTCAAGGCAGTGATGCCCAAGGAAGTCAGCCAGAAGCAGAAATGCCCCCCGCCCTTGGACCCTCCCTTTCCTTCCTCTGCTAAGTGTAGTTTGGGGCTGTTTTCTTTCAGCCTTGCTTTGCCTCCAGCCTCCTGTGTGACCCTTCTGTTTTCTATACCCCTGCCCCCACATGGTTCTGTTACCCTGCTCTGTGCTCCCAATGTACCCAGGGTGTCCTGTGACAGCATTCATATCACTTGATTGTAAATTCTTTCTTTAATAGACTGTCTTTCTCATAGACAGTAAGCTCCATGTGGGCAGACCCTCCTTTACCAAGTTAGCCCAATGCTGGGAGCCTGCCTGGCCCAGCACAGGGGATCACTTAACAAAAACAAATGAATGGGCCAATAACTGAATGAATAACTAAGCTATAGAAACTCTCTGCTTTCTACTGCAGGTAAGACATGGACAATGAAATGCACACTTCTTTTTGTACCAGAATCCAATTCTCAAATACCCGTTTTTCCATTGGACACAAGAGTATTATTATTCTTTGAGGATCTTGTGTGTTAAAGAATTTTAAATAAAGATTTCTCCTAGCAACAGCATTTGCTTTCCTCCTCCGATTATAGGGGAAAATCTTTAATAAATTCAAATAGCTATTTTGTCAGTACCTTCAAAACGTCCAGAATTGTATGTGAATTTGTGTGTGTGTCCGTGTGGAGGTGGGGGGGATAATCTTTCAAAAGGTCTTCCTCAGTTCTTTATAAGTTTTAAAGTATATTTGATCTATATTCCTGTATAAAATTATCTTATTAACAAATTAAAAGTATCAGGTGAAGAAAGTATTTGTAGACATACTTTCTTTCCACAGTTCCTAAGGAGACAAAACTTCCCGGGGCGAGAAAGCTGCAAGAGACATCAAATAAGGAGAGCGAAGGTTCCCGTCTTCAGTCAACACAAGCCCCAGAAAGAGCTGGCTCCAGAAGTTTCCTAAAAGAAAATATCAGTACTTAATGGAGCCTGAGTAGTCCAGGGTATCCCTTGTGTGTGTGTGTGCTCAGCTGCTCAGTCGTGTCCGACTCTTTGTGACCCCATGGACTGTTGCCCACTAGGCTCCTCTGATCATGGGATTCTCCAGTCAAGAATACTGGAGTGGGTTGCCATGTCCTCCTCCAAGGGATCGTCCCGACCCAGGGATCAAACCTGAGTCTTCTGCATCTCCTACATCGGCAGGTGGATTCTTCACTAGTGCACCTTACTGCGCCACCTGGGAAGGCATTACATTATCAGCCTTCTAAGTATATACTTCATGGCCATTCTGGAAATAAACATAAGGGGTTAAGAAGAGTCCCTTTCATGCAAAGGTGTGAGAAGAGTCTGTAGCAGGTGCGACCTCCGCACCCAACACCGACTCTCCAGCCAGAGGTGTGTCAGCATCCGCAGGACGATTGGTTAAAACACAGATCACAGGCACTGCCCCCAGAATTTCTCATTCAGTAGCTCTGGGATGGAGTCTACGAATTTGCACATCTAGCAGATTCCCAGGTGATGCTGATGCGAGAACTGCTGCTTTAGTGGACAGAAAAGAGGCCTGAACTTGAGGCTCCCTGGCTACAGGCTTGAGTGGGCCATCTATTAATAACTGGCTCTGCAATTGCCATAAAATCACTCATACGCTTGGTCTTCCTTTACTAATCTTTCAAATGGAAGTAATAGCTGTCTACCTCCTCCCAGCTCACTTTATTTTATTTAAAAACTATTTATTTATTTGGTTGTACTGGGTCTTAGTTGTACCATATGGGATCCTTGTTGCAGCATCTTTAGCTGTGGCATGTGAGATCGACTTCCCTGACCAGGGATCAAACCCCAGCCTGCTGCATCGGGAGCATAGAATCTTAGCCACTGGACCACCAGTGATGTCTCTAAGCCCACTTTAACATCTACAGGGTTACAGAGTATTAAATGGGATGATAGACAAGAACGTAGAGTTAAAATATGTGCAGAGTACTGTCTAACTTTCAGATTGGAGAGATCTACTTCAGTAAAGCTGTCATCCTTTCATGCTCCATCAGAGACTGGAAAAAGAAGTGGTTCCATGTTTGCACAAAACACTAGCATGGGCTGCCCCAAGATGAAATTATAAAGTGGAATTAAGGTTGGAGATGTCTTAACTTCTCCCCCCTTTGTGTCACCCGGTTCTCCCTCTCTTGTTTCCTGTGTTCAAAACACTCCCCACCATGGGCATCTGCCTGCATCACAGGAAAGCAACAAGCGAGGTGGTGATGTGCTCATGTTCTAGGTCAGACACTGCATTCGGTATCATTCTTGAGCTGTGTGACTCTGGGAAAGTGATTAACCTCTCTGTGCTTAGTTCATTCATCTGTAAAATGAAGAAAAAAAGAATACTTCCTCCACCCTGTCAGGGGTTGTTGTCAGGCTTAAATTAGATTCTAGGACAGCACCAAATAAATAGCAAGAACTCAATAAATGTTGGTTAACATAGAGAGTTATCAGCTGATTTCCATGGAGGGTACATTTCCTGTCATTTGCTGTGTCCCTGTCCTGGAGGTTGGTCTGTGTTAAGCCTCATCTCTCCTTGTGATTTTGTTTGTTAAAGGGATGTCCCACACAAGGGAGAAGAGCTATCCTGAGGGCTATGAGTAATACCCCAGGCATATGACAGTCCTCTGCAGTCAGAAGTCATCTGCCTCTCATGCAAGGCCAGGTCAGCTTGTCCCCCTGCCCCAAGGGCCGGCCCTTTCGGCAGCTGTACTGTTTACTTCTGAATCTTCTTGGATCACACTTTGGCTGCAGAGTCAGCGGCCCCCTCTTCATTGTGTGTCCCAGAGACTGGACTAAAACCTTACCAGCTGGCGTGGCTGCTGGCTGATGTGTCACTAGCCCTGGGACAGCTGCAGATTCAACAGACTGAAAACGAAAGCCCAGCCCAGCAGTAGGTTTCTGTGGGTGAATGAAAAAAAAGAGGGGGGGCGGAATAAGACTGTCCTGGTTCATTCTCTAGAAGGCGTGTAGAGGGGAAAGTGGGAAGGTCCCTAGAAGCGTGGAAGGCAGTGGTTTTACTTCCTCAAGTTGCCTTCTACACTCCTGTCTGAAATGAGGGGACCAGGTGATTTCTGGGGCTGCTTTTACTTTGCTTTTAGATCCATAAATAAGATTCTGTCCATGAAGCAGGATAAAAGACAGAAGGAGGGAGTGATCCCGGCTAGTATCTCTCAGAAATGCACACCTGCCTGCAAACCCATCACACCCAGTGCGACTGCGTGCCTATACTCTGACATCCCTTTCTGCATCATTTCTTTTTCTCCTGGCGAGGATGATAATATGAACGTGTGAGGAGGAGGGCATCGACAGTCATTCTTCGTGCCTGGTTTCTGTCATTCTTTTCATACGTCCCAAGTTACTTGTCCTCTGCCCCCCGCCCTCTGGGCTCTCACCCCTCTGCCAAGAGTAAGCTGCACACCTTCGAGGTCCTGCCAAGGGGCTCAGAGGAGGCGCTTCCTCTAATAGCCAGCAGGTGGCGATCAAGCCTCAGGGAAAGCCGGCGGCCTGTTGTGGGAGAAGCCCCAGCGTGGAGGACAACTGTCACTCATCAGCCCAACCCGCCGTCCATCAGAATTGCCCTGACCAGGACGGCTGTGAACTGAGCGCCTCTGGGCATGGGAAACACTCACAGTTCCAGAAAAGCAGTAAAGGGATGTACGAATTTCCTCGATTAATCAAAATCAAACTCCTCTTGCATTTGGTGAGGTAGGGGGTCGGGGTGGGCTGTTTGGCAGGATGGAGGACCCGGGATGATACCCATCAAAAGTGGCTCCCAAAAAGGCAGGGTCCTAAGTCAACCTTGGAACATGGGAAGTGGGAGGTGGCAGCCATCTGCTCAGGACTTGCCCAATCAGTTCCTGTTTCTTTTCATGATGAGGAAAGAGCCTGGTGGGTTTTTTTTTTTTTTTTCTTGTTGTTTTTTGTTTGCTTTTTTCCTGGACTTCTGAATTTGCTGTGTAGTTTCTAATAGTCATCAGCATACTTCGTTTGGGACTTGGCTCTGCATGAAAAAATAAAAACCTTGGGATGAGAACGGGCTGGAGTAATCCCCAAAGTTGGCCCATTCGTGCAGGGGGAACACTCATGACCTTTCAGTTCGTCACCTCAAAGTTTTCAGGTGAAAAGGAAAGAATAGATGTCTAGATAATTATTTTAAAAATAGACAAGATGCTTGTATCTAGATCAAACCCACACCACATGGAAACTAGTATTTGGAGATAAATAATAAGAGTCTGGCACAGGGCTGGCTTCAGTAATTGTGCCCATCCTTCTTCTTTTTTTTCCCCTGTCTGCTCCATATTCACTTAATTGTAGAGTCATGAAAATTGTTTCCTCTCGAGAGCGTGTAAGAGGATAAACTTCAACATCTGTCCACCAGGACATAAGGAAAGATGGGGTGGTGAGGTTGGTAAATGGGAACAATCAGGGGCTTCATCCCCACCCCACTTCCTTCAGGACCCGGGATGGGAACAGAGAGACAGGGGGCTGTGTCAGGCCAGGGGGCAAGTCTGTTCTCTGCTCTTGGCCACTGCTTGACACTGGCGGAGATAAAGGATGATTTGCAATGAGCCCCCAGAGGGACAGGTGGCCTGTGAGTGATGCTGTTGCTCCTGGGAGAAGGACACCTGGGGTCCATCTGATGCTGGGGAGGCCGAATTCAAAGCAGGCCTCCCCTGGGAACCCACTCATCATGGCTTCATAGGCTTTCCTGCTTCCCCGGGCTTTCATCCCCTGGGACAGGCCCTCCAACCTGAGCTCAAAGGGCCCTGAGGTAGTCACGGCTGGAAGTCTATCTCTAGAGGTCCCCACCTGCAGGAGGGTTCTGAAGGCACCTGGGGCTGGTCTGGGCCTCTGATGGCTCTCCCTACACTGGTGGGTGACAGGGGTCCGGTATATGCCCACTGGGCTGTGTGGGCCTGGGGCAGGGTCATGCCTAGGACTCCAGGAAGACAGACTGGACCCCTGTGGGAAGCACAGAAGACCAATGTAAAGGCATGTCTTGGAGCAACATTGCCCAAAGATTGCCAACCTGCCTGTGTGCTTTGGGTCCTTGTGAGAAAAGTCATCTTGTCACCTGTAGGATGATTTCCTTGTAGGAAATCTTCAAAGTCAGTCATTTGTTGCGTGTTCCCTCATGTCCCCACAGGCATCTGATGAAGAGTACCCTACCCATCCTGATGACCCCTGTGTCTCTCCTGATGACCCTTGACACCCAGGCTTAGAACTCCCCTGGATTCTCACTAGGGTCACTAGAGTTTACTGTGCCCTCCTCAAAGTTCCCCTGTGGTCAGCCTCTCCCTGCCTTTCAAAGTGATACTGGAAATGATCTTCTGCTTTAAGCAAGTTATTTTTATTCTATTTATTTATTTCTGGCTGTGCTGGATCTTTGCTGCTTTGCACAGGCTCTCTCTATTTGTGGCGAGCAGGGGCCCTTCTTCATTGTCGTGCGCGGGTTTCTCATTGTGGTGGCTTCTCTCGCTGTGGAGCTCAGGCCCGAGGTCACACGGGCTTTAGTAGCTGCAGCTCACGAGCTCTAGAGCCAGGCTCAGTAGTTGTGGTGCATGGGCTTAGTTGCCCCGCAGCATGCAGAATCTTCCCAGACCAGGGCTCAAACCTGTGTCCCCTGCATTGGCAGGCGGATTCTTAACCTCTGGGCCACCAAGAAAGTCCTGAAAATGATCTTTTATTTGCATGATACTTGACATTTCCAAAACATATTCCTGTAAACTATGCTTTGGGGGCTTAAGAATAGACTTGAGAGGTAATTAAAATGATTCCCATTTTTCAGATGGGTAAGCCAAGGGCCAGAGAGCTTTAGTGAAGTGTCCAGAAGAATGAGGAAAGGTGTCTTCTGTTCCAGGAGCCATGTGCTTTCTGCTACATCCCGCCAATGAGACCTCAAGCTTTCCCTTCAACAAAGAAGGCGATGGAGATCTTCGGGCCCTTACTTCTTCCTGGGAAAGACATGAAGCTGCCATTTTTCAGGGCTGATACCCCATGCTTGTCAGCGATCTCCAAGGACAGGGTATAAGAGGGTGGCTTTCAAGCCAGCTTGGAGGGGCAGGAGTCGTATGGAAGAGTAGTGTTGGGGGTGGCCCAAAATTTCATTCGGGTTTTTCCATCCGCTGTTACGAATGAATGTAAATGAATACGAACACCTACGAACTTCATGGCCACCCCCAATATTTGGAGTCTTATGGATTTCTGGTCCCTCCAGCTCCCATATGTGTAGCATCTCTGCAGAGACCGGCCTGAATGATGTGGCAAGGCCTGTTTTAAATTCATTTTCCTACCCTGGTGTTCCTACAGAGAAAGGAAACAGAACAGCGGAAGCTGTCCCTGATTTATGCTCTAAGCTGTGCTCCCCGGTGCAGCAGCTTCTAGATACATGTGGGTCCTTAGCACTGGAAATCTGCTGGGCACCTGTGGTGTAAAGCACACACTAGGTTGTGAACACTTGATGTTAAAACAAGAAGGAATATAAAATAGCTAATTAAGAACTTTGCACAAATTACACCCTGAAATGCCAAGATTTGGGATCTGTTGGGTTAAATCAAATATATTACTGCAATTCAGCAATATATATATTACTGCAATTTTACCTCCTGACTTTTTGTAAAGTGGCTCCTACAAAATTTAAAATACACGTGGGACTTCCCTGGTGACCCAGTGGTTAAAACTCTGTGCTTCCAATGCAGGGGGCTCAGGTTTGATTCCTGGTTGGGGAACTAAGTTCCCACATGCTGTGAGGTTCAGCCAATTAAAAAAAAATACACTTGACTCACCTTATAGTCCAACCAGACCATTCTGCCCTCCCCGCGTTCCTCGATAGTTCAAAATGTGTTCCTTGTCACATAAAGGATTCTAGGAAGCATGCTTTTCTTCCTATTTATATGAATAAAGTATAAACGTCATAAAGTCAGGGTTGGGGAGGAAGTCTTCAAAATACAAAACTAAATGCCTTCCTTTCTGAATGATGTATACATTATTTTACAAAGAAAAACATCAGGACAGGGACTTTCCTATGGTCCAGTGGTTATGGCTCCAAGCATCCACTGCAGAGGGCACAGGTTCCATCCCTTGCTGGGGAACTAAGATCCTACCTGCCATGTAGCACAGCCAAAAATAAATAAATAAAAATATTCACACACACACACACACACACACAAACAAAGTAAAAAAAGACATCAGGGCAAACGACCAGAAAATTCCAAAGTCCTGTGACCCATGTAGTCATGTGATGGCAGCTTACCCCATGAGAGATCGATGGATCTTTTTTCAGAATATTTATCTGTTTACTTGCTTGTGCTGGGTCTTAGTTGCAGCATGCAAACTCTGTTGCAACACATGGGATCTAGTTCCCTGACCAGAGATGGAATCTGGGACCCCAGCATTGCGAATTCAGTCCCTCCGTGACTCTCTTCTCCAGTACTCTTGCCTGGAAAATTCCATGGATGGGGGAGCCTGGTAGGCTACATCCAGTTCATGGGGTTGCAGAGTCGGACATGACTGAGTGACTTCAGTTTCTTTCTTTCTATAGTTCCTTTTGGAGAAGGAAATGGCAACCTACTCCAGTGTTCTTGCCTGGAGAATCCCATAGACAGAGGGGCCTGGTGGGCTGCGGTCTATGGGGCTGCAAAGAGTCGGACACGACTAAGCAACTATCAGACAGACACACATACACGCACACGCGCGCACACACACACACACACACAGGTCTCTTAAGGTATGAAAATGTTTGCAGTCCCAAATATGACCTGCAGGTGACAGTACTTCACTGGTGGTGAGGGAATTGAAGGCGACGAGCCCAGCATTGCAGAAGCATTTTGGTTTGGTTTTTAAGGAGTGAGAGGTCAGATGAACAAAAGCTTAGAGGACAGGCCAGCACCTGTGTGTTCAGATCTCTGCCCTGTTGGCCTAAACGTCAGTGGTATATTAGCTCCTGGGCTCACTCAACCTGCCACACCAGACACACACAGTGTGGGGAAGGTTGTCAGCTGCAGAGCTGTGAGCCTCTTTTCATCTGGACAAATCAAGCTTTCCCACATGACACCCTTTCCCTGAATTTTCCACACACCTGGAAGCCATGCCTTTGGGAAAGGTGACTTTGGTTGTATTTGCGTATTCAGCAGACAGAATAGGGTGGACATATTTGCAGCACGCAAGCCGTATTACTGATACTATCCAGAGAGACCCTTCTCAGAGTGATTACTCCTAAGGATAAAGGAGAGTTTGCAGGTCACCATGTCTACAGCTCAGACCTCATACAGATTCTACAGAGCAGTGTGGGGTCCTTAACTTCTTTTTAAAAAATAATCTGAAGATAAAACTTGTGTCATCTTCTCCCCTGGACTGTGAGCAGGACCTGTGTCTCTGATGAGATATCACTCCCATGAGTAGATTACATTACAGGGAAAAGATGAAGGGACCTTGCCGGTGTAATTAAGGTCCCTAATCATCTGGCTTTGAGTTCATCTCAAGGGAGAATATCCCAGGTGGGCCTGACCTAATCAGATGAGTCCTTTAAAAGTGTGTCTGGAGATCAGAGACTGAAGAAGTACCAGAGATTCCAAGTGGCCACAGAAGCTCTTCTGTTGACTTTGAAGAAGCCAACTGCCCTGCTGGGAGAAGACCATAGTGCAGGGGATGGTAAGACACCTCCAGGAACTAAGATGACCTCAGTGCTGTAATTGAAGAGGAGAAATCTGCCAAGCAACTGCTGAGCTTGGAGGAGGATCCTAGCTTTCAGATGAGACTGCAGCCCTAGCTGACAGCTTGAGTTCAGTGTGGTAAAACTTTGAGCCAAAGGTGGCGTTAACCATGCCCAGCAACTGTGTGATAACTACCGGATATGGTTTTCAACCTCTTACTTTGTGGTAGTATGTCACACAGCCATATAAAACTAATATGGGAAATACAGGACCTGTTGCAGAAATATCTATTGCTAACAGAAGTCACAGGGCTCTGTTTTCAGCTGTCCATGAAAATGCCAACCAAGCCACATCCAAATGTCATAACAGACTTTTTTTTTTTTTGGATTCTCCGACAGTCAGGTACTGAAAACTTTACCTCCTGTTTAAAGCCTCTTAAGTTTCTGGGCTCCATATGCTGAGTGGGAATGTGAATTGTGTGAGGAAAGATGTTATCCCTCAGCTTGTGAGCTTCAGACACCCCCACCCACATCCCCACGCCTGGAGAAGAGAAGTGACCATTTGCTGGAGAAGAAGGAGTTAAATTCTGGTGGACGTGGAGAAGCCTGAAACAGCGGCAGTAGCCTATTGCAAAAGTGGAGACAATTTATATTAAAAAAAAGCTTCACACCATCTTTTTAGATATTTTATTATTATAATCAGGGGAAAGACATAGAACTATATGTTGTTGTTGAGTCGCTAAGTCATGTCCGACTCTGTGATCCCATGGACTGCGGAATGCCAGGCTTCCCTGTCCTTCACTATCTCCCAGAGTTTGCTCAGATTCATGTCCACTGAGTCAAGAACTCCATGAACAGAGCTGTATGCTGGAATGCTATTAAGACATGATTGAAAATCCCAAGTCATAACTTTAGAAACCTATAGCATCTCACTTCAAAGCTGCTGCTACTGTTGCTGCTAAGTCACTTAAGTCGTGTCCGACTCTGTGCGACCCCATAGACGGCAGCCCACCAGGCTCCCCTGTCCCTGGGATTCTCCAGGCAAGAACACTGAAGTGGGTTGCCATTTCCTTCTCCAATGCATGAAAGTGAGAAGTGAAAGTGAAGTCGCTCAGTCATGTCCGACTCTTCACGACCCCATAGACTGCAGCCTACGAGGCTCTTCAGTCCATGGGATTTTCCAGGCAAGAGTACTGGAGTGGGGTGCCATTGCCTTCTCTGCACTTCAAAGCTAATACCTCTGAAGTGATGAGTCACTCTTTTCATGGGTGTTCAAAAAATACAAAGCCCCTCCTTTATTTTGGACACTTGGGGAATCAGACTTCTGCTGGCCCGAGTCACTGACTTTCTCTAGGGGATGTAGAACCCCATTCGACAGCACCTTCGCCTGCCACAAATAAAATGTGTTCTTCCTACAGGCCACTTCTATGACCTTACTTGTTTCCTTTGTCTTCTAAAATGGTTGTGACTTGTGACTCAGAATAATGTCTTCTGCCACCTCTGTGCTTGCTGGTTGCTATAATCTTTCTCATCCCCACAAAACTTTTTTTTTTAGTCTTTCAACCTCTGTGAAGTTCCCTACACAAACCACAAAGGGCTATGTCTTCCCACGGTGTTTCTTAATTTCTGGCCTTAGCAACCTAGATCCTGAAATCCCCACGGACTTGTATTTACCTCTTTCTCCAAGTAAACAGTATGACTCGGACGGGAGGGTGGCAGATGTATGACTCATCCAGGAGAGGATGCCTTGCACTGGACTCAGAATGTTATTCTGGGCTGAGACTACCTCTGTAGTTTGTATCCACTGCTCAGTGGTGGATGCTCTGACCTCACACCCTCTGAAGTATCAGTACAGACTTCATTGCAAGACACTGACTTACCAGAAGGTCCCTTAATGCAAGAAGGTTTTGCCCGGTGGAACCAGCTTTATACACTGAGAGATTTCAGGGACGTGGGAAAGTAGTGGGCACTTGCCAGGTGAAGTAGGCACCACATCTCACTTTGTGCCAACACCAGAGTTCCCGTTCTTCCTTCCCTCAGAAATCTGCTGCCCAGAGCCCTGAAATCATTGCTGATTGAAAACCAGTGACCCCAGGGCCAAGCATGGCTCCTGCTGTAATTAACAGGTTCATAGATCACTCTTTTTTACAATGTTGAATTCTGTTGCTTATTTCAGGGTATTCTTGGCAAAGAGCAGTGACTGAACTATGCCTCTTTGAGTTGAGCAGAAAACCAGCATGTACTGTACTTCTCCAATGTTTTGTTTGTACAGCTTTTCTGGAATGTGGATCCAGCATTCTGACTTGAAAGGGGGGAGGTACAGGCACACCTTGAGTGTGTGTGTGTGCATGCGTGTGCACATGTGTGTGTGTGCACTGGGGGTGAGGGAACATGCCTCCATTAATGAATGTTGGCAAAGAACCAGATCCCCATCCTGGGGAGCCCCACAGGAGGTTCCTGTCATTACAAAGTTCAGGACAACAATTCCCAGAGGATCCCTAAGAAGTGGGTGGAAGGTCAGTGTTTCTTATAGTTCTGTGATTTCGAACAGGAGAACCACAGCCTTCTGAATGCAATGCTTTCCCTGGCTGATCACATCAATACTGCCTAACCCTGTCTCAGTTTTCATGGACAGAACCCCAGAAACCAAATCAGTAAAGCCATTCTTTTCCTGATGTCTAAATCGAATTCAGTTGATCACCCAGCCTAACCTCTGGCTCTGTCTTCTCAGTACCAACTTCTGCCCAAAGTTGATCATCCCCTGGAGAATTTTGAGCTTTATAATCATTTCCTTCAGGGATTTTAAATAATGAACTCTTCAGTTGGGATAATGATGTGACAATTTGCTGGCAAATGTGGGCATAGGTATATACGTCACTTGTGAGTATGTAGGAAAACGGGGGAAAAAAGAGTTCATTTCCTTGAAACGTGATTGTGATTTCTGTCTGTCTGATCTCTCCCTTCTCATAAAGAAAAGAGAGACAGAGGTAGAATTTAATTAAAAATAAAAGGAAGTGATTTTAAACAGTAAAACTATTAAAACTCTTTCAAATCTCAGCGAATAAATGGTAATTGAATCTCAGCCTCTCTGGTCCTTTCTTCCTGATGGTTGGACCTGTTAGATTCATTCTTATGAAGACCACACTGCCCATATTTTCAGAGAAGTCCCACATTTTTTATTCTACTTCATTATGGCCCCAGGATCAGACTGTGATTTGGAATATTTGGTTGCTGTAGCTACAGCACATGGTAAACTTTGCTATGGATGTGATTTTAATAAATATTTATATTATATTTTTATGAAATGCACACACACACACACACACACACACAGGTGAAACACACACAGCCGCATAGTTCACAAACAATCTGCACCATCTGTTCATCAAGGCAAAGTGTCATTAGGAGCACAGACTAGCCAGCTGGAGAGCTTTTCCCAGAAGATTTCTAAGTAGTTAGAATAAATACCAATTAGACAGTAGAAAACTCTGAATGTATATTGGCCTGGGAACTTAGGAACTGAAAGAATTAACACAGAGAGACCTATACAGCATATCCAGGGCCTCTCAATCCATAGTAACTACAAAAATAATAATATACAACGCTGTAAGATCATTCAAACTTTTCTAGCATGCACAGAAAAGTACCTGGTTAAAGCTGTTAAATATAATTCATGACAGTTGGGAGGGTCTGTTTTCAGTGCAATATATCACATTTGGAAATGAATGGATAGACAAATATATATATTTTTGCTTATAAAAAGTGGAACAAACCAAAACCTAAGGCTGTTCTACTAAACTATTAATAATAAAAATGTAATCAGCAGGTGGTCAGCTGGGATCTAATCATCTAATCACACTTCCTCTGTCCATTCATTCCTCTTAGCTCCAACCTTAACACACAGTAACACGTATGTATGTGTTTAGCATCAGGAGAGTCATGTCTTCTGTGAAATTCTTGTAAATATCATCATTCACTTAAAAGCATCTTGATGATATAATTTCCTCCCTATTTTTTCATTGCCTTTTTTTTCTTTTTTCCTTTTTTGATCTCTCTTAGCTAAGAAAACACCAGGAAAATATTGAACTTTCTCCATGGCTAATTTTCAGTTTTCATTTTGGAGTCATTTTTCAGTGTTGCAGTAAAAGTATTGGGTCATTAACACAGAAATCTTAACATGTCGTCCTTCCGTTATTCTCTATATTTTTTCCTTGTAGTTTCCTCCATCCCTCTTTTCTTTGTTTCTTCCTCTCTTCCATTCTTCCTTCCTAGAATTCACTGAAGAGTTTCCTAAGTCCTGGCCTTTTACTTATTATTTTAATCAAAGCTTATCTTTGGGCCCAGGGTGTGAAAAGGAAAAATGTCTCTGAAATTCTATTTTACAATATAGACAGAGAAGTTGGCTTGAGTTTCAATTAAATACTATACACATTTGGTATCCCACAAGAGACAGGGGTGGGGCAGCAACATAAATGCAACAATTTCCTTTGGTCTGTCTTTACAAAAGAAAGCCTCTTCCCTCATAAAAAAAAGTCTCTTCAGCAACTGCTCCCAGAGGCCTGCGGAAAAAACATGTTACCCATGGCTTGGAAAGGATCTCTTTTGCAGAGCACATCCACTGTTTCCCAAGAGGTCCCATGGGCTGGATTTTCCTGTCCTTAGTTGAGCAATGAATAAGCACTGGATGTGTTTTCCAGGGATGAACTGGTTGTTTCCGGGGTGGAAACATTGTATGTTCCTGAAAAACACAACAGCAGCTCAGCTGAAGGTCACCGCTTCATGATCACTGGGGTGTGAATCTCTGCTGCTCGCCCAGGGGGCACTCTACTCCAGGAGCCAGCTAAGCCATGCCTGGAAACGAACCCATGCCTGCCCTCCTCCCCAGACCCAGAAGTCCTGGAGAACAAACCAAGCTGTTCTCAAGCATGCGTGGCAGCCGATAAGACAAGCACTAACTACTTCACATCACACCAGCAGCCAGATTTCTACAGAGGACAGGGAGATCTTGACACGGGCAGCCCTCTGCATGCTGCCTCATGCAACGGCCTGGGGGACATTCATATGGAGGAACATCCCTGGTCCCCTTGGGTTGGTGTGACTTGGGGAAGCTCTCAGGAGGGGTCTGAGCCGGGGAAAGGGAGGAAAGTCAAAAAAAAGAGGAAATTGCAGGGGAAGAAGAGGCAGGACCAGGAAAGCAGCAGGAGTCAGGGGATAACAACAGGGGTAGCAGGGAGAACGGCCCAGGAGCAACGGCACAGACTGATGCCAGCGTGGGGCGGGGGGGAGGACAGAGCAGGCGAACGGTAGGGGCTGTGTGTTGGGCAGGGGAAGTGACACGGTGCCCACCCTACCATCAGATGGGCGGACTGCCACGGCTAACAGGGTTTCCATCATTGCCTGGGGGAGCCCTTGGGGCTGCTGACAACATAAACCAAAGTTATAGTGATTATGGAGCCCTCGAATAGGCCCCCTTGGATCAGCATGAATGACCCTGAAAGGCTGAGTGGCAGCGGCCCGGAGACTCGGGCCCTAGGACCTCGGGATCTGGGCCCCAGCTCTTGATCTGATGGGTTCAGAAACAGGGAACACACTTCACTGGCCTTACATAATGTGTAACTCAGATTCTGTGGAATCATTTCATAGAGTTTTCACCGTTCTCACTTTAATGCAAATGCTAAACACCATCCGGGGCTTCCCAGGTGGTACTGATGACAAAGAGCCTGCCTGCCAGCGCAGGAGACGCAAGAGATGCGGGTTTGATCCCTGGGTCAGGAAGATCCCCTGCGGGAGGAAATGGCAGCCCACCCCAGGATTCTTGCCTGGAGAATCCCATGGACAGAGGAGCCTGGTGAGCTACAGTCCATGCGGTCCCAAAGAGTTGGACACAGTGAAGCGACTTAGCACGCACAAACACGATCCAGGGGCAATGCCCGCCGAGGGGAAATGTTCTAACATACCCTGGATCTCGGATGATTTCACAACAGATCCAACAAAAAGCGAAGGTCCTCCAGTTTCATGAGTAAAACATCAAGCTGAAGCCCCAAATGCCAAGTTCTCCTGAGCTTTAATAAGTAATAGGCATTCCCCAAATTCACTCTTATCCAGAGAGCCATGGTCTGGAAGGCTTTCGACACATTTCATACATTTCTTCGTTTGTGAGATCTGTTCAGTTTGGAGGAGCTGGAAGGAATTCTAGTGCCTGTTTTCCCTGGCAGGAGGTGAGGAGTTGGGGTGACATGGGACAGGAGTTTCAGCTTGCCAGAACAGCTGAGGCCCACGGCCCAAAGTCATTCACATCCTTCATCTTATGTCTAAAGGGAGAAAATGTTCACTGCACATATCCCTAATAGAATAGCTAATTCGGGTGATCCCTCATACGTATGCAAGGTTTTAAAAATGCCCATGTGTAAAACAAGAACACTCCAAAAAAAGAAAAAAAAAAAAAAAGAAATGAAACTCACAGCGTGGGATGCTATGGTAGGATCCTCTAATTATTTTCTTCACTGTACCATAACCCAGAACTATGACCTACCTACTCTTATATAACATGAATAGGAGTTTGTGTTTGATCAGGATAGCAATTAACATACAGTTCCCATTTTTATGGTGGATATGGTTTTGATGTAGAGTTCTCTGCAGGCTGAAGGCAGTTGCCCTCTGTACCAACCTCCTGGTAGTTTGGGAAAATATAAGCAAGTATTTAACCTCTGCCCCAAGTAAGGCCACTGTGGGTCAATGTTATGAAGTGGAAAGTTGGACACGAGGGGTGAGATTTCCCCCCAGGGCAAATATGTTTAGGTCAACCCAGGAAACATCTAGAGGACGCTACGTACCTGTTTTACCAAACAAATTGTTAAATCTTCTTGATATTGGAGAACTCATAGAAAATACAGGTGTAGATGAACCTATGGATGTTGACTAGAGAAGAAAAAAAGAATTACAAAGTAAACATGTTAGTCCAAGGTCCTGTTTGAATCTGTAAGATGATTTGTTTGCTGCCCTCTCGTGGTCACTGCCTGCATCTTCTCATCTCACCTAAGGAGAGGGCCTGGATGAAACCTGAATTTCTATTTCAGACAAATTAAGCGGGAAAGCCTACTGGTGACCATTAAGAATCTCCCTGCAATGCAGGAGGCCTGGCTTCAATCCCTGGATCAGAAAGATCCCCTGGAGAAAGGAATGACAACCCCCTCCAGTGTTCTTGCCTGGAGAATTCCATGGACAGAGGGGCCTGGTGGGCTTAAGTTCTTGGGTGCCAAAGAGCTGGACATGACTGAGTGAATACCACTTTCAATTTAAGCAGGAAAGCCACCTTTCGAAACACCGGAATCTCGTCATAGGTATTAGGCAATTGACTTCCAAATACGTATTTTACTGTTTGATAAGGTTTATCATCTTCTGACATGTGAAAACAAGTAGTTATTTTCCAAGAAGAACTACACAAAATTCATCATTATTCTTCAAATTGTGTTCTCAAGGCTCATAAATGGCCTTGAGTTTCCCCAGAAGATTGCTTCTCATTGAAATTTGGTCTTAACTTCCAGTTGATACTCTCTGTGCTATTGGCCCCTATAACCTCTATTTTAAGATGTGGGGACAGCATCTAAATGCTAGTTCATTGCCATGGTTTTGATTAAAAGGCAGAATCAGGTACAAAGCAAAGATGGTGGAATAATCTGTAATTATTACACTACACTACAATTGGTAGTGGAGAGAGAGGGGTTTTTCAGAGTCTCTACAAAGAAACTATTTACCTTTGAGTGCTGTGAAGACCATTTTGACCGTGAATACTTATTCAGCAAGGCTTCCTGCACCTGCAGAGTTTAAGAGAAGCTGCTGTCAAATGCTGAGAAGGGTTTGGAGAGAAAGGAAGCCTTCTGTACTGTTGGTGGGAATGTACATTGGTAATAGCCACTGTGGGGACCAGTGTGGAGGTCCCTTAAAAAACTAAGAACAGAGCTACCATGTGACCCTGCAATCCCCCTCCTGGGCATATACCCAGAGAGCAATACGGTCCAAAAGGATGCATGCACACCAGTGTTCACCGTAGCACTGTTTACAACAGCCAAGACATGGAAGCAATGTAAATGTCCATCGATAGTGGAATGGATAAAGAAGATGTGGCACATATATACAATGGAATATTACTCAGCCATTAAAGATAATGAAATAATGCCATTTGAAGCAACGTGAATGGACCTAGAGATGGTCATACTGAGTGAAGTAAGTCAGAGAAGGAGAAATACTGTGTGCCATCTCTCACATGTGGAATCTACAAAGAAATGATCAAATGAACTTATTCACAAAACAGAAACAGACTCACAGATTTAAAGAAAGAACTTACGGTTGTTAGGAGGGGAGAGTGGGGGGAAGGGATAGTTAGGAAGTTTGGGATCAACATGTATACACTGCTGTGTTTAAAATGAAGAACCGGCAAGGTCCTACTCTATAGCACAGGGAACTCTGCTCAATGTTATGTAGCAGCCTGGATGGGAGGGGAGTTTGGGGGAGAATGGATACATGCATATGTAGGGCTGAGTCCCTTCACTGTTCACCTGAAACTATCACAACATTGTTAATCAGCTCTATTCCAATATAAAATGAAAAGGTTAAAAAAAAAGAGGCCATTGTCAACCTAATATGTCATGGTTCGTTAGACTTTTCTAGGAGCATGACTGTCATGGTTCTTACCTTCTGATCCCAGAGGCATCCAAAGAGTAAAATGAATAATCCCTGAAAAAAATTAGAAAGAAGTGCATTTTAATCATATTATTTACTAATCATATTCTTGTCTAGCAAAATAGGAAGTATTGTTCACATAGCATAGGATTTGTAAGCTCCTTCTTGCTACAGCTGCATTTACGGTCAAGTAGATGACAATGATGTAGCAATTTATGGTCAAGTAGATGACAATGATGTAGCAGGTTCACACCAAGGGACCTTCAATGTTATAATGTTATAAGGATATTTTCAATTTCCCTATTTCCACCCAATTATAAGCTGGAGGTCCTGCTGGTTATGTTATTAAACATGCCTCTTATGTCTACAGTAGCCCTCATAGTTGTAATGGGAACATAGGGCATGAGGTAGAATAATCAGTACCTCCTAGTCAAGACATCATTAGACGTGAGCCTTAGAGTTTGGAGTAGCAGAATTTGCGTGGTCTTGGCATGAGCATCTAGGGTGATGTCTCAGCATGACCTCCAGATGCCCTGCCTACTCACCAGCGCATGGGAGCCTAGGGTTACCATTCATCTATTGGTCAAATCACAATCAAGCATCCCCTCCTTGTGCTCCAAAGGCTTGTTAAAGCCCTCCCAACAATGTGACTTGTATTATAATTAGTTTTGCACTGCTGGAGAGCAAAGGGAATGTCTTTTACATTTTCGTATAATGAAAGTGAAGTTGCTCAGTCTTGTCCAACTCTTTGCGACCCCATGAACTGTAGCCTGCCAGGCTCCTCTGCCCATGGGATTGTCCCCGCAAGAATACTGGAGTGGGTTGCCATTTCCTTCTTCAGGGGATCTTCCTGACCCAGGGATCAAACCCAGGTCTGCTGCAATGCAGGCAGACTTACCATCTAAGCTACCAAGGAAGCCCATTCATATAATGAATGGAGCAGAATTCTTTCAGCCTTCAGCAAATGTTACCTGAGAACCTACTATGTGGTACCAAGCATTCACTTCATTTGTTGAGGTTACCCAACTTCTAGCCTGTTCCAAGGTCTTTGCTTGAACTAGGGATGTACTGATAAGTAAGAGAGGTGCCTCCACCTCACCAAGGCAGAGCGCATTTAATGCTTGTGAAAATTAACTGGAGAGGCTGTTTGGTTTAACGGTGGTATTTGCGTTTAGGATATAATAGATGGCATCAAGATAACATTGGATAAATAGCAGAATCCAGTGTAGGGGAGGGACTTTCCTCCCATGTGCATCATCAAGGCACTTAGCAGGAGGCACATATGCAACTAAACTATAATGCAGGTGATAAGAGGTGTGAGGTTCCATGGGAGCAGAGGAACGTGCCTTTTCTCTTGCACTGAGTTCTTGCCATTACTGTTCTTTAGGGCCAGGGCTGCCTCTGAACTCAAACCCTTCCTCATTCCTCCCCTTGTTTGTGTTTCTACCATTGCAGATCCTGGCTGAGAGCGCTGCCCTGCAGAGCATACCTGGAAGGCATTGAGGAGGGTGAACACAATGTGGAACACAGCGTTGCTCCCCTGGAACACGGTGGCCAGCCCAAAACCCCAGGTGAGCCCCAAGAGCGGCGTGAGGACCCCAATGCTCTTGGCGACCTGGAACAGGCTGCTCTTCTCCTGCTTGCTCGGCTTGTCCCCAATGGAAGGCCTCAGGATCTTGGTGATGACCACGACTGTGATGGTCATGTTCACCACCACGATGATCAGGGCCGGGATGACGAAGGCCAGCAGGGCTTTGGTGTCCTCCCAGTTGAGCCAGCAGGCGTTCTTCCTCGTGTAGACCTCCCGGGGCTGGGTGGCCCCCACTGTGATGATGGAGATGACCAGAGGGCAGCCGTACCCCAGAGAAAAGGCGATCATCTTCTGAATGGACTTGCTCGTGTCGTGCAGGATGAAAACCAGGCGGTAGAAGAGCATGAGGCCCAGGGTCAGCATCCAGAAGAAGACGCTGAGGTAGAAGAAGTGGACGAAGAAGGTGGCGGCCACACAGGCTGTCTCGTTGAGCGGGAAGTGATGGTCGTGGATGGCGGCGGCCACGATGAACCAGACATCGGCCACCAGCAGGGAAGCGGTGATATTGACAATGCAGATGTGGCGCATGGAGGAGGTCCGGTTCTTGGTCACCGATTTCCACACCACGGCCTCCACGACGAGGCAGGCTGCTAAGCTCAAGATGGAAAAGCACAGCCCGATGTAGGAAATGATATCCAGCAGGATTTTCAGGAGAGAATCGGGGTCTGGGGAGTCGGGGGACATGAGGATGGAGAAGGAGGTGAGGTGTTCACAGCTGCAGGACACGCTGTCCTCGGTCACCTCTTTCACATAGCACCCACTGCTGTCCCACCCCCCGGTGTGGTTGGCGAGGTCGAAGTTCCAGAAGACACACTGCGGTATCCTGCCCGAATGGTGGTTGTTTTTGAAAGTCATCAGAATTCTGAATGGCGTGGTTATGCTGCGGCTGACGGTGGTGGTCATCACCAAGCTGTTGGCAAAGTTCTGTCCCGGAACATCCCTGTCTAGGATGGTTTTGAGAGTTGGGAAAGCCACGGTGACGACAAATGAATCTGGCTGCAGGTGTTCCAGCTGGCATCCATTGATGGTCACGTTGCCCCAGAGGTCAGAGTCTAAGAAAACAAAGCTCTGCCTGTACGATTGGGGGTGGCCAGGTTTTATGACCATGCTTTTCATCTGCACGTTAGGTTGGGAGATGGTGCTGTCTTCTGCCCGTAAAACTCGGGAAAATCTTTCCACTGAATCCAACAGCTGTGAGCTATAATTGGTTTTTTGCTGCTGTGACGTCTTCCAGGTATTCAAGGCAGACTTGCCAAGGATGATATTGACCGTGGAGAGGACGTGCTGTAATTGACAAGGCATGGGATCAAACCAACTGAATGTTTTCAATCATAAAAGAGAGAGAGAGAGAAAGAAAAAGAACATCTCCTTGGAAACTGGTTAAGTGGGTACATGCAGGCGTGCATGCTAATTTGCTAAGTCATGTCAGACTCTTTTGCAACCCCATGGACTGAAGGCCACCAGGCTCCTCTGTCCATGGGATTTCCCAGACACGAGAACTGGAGTGGATTGCCATTTCCTCCTCCAGAGGATCTTTCTGACCTAGGAATGGAAACCAAGTCTCCAGTGTCTCCTGCACTGGCAGGTGGATTCTTTACCACTGAGCCACCTGGGAAGCTCTAAGTGGGTACAGGGAAAAAGAAAAGAGAAGGGGAAAGTGCAACATCACAGGCTGAGGGGACAATGATCCACCTTCTTACGGGAAAAATTAGCAGAGGATGGACCCCCCAACTTTAAGACTTTGTGAAATGTTTAGCAGTTGTGACGTGAGAACCACCCTTAAAACTCACTAAGGTCGACTCAGCAGGCTGGCAGAGATATTTATTAATTGCTTTGTGTTTTATTTTATTTTAAATCTCAAGCCAGTAAAGGCTTTTTGGGTGGGTGGTATTTCACCAGCAAGGGTGAGGGAGTCTTGGAAGACCCTCTCAAATGCTGAGTATCAAATAAGACACGTGAGTGTTGTTAAAGGCACCTTTCTTTTTTGCTCGACATTTTGATTCTCTCTCCCATACACTGGGAATTGTCATTTGTGGCTTATCTCCATAGAGAGAAGTAGCTTCTCTCTGCCCTTCTTCACCTGGTTCTATTCTCTGAAATGATGAGCCCTGGAGTTAGTTGAACGGTGGCCCCAAAATGACTTGTCTTAATTCCCAAACTCTGTGAATGTGACTTGATTTGGAGAAAGGGTCTTGGTAGATGTTATTAAGGATCTTGAGAGAAAAATCATCCTGGATTACTTGGCTAGGCCCTAAATCCAGTGACAAGGATCCTTAAAAGAGACAGAAGAGGAGGAGCTAAATGAAGAAAATGAGTCATGTGAGGACAAAGTTGGAGGTTGGAATGAGGCAGCCACAAGTCAAGAATGCCTGGAGCTACTAGAAGCTGGGAAGTGAACGTGAGAGTCATTCAGACTTGCCTGACTCTGTACAGCCCCACGGACTGTCGCCTGCCCGCTCCTCTCTCCATGGGATTCTCCAGACAAGAATACTGCAGTGGGTAGTCATTCCCTTCTCCAGGGATCTTCCTGACCCAGGGATTGCACCTGGGTCTCCTGCATTGGCAGGCTGATTTTTTTTACCATCTGAGCCACCAGGAAAGCTCACTAGAAGCTAGAAGAGGTGATCAAAGATTCTTCCCTAGAGCCTTCAGAGGAAACATGGTCCCCAGACACCTTGATTTCAGACTTCTAGCCTCAAGGAGTGTGAGAGAGGAAGTTTCTGTCATTGTAAGCCACCCAGTTTATGGCAATTTGTTAGAACAGCCCTCAGAGATCTGTATAAGCTCCTTGGACTCTTGTAACCCAGGCTGCTTGCCGGTTGCCTCTGGTTGGGTTTGTCCAGTGAGAAACATCAGCAGGAGGTGGGATGATGAGAGAAGAAAGAAGCTGAGATCTGTTTTTCCTGCATCCTCATTTCTACTGTCAGCATATCTTTGGTATAGTTACGTCCTTCCAGTACTACAGCTCCTGCTCAGTGATCCCTCCTCCAAGGTTATGGGTGCACTATTTCCCCCTTTTCCCTGTTAATCCTCAAGGTAGTAAAGGTTTCTAAATGTTTCTGGTCTCTGGTTGCCTCACACTTTTTAAAAAATTCCTAGTTTTACCTCTGTAAGTATCCCTTCGCTAAAGTATCTTCATTTGAACTCTGGTGGGTGAATTCTTTCCTCTTAGAACACTGGTTGCTGGAAAAAATTACATTGTTGGTGGGAATGTAGATTGATATAGACAGAATGGAAAATAGTATGGAGGTTCCTTCAAACACTAAGAATAGAACTATCATTTGATCCAGCAATTCCACTCCTGGGCATATACCCAGACAAAACCATCATTCAAAAAGATAAATACACCTCAATGTTAATTGCAACACTATTTACAATAGCCAAGACATGGAAGCAACCTAAATGTCCATCAACAGAGGAACGGATAAAGATGTAGTATATATATACAATAGAATATTACTCAGCCATAAAAAGGAAGGTAATTGTGTCATTTGAAGAGATGTGGATGGGACTCAGAGACTATCACACAAAGTGAAGTAAGTCAGAAAGAGAAAAACAAATATTGTACATTAATGCATATATGTGGAATACAGAAAAATGGTATAGATAATCTTATTTTCAAAGCAGAAACAGAGAACAAACATATGGATACCAAGGGGTAAAAGGGGAATGGGATGAATTGGGAGATTGAGATTGACATACGTACATTATTACATGTAAAATAGATGGCTAATTAGACCTATCGTACAGCCCAGGGAACCCTACTCAGTGCTCTGTGGTAACAGAAGTGGGGAAAGTGAAAGTGAAAGTCACTCAGTCGTGTCTGACTCTTTGTGACCCCATGGACTATATAGCCTATGGAATTCTCCAGGCCAGAATACTGGAGTGGGCAGCCTTTCCCTTCTCCAGGGCATCTTCCCAACCCAGGGATCGAACCCAGGTCTCCCAAATTGCAGGTGGATTCTTTCCCAGCTGAGCCACAAGGGAAGCCCCAACTGAAGTGCGAAGGAAATCCAAAAAGAGAGAGGATATATGTATATGTACAGCTGCTTTACTCTGCTGTACAGCAGAAATGAACACAACAGTGTAAAGCAACTATACTCCAGTTAAAAAAAATAAAGAACATCGATTGCTTCAAAGGTCACGTTTGGTGAGAGATTGTTGAGAATCCCACCTTGTACATATTCTGAAAACCTTTCATTCCTAGTTTCCTTAGAAAGCAGGTAAGAATTCATTCTCTTTTAATTAAGAAACTAATGAGATTCTTTAAAAAATCATCTTAAGATCCCAAGATATACACGCACATGCTAAAAGCCAGAGCTGGCAAGGTGCTGCTTAGGAAAAGAGAGAATTTGCAGTGGAGAGAAGTTATGTTTCTTGACCCCAAGTGCTGAGGGATGAAGAAATGAGAAGCCAGACTCCTGTAAGATGAACAAACTCACCATCATCATTTCTGAATTCACTTGGGTTGGAACTGTTGAGAACAGGTCCAGGATGTTAATAATAGCTCCCAGGGTCCCAGAAAATGAGTCGACTTCAAGTTTCACTTGCTTTGTGCTAATGGAAAGATTCCCTAGGTAGGACGGGAGCTTCTCATCCTGGGTGGGGCTCTTAACCAAAGCCTAAGAACAAAAAAGCCAACACAATCAGACAAGACAAAAAAAAAAATTGCAACTCATTTATTGTAACTCATGATATTTGAGGACCCTTGAATTTTCAGCAACATAAGCATGAGAGGTGAAAGTATTTATTTTGATGAAATGAAACATATGTCCTCGCCGCATGGCACTCACTTCTACTCTAGGTAAGAGAGGTCAGCTAGCCCCTTCTAGGACTATAGATGACTTGTAAAGATAAAGGAAGTCTCAGACCTGTAAAAGCATAAAGCCCAATATATTTTTTCCTATTGATGAACCTTATTTAAAAAAAATTAATTTATTTTTTTCGGCTGTGCTGGGTCTTCGTTGCAATGTATGGGCTTAGTTGCCTTGTGGCATGTGGGATCTTAGTTCCCCCGACCAGGGATTGAACCTGCGTCCCCTGCATTGGAAGGAGGATTCTTAACCACCGAACCACCAGGGAAGTCCATGAATCTTACTTTTTATTTTGGTTTCTTTATGAAAAGATTAGAACTATTAGCTTGATATAAAAATTCTTCAAAGGAGCACATTTAGAGGGGATGACTTCACCAACATGACTTTTATCATTGAGCTAACAGAAACCAAGGTGAAGGTGCACAGCTGGTCCCAGGGCATAACACACATTATGTTGCCTCTCTATTGGTATTCAAGCAAAATATTAAGCATGTCTAGGGTTGCATCTTCTTCGGAAATAAACAAGTGTAGCTTTGAGAGCAACACAAAGCAGCTCAAAGTCCATTTTCCTAAGTGCTGAGAAATAGGCTCAGCTAAACATAGCTCCCCACCAAGAGCTCAGAGTCAAGGGTTTAAGGATCACCTTGGCCAGCTGGAGCAGAGCATTTATTGGAGCAGAGATGCAGTCATTTCTTTCGATCTGCCACTGGGAGCCCACGCATCTATAAGTTATGATCCCTCCAATAGGACTCTCACGGCTTCTGGTAATGTTCGAGAACCGGCAAAGCTTCTGGATGACTTTCCCAGGCTCCCCAACACCTAGGATAGGATCCTGGCAAGTGATGCTCTCCCCTGCATTGGAAACGTGGATATAAAAGGCACAGTTGAAAAGAGGAGAAAAGATAGTTGAAACAGGACCAGGCTTAGGTGGCGTTTTGATATTTGAACTCATCTTCTTCACTTTCAGTGACCTTTCCCGAGTTTCCACACAGATCTGATTCTAATTTGCACTGGCTTTTCCTCTAAGCCTCATTCCCACCTCCGATCTCCAGGAATTTTCTCTTTGCTGCCTGTAAAATCTAAGCGATGAAAATAACAAGAGCTTAATGTGTCCTCATCCAGATAAAAGAGATGCAGGTGACCATGAGTGTTAGGGATGCATGGGATCTTCATGCATGGGATTCTCAACTCTGATGCTTAAGAATCACCAGAGGAGCCTTGGAAATACCAATGTCCAGGCTCACTCCAGTCCAAGTAGATCAGAACCTCTCAGGCTGAAATTCAAGCTTCAACAGTTTTTAAAGCATGCTTGTGATTCCTTGGTACAGCCAAGGATAAGAGGCACCATTTTAATCTAAAGCTATAATTAGCAGTAGGAATTCTAGGCACCCATGACCTGACTATTCTAGACAATATTTATAAGCATTTATTCCTTCTGGTTTCCCTTAAGGATGACTTCCCTTTTCCTCTACCTAAGACCAGACTTCATAGGAAAATGGCATTTGTTGCAGAATCTCCATCTCCAGGGAACTTGGGACTCTCTGATGAGCAGAAACACCTCCCCATCATCTTTTAGCATTTATTGAGTTCCCAGCCACAGTAGAAAAATCTTAAAATACCTAAGTAATTTTCTATTGGGAAAAGGCTGAGGAATCAGACTTTGCAAGAAGAACAAAGAGGAGAACAAAGGTAAGTGAATAAAACATGATGGCACCTGGGCTAAGACGGGAGGACAGAGAGAAGTGACCTTGGCTGCCCTCTGGAAAAGATGTGCTTGGTGGGGTCAAGGGGTAGTGACTCAGAGATACAGGGAGCTCTTCATTGCTTCCTACTTTGGTGTCTGGGCCTCAGATACCAACACCTATGAGAAGGACCAAAAATCCCTCAATAAACTCAAACAGGCTTGGTAACAGAGCCATAGATCCTTCAGACATCATGGGGTCTTTTATAGAGACGATTTATGGGGCCAGGAGATTGCTTATGATGCAGGCCCAGGAGTATCTTTTTACCTTAAAAAGTAGTATATGAGGTGGTATTGGCTCAGCGATAACAAAGGATGGGAAAGACAATTTCTGATGTTTTATTATTTTTAAGATATTTTGATGTGAAACATTTTTTAAAGTCTTTATTAAATTTGTTATGGTATTGATTTTGTCTTATATTTTGGTTTTTTGACCCCGAGGCATGTGGGATCCTAGCTTCTCAACCAGGGATGGAACCCACACCCCCTACATTGGAAGGTGAAGTCTTACCCATTGGACTGCCAGGGAAGTCCCTCTGATTCTTTTTCTGTAGCTCTGGGAAACAGTGCTGATGGGGGCATATAGTAGACTGGATATTTGAACTTTGCTGAAAGTCTGTAACTTTGCTGAAAGTTCAAAGTGGCCTCAGCCCCATACAAACACCATCCACTCTTAACTGGTGAGGGCAGGGCTTCAACTCTCAGAATCAATGGGTATATGGCTTTATCTGCCGAGCTTACTTAATTTCTTCCCACCTAATCACTACCAGAGTTAATCAGAGAGCCTCTTCTAGCCACCCACAACCGTCTCTAGAGCAGAACTTATCCCATTACATGTGATAACATTTTAAAATCACATGTATCTCTCTCCTAGATGTGAGGCCAAGAAACAGAGCTTATTTCTTTTCAATCCCCCATGCTTAGCTCAAGTCTTGCCACATGAAAGAGATTAACACACATTTATTGATGGATGAATGAGGGAGTGAATCAATAAATGAATCTCTGCCCATGACTGTAACATTTTAAAATAATTAAAAGTGCTCTCACCAGGAACCAGGTTAAGCTTCATAGACGGGCTCTGGACTGAATTATTAGCGGCATTGGTAAAGTGACAGAACACATCCACATTTTCTGGACAGGAAACCGAGTCTGCCATGAAATGGTGTTTGTAGCACACTTGCTTTTCATTAACTTCTTTTACTAAAATAAAATCAAAGAATGAAGTCACAACATAAGTATTCAAAGCACGGATTTTGTTAAAATCATCCAATGTGGATAAACTTGTTCAAACTGTTTTCAAGATTATGTGCCACATTCATCTTTTATGTGGTTCGCAAAATGCCACTAGCCTAGAAATAAGTAAGCCTGCACTGGCATGCGTGCTGGCCAAAACCCTACCTCCACCATTCATGGCTCCAAGTCTATGCACACCCAGTTTCGGACCATCAGGATGCTTTCTCAGCATCCTTCTATCTACTGAAACCCCATGATGCTCTGCACTTTTATCCTATCCTGCTTTCATCGCATTTGTTTAGAGGTCACCAAAGGAGAAGACCTGGAGAAGGAATCAGTTACCCCCTCCAGTATTCTGGCCTGAAAAATTTCACAGACTGTATAGTCCATGGGGTCACATAGAGTTGGACACGACTGAGTGACTTTCACACTTCACTAAAGGAGAAGAGGGTGTCAGAGGATGAGACGGCTGGCTGGACAGCATTTCTGATGCAATGAATATGAACTTGGGCAGATTCTAGGAGATGGTGAGGGACAGGGAGGCCTGGCATGCTGCAGCATATGGGGTCACAAAGAATTGGACACGACTGGGTGGCTGAACAACAACAACAACTCCTACCAGACCCTAAGATTTTAGCAGGTAGGTACCTGGTCATACTTATCTTTGCATCTCCTAGTACCTAGGTCAGTATTTGGCACACAAAAAACACTGAACACATGCATGTTTACCACAGAATGTTGAAATGCTTAAATATTTCAGTACCCAGATTGATTTCATATCCCCCTGCCACGCATCCTTCTCTACATTGTCTAGTCTTTATGGGATTCCCCACTTTTCTGAACTTCCATTGTTCTTTCGATCTGTTAATGCTCATTTTGGGGTATTTAATATTCTATATATTGCCTTTTAGGACATATGCTCTTCTAGATATTAATCTACATGCCCCACTTCTTTGATCTCCTTTTCATTGCCTCCTGTATTCATTGTGTTCTATATTAAGCAGGAGGTCCCCAAGAACCATTCTTGAAAGTATGAATGAGCTCCTAAATCCCTGGTGATGGTGTCAGTGAGTTAAGATTTGGGGTTGTGAAGTCATATTTGGTTGATCTTTATCTGAATGAATCCTGAGGGATCTGAGTGGAAGGTACATTCAACCAGACAGGACTTGAATTTTTTTTTTTTTTTGGTCAGGTACCATTGAGTGCTACCAATGGAGTCTCTTAAGTTAATTATTTCTCAGCTCGGAGTTCCTGGACCACATAGGTAGTATAAATTCAAGCCCCAAACCTAGGCAGGACAGTCATAATTCTCAGGTGAAATTTTTGCCTTTTATCAGCAATGAGGCCAAGCTCTTAACTCTTGCAGATGAATTTTGGTTTTTTCCTAGATTCTTCTTTTACTAAGCACGTCATCATCTGAGGGCCCTGACATTGTGCTGGTGGGTGGGGTGCCTTAGTTACTGCCTTGGGATCAAGGCCTTCTCTCTAATACACTTCAGAGCTTTCAAATTCAAATTCAAGATTCTGGGTTTCTGATTTTGGCAAATGCCTTCAGGGCATCCCATCATTAGCAAAAACATTTCCTCTAATTCTTCTTTTTTTTTAATTTTTATTTATTTTTATTTTTTAAATTATTATTATTATTTTTACTTTACAATATTGTATTGGTTTTGCCATACATCAACATGCATCTGCCACGGGTGTACACGTGTTCCCCATCCTGAACCCCCTCCCACCTCCCTCCCCATACCATCCCTCTGGGTCATCCCAGTGCACCAGCCCCAAGCTTCCTGTATCCTGCATCGAACCTGGACTGGCAATTCATTTCTTATATGATATTATACATGTTTTAATGCCATTCTCCCAAATCATCCCCCACTCCCTCTCCCACAGAGTCCAAAAGACTGTTCTATACATCTGTGTCTCTTTTGCTGTCTCGCATACAGGGTTGTCGTTACCATCTTTCTAAATTCCACATATATGCGTTAGTATACTGTATTGGTGTTTTTCTTTCTGGCTTACTTCACTCTGTGTAATAGGCTCCATTGTTTCTGTTACTCTTTGGGCTGCTCAACTGTGCATTTACAGGATTCTTGTGGTACTTTGATTGCATGCTAACTCCTGCACAGAGGGAGGGATGATCAGAATATCTAGTCTACTATATGGAACATGTAGAAGGCTCGTGACGGTAACTTAATATGGTCTTCAACAGCCATCACTAGAAACAATGGGCTCCACTCTCACAGACTCTCAAGATTTTGTCACAAACCACTTGCTCAGATGGTAAAGAATTGGCCTACAATGCAGGAGGCCCAGGTTCGATCCCTGGGTCGAGAAGATCTCCTGGAGAAGGGAATGGGTACCCACTCCAGTATTCTTATCTGGAGAATTATATGGTGGGCTACAGTCCATGGGGTCTCAAAGAGTCAGACATGACTGAGCAATTAACACTTTCACTTTTCAACGAGCCACTGGCCACATAGCAAAATAGAAGGCAGTAAAGCCTCATGGACTCCTCTGTTATATTCTGTCTGATGGAATCCTTACATCTCTTTACCCCTACTTTAAGAGTAAATATGTAGACTCCATGTATATGGAATCTTATGTCCTAACAATTCAGCAGTGGGCATCTTACCAGCAGGAAAGGACGAGGAACCCACTTGAAAAATAACCCTGTAGTCTGAATCTTCCTCAATGCAGCATCTGATGTGATGGGAGCTTTGGCATGGAATTGCAGCTTCCACAGGATCAACCATGATGTTGGACTCTAGAGGCAGCGGGTACACGATGACATCTTTGGCCATGACCCTGTACAAATTCTTGTATCGAAATATGCAGTGATAGGTTCCTGAGTGGAAGGAAGCCAAAAAGAGATGGAACAAAAGTCATCACTCCAGAAAGGCACTAGCTGAACCTCAAAAACATCATGCTGAGTGACAGAAGCCAGATGCAAAAGGCCACATATCGTATGATCCCAGTTCTATGAAACGTCTACAGTAGACAAATACACAGGAACAGAAAATAGAGTAGTGGTTGCCTAGGGCTGGGGGTTTGGTAGAAAATGAAGTGACTTGTAAAGCATATGGAATTTCTCTTGGTGGGGGTGGGGAGTGATGAAAATGTTCTCAAATCGACTACAGTAAAGTTTGCACAATTCCAGTACACTAAAAGCCACTGAACTGTATCCTTTGAATGAATCAATTCTATAGTGCATGAATTTTATTTAATAAAGCAATTGCAAAAAAAACAAAACAAAACAAAACAAAAAAAAAAACAGGAAGGCATTGGCTGAAAAAGTTAAGAAGAGGATTGGGTTTCCTTGTCAAGCTGGGACGAGTGCACAGTGACCCCTCCTGGGCCCTAGATGAGAAAACGCTTCATAGAGCCCCTTCTGGGCTCTCTATGCATTTGAACACATCCTCATGGAAATATTCACTTACTTTTGAATACAATGTAGTGGCTTATCCAGAGTCAAACAGCCCGTTGGAGTGGGATCGAGTTTCAAATCAGGTTCCCAAGACCTCCTCCAAGGCTCTTTCTTTAACCAGGAGGGAAAAAATGAGAATTTTGGTATGTGCTGGGCTGGGGAGTTCTTTGAAGAAAGTTGTCAGTGAGATGGAGCCAGAGCCCTGGGGTCTTGTGACACCCATCTCTAAGGGAGTAGATGCCTCTGGTTCTGGCACATCATGGCACCGCTAAGGAGTGCAGAGGGAAGGGGGAAGGAGGGAGAAGTGGATTGTGAACTCTTGGGAGAGCTTGACCTGTGGACTCTGGGATTAGATGTCAGACGCTTATCTAGAAAAGTCTGAAGATGAGAATGGCCAACTCAACTTTGCAGGACTGAAAAGAGAAGGCTGCAGCGGGAGTTGCCTGCACGCCCAGTGCTTGGTGAAGCAGAGTGGACTGCGGACAGGTCTTGGGTTGACCTTCATGAAAACCACCTTTCCCACTGGACTTCACACCAGAGCCCATCAGGGGATGAGCCGCTGCTGGGTCAGCTGCTGTGGGGACAGCCGGAAGTTTATCACAGCATCTACAGTTAAGTAGGACCTTTCAATGTTGCTGACATTCCTTCTCTTTGCCCTAACTTTTGGGGGAGTCAGAGCAGCTGCTGGGCAGAGAAAAAGCAAGTAGAAAAAGACCAGAGAGAAAATGCCTTCCGATTCCCATTGGGAGGGAGGGAAACTTTACATTGAATAGAAAAGTGTAGTCAATTTTGATGAGAACAGATGATTTTTAGAACCTGAGTGGGACTGTTTAATAGTTCAGTATTGTCTGATAGTCGGAAAGGGCTATTGGGCAGAGCAAGTATGAGCTCAGCATAGGAGAAATGGGAATATTCCCCATTCCTGATGGTATCCACCAAGTCCAACCAGATGAAAAGCAGTTATTTCTACAGTGTTGCCTAAACCTTCCTTACAGGAAAAAAATCAAGACAACCTGGAACTCACAGGATCTGGACTGATTAAGCCTATCATTCATGAAAAGCTTTAGAACAAAGTAGTTAATAATTGGCTTCTGGGGACTTGCCTCGTGGTCCAGTGTTTAAGACGCCACGCTTAGTTCAATCCCTGGTCTGGGGGCTAAGATCCCACAAGTGCAGCCTCCCCACCCCGCAAAAACACAGAACTCTTGGCCTTGAGCCAGTCACCTTTTCCCTTCGGCTCTGCCATTCAGCAGATGCATGCATAATCTCAGGCAGTTTCTTACCCTCTCTGGGCCCCAGTGTCCTCATCTGCGGAATGGAGATGATGACACTCTCCTCTAGGTTTATTGTTTTAAATTAATTCATGTACTTAAATACTTAGCACAATGTCTATCACACAGCAGAAGCTCAAGAAATGTCAATTATTATTGAAGGGATCCTATCAAATTTCTTTTTCTTCCAAAAATTTGCATTTTCTCTCAACTTAAACAGTATCTAGGGATAAGTATTGGAGAAGGTGATGGCACCCCACTCCAGTACTCTTGCCAGGAAAATCCCATGGACGGAGGAGCCCGGTAGGCTGCAGTCCATGGGGTCGCTCAGAGTAGGACACCACTGAGTGACTTCATTTTCACTTTTCACCTTCATGCATTGGAGAAGGAAATGGGAACCCACTCCAGTGTTCTTGCCTGGAGAATCCCAGGGACAGGGGAGCCTGGTGGGCTGCCATCTATGGGGTTGCACAGAGTCGGACACGACTGAAGCGACTTAGCAGCAGGGATAAGTAGAAAACAAAAACGTTTTTCTTTCCTCTTTTGGAACCAGGCATATAAAACCTTTAGGAAGAATTTTTATACCTCTGTTGGGTGAAACAAGAGTGTGGTAAAAATACTTGAAAAAAAAATCCTCTTAGGAGTTTGGAATTATATGCATACCACTAATGCATAAAATAGATGAATTACAATGACCTGGTGTATAGCACAGGGAACTATATGCAATATCTTATAATAACCTATAATGGGAAAGAATCTAAAAAAGAACATATATATGTATGTGTGTATATATATATATAACTGAATCATTTCATATAAAAAACTGAATCACATACATATATAAAAACTGAATTGCTTTATATTTAAAACTGAATCACATATATAAGTGATTATATGTGATTACATGGGGATTATATATATCACATATACATGACATCTTCATATATGTGTGTGTAAATATATATATATATATATATACAAATATATATATATATATAAATATACACGGAGAAGGCAATGGCACCCAACTCCAGTTGCCTGCAAAATCCCATGGATGGAGGAGCCTGGAAGGCTGCAGTCCATGGGGTCACTGAGGGTTGGACACGACTGAGCGACTTCACCTTCACTTTTCACTTTCATGCATTGGAGAAGGAAATGGCAACCCACTCCAGTGTTCTTGCCTGGAGAATCCCAGGGACAGGACAGCCTGGTAGGCTGCTGTCTATGGGGTCACACAGAGTCGGACACGACTGAAGTGACTTAGCAGCAGCAGCAGCATATAAATATACAAAACTGAATCACTTTGCCATACACTTGAAACTAAACACATCGTAAATTAACTATAGTTAAATTAAAACAAAAAATCTTCTTAACGGCAAAGCACAGGCTCTAGAATCAGAGACCAGTTTTAATTCTTTCTCTACAACTTAAGTTGTGGAAACTTAGGCACATTTATTATCCTCGCTGAACCTCATTTTCTGCATCTGTAAAATGGTAATAGTGACATCTTCCCCCAAAGGGCTGTTGCATTTAGTGATGACGTATGACATGTAGAGTGGCTGGAACAAGCATGGCTCGGGCCAGGCCCTCCATGGATGGTAATGATTCCAGTGTATTTCTAGGGGTCCCAGAACCAGGGTGCAGGGTATCTGGGCTTTCACTCACCATTCCACTCTCTGGTTGAGGTCTTCACTGTCAGCACCGACTCTGCTCTGTCAGGATACCTCCTCGTGGTATAAAACCTTTTGTATATTTTAGTTCCAGCAGAAGTGTTCCAGTACATCTCATCATAGTTATTCATATCGCTGATGCACTTTATAAAAAAGCTTTGTCCCTCAGAAACAGAAATTAGGTCCGGGGTTATGTTTAGCTTGGCTAAAAGAATGCAAATAAAACAGACAAAGAAAACCAACAACAAGTATAATATTTAGTCTTTCTGGTGACGTCCACATAGAGTGAAATTTCACATGGAGACAGAAAGCATGAGCGGTCCTGACTCTACTGGGGTCAACGCGGCATTGGTACCTTGCTGCTCCCGGGCTTTACTTGTTTCTAGGCTGTTCTTGGTGGTGCTCTGAACTGTACTCATTTCCATCACAAGCCTTTGGGATTCGCGCACTTCCCCTTTGTGGCTGGAATTATCTCCTAATGATCAGCAGGGCAAAAGGTTGCAAACTTAAGAGTGTTGACTTAACTCAACTCCCCTCCAACCTCTTCCAGGTACCTCAAGGGAAACTCAATGGCTCAGTTCCTATGACCGTATCATTTTCTACTCTTTCAAAATAACTTAAAATGCCATAGTGTATTTTAATTTCTCTCTTTTGTATCTCTTCTCCATAAAAATGTGAGCTCCTTAAGAGCAGGACCCTCTCATGCGTGTCCTCGTTCACATCGCCAGCATCAGCACTGGGTCCACTACCCAGTCGGTGCTCACCAAGCAGATGAGTGGTTTCTGGAATGACTTGTGAAGCAGAGGGATCACAGCAGTTACACTGCCCAAATAATTATATCTGGACTGAGAAGTAGAGACACCCAAATTGTTCAGAAGTGGGAACTGATGATTTATGTAAATTGTTTTTGTATGATGGGAGCAAAAACATGTCTGCCTGCCCAATTTTTGCAGAGGATGCAACAGAAAGTTTTAAGTGTCTGATATAGGGGTGAAGTTAGAATGCTTTAAGATATAAGCAGTAGAAACGATACTTTTAAGAGTCCTAGAATTAATTGAAACATTGAAAACAAGCAAACACTTGTTACAACTGTAAGATAACCAGGAAGTACCAGATTCCTAAAGCTTTCTGCTGCATTCTCTCTGAAAAAGAGAAAATGGGAGAGAAAATGGGGGAATGAAGGATGGTGGGGAGTGAGCCAAGCTATTGCAATTCAAGAGAGGGAGAATGGGATTATGAGAGAAAAAGTAGGAGATAAGGGGCATTATCATTGTGAAGTGAAAGTTGCTCCATTGTGTCCGACTCTTAGACCGTGGGATTCCTTCCTTATTCAGTGACTAATCTGAGTGTGAAACCTGCTTCAGCTTTTTGCCTTCTCAGTACAACGTAGGTGGTTCCTTCCCTGCAACCACTGCTTCCTACTCTTACCCTTCCTTGTAAGGAATTCCTGTGAATTTAAACAGCAGAGATGCAAATCCCACTGTGTGATTTACCCCAACCACCCTCTCACAACCAGGGAAGGTCCGGCTTCACTGCTCATGGATGTTCCCAGTTCACTGGCAGCCCCTGGTTTGAGGGGCAAGCCCAAAAATACTAGTGAAAGAGTCCTTACCCACAGAGATGAATGTCACTTCTATGTCCTTTCTGCCTCTGGCTCCGTGGGCACTGATGAACTCACATGTGTAGACCACTGTTGTTCCAGATGACCCGCTCGGACACTGAGTCCCATTGGCCATCAGGGTGTATCTGCTGCAGCCACTGTCTGTGTCTATTTCAGCGTTTCCTGCAACAACATAAGAGGTTCTCTTACTGTCACGGTTATCTGACTCTCTGATTTGGTAGCAAAGAAGCCAAATCGGGGGCTTCCCTGGTGGCTCAGTGGTAAAGAATCTGCCTGCCAATACAGGAGACATGGGTTTGATCCCTGATCTTGGAAGATCCCACATGCTGCAAAGCAACCAAGCCCGTGCACCACAACTATTGAGCCTGTGCTCTAGAGCCTGGGAGTCACAACTAGTGAGCCCACAGGCCACAAGTAAGGAGGCCCAAGGGCCCTAGAGCTTATGCTCTGCATCAAGAGAAACCACTGCAATGAGAAGCTTTTGCATCACAACTACAGAGTAATTGCTACTTGCCACAACTGGAGAAAAGCCCAAGCAGCAATGAAGACCACACACAGCCAAAAATAAATGAATAAAGTTATTAAAAAAAACAAGAAGCCAAATCAGCTAACATGACTCCTTATTTACATCCAGTTTTCTCTTTGAATGGAGAGGCTGCTGCTGCTATTGCTGCTAAGTTGCTTCCGTTGTGTCCGACTCTGTGCGACCCCATAGACGGCAGCCCACCAGGCTCCCCAGTCCCTGGGATTCTCCAAGCAAGGACACTGGAGTGGGTTGCCATTTCCTTCTCCAGTTCATGAAAGTGAAAAGTGAAAGTGAAGTTGCTCAGTTGTGTCCGACTCTTAGCGACCCCATGGACTGGTGGGCTCCCCATGGAGGAGCCCACCAGGCTCCTCCATCCATGGGATTTTCCAGGCAAGAGTACTGGAGTGGGGTGCCATTGCCTTCTGTTGAATGGAGAGGCAGGATTGTATAATGGTTAGTCCTGCCACTTTAGGATCCAGGTGGCCTGGCTGCAGTTTCCAAACTGTATTATTATCTTTTTAAATTTTTTTTTAATGTGGACCTTTTTTTAAAAAGTCTTTGTTGAACTGGTTACCAGAGAAGGCAATGGCACCCCACTCCAGTACTCTTGCCTGGAAAATCCCATAGATGGAGGAGCCCAGTAGGCTGCAGTCCATGGGGTCGCTAAGAGTCAGACACGACTGAGTGACTTCACTTTTACTTTTCACATTCCTGCATTGGAGAAGGAAATGGAAACCCACTCCAGTGTTCTTGCCTGGAGAATCCCAAGGACAGGAGAGCCTGGTAGGCTGCTGTCTATGGGGTCGCACAGAATCGGACACGACTGAAGTGACTTAGCAGCAGCAGCAGCAGAACTGGTTACAATATTGCTTCTGTTCTTTGTGTTTTGGTTTTTTGGGCACGAGGCATGTGGGGTTTTGGCTCCCTGATCAGGGCTCAAACTCTCACTCCCTGCATTGGAAGACAAAGTCTAAATCACTGGACCACCAGGGAAGTCCCCAACATTCTAGTACCTACCGGCAGGGTGTTGTTGGGAAAGTCACTAAGCCATGCTCTATCTCAGTTTCTCCAGATGTAAAATGGGGATATATAACAGCTATGACCTAGGATTGTAGTCAGGTAAAAGGAGTTATTATGTGAACACTTAGGATAGTGGCTGGCTGGGACCAGCCTCTAACCAAGACCATGATGACTGCTGAAGTGTGAAAAATTTAAAAAGAGAAGTCATGTTTTTGGATATGATTTCAATTGGAAGGGGAAAAGATGATAGATTATTTTGACTATTTTTATTATTAAAAGGAGGAAGAAACAGGACTCAGGCCTCTGATACTCGTCTCACTTGAGACCTGTTTTCGTAACTTATTCCTTCCTATTAGTCATATGTTTTAGTCGAAGCTTTACCTTCGTGTTTTCTTCGGTTACCAGCAGTTCACCCTTCAGAATAGCTGCTCCTTCCTGTCTTCCTCTCCGTTCCCAAGATGCTCTGCCCTCCACGCCATCTCACTTCCTGCCTGTGTCTCTATGATGCTCTCTTGGACACCTTTTTCTACTTAGGTTCCTTCATCCCTCCCCTCCATCCTTGCCTTCTGCCATGTACCCTGAAGACATTCCTCAAACACTGACAATCTTCCAAAAATTAAAGAAAAAGAAAAAACCCTTCTGATGAACTCTAACATAAATGCATCTTTTTCAGCCTTAGCTGGAGGATCAATGATATTTAAAATATTCTGATTGAAAAGGAACCAGCTTTTCTCCCCAGTCTCCAAAATGATAATTCAGAACACCAAACTGATTTCCCACCTTGGGTATATTATTAATACCTCCTGGTTCATAGGTACAAAGGTCCATTCATCTCCAAGGCTCATACCTCCACTCATTTTTGGAAAACCTGCTTCCCCCACTTCCTCCAGGACCTCTCACTCCATCCATCTCCCTTGGCTGCAGAACAATGGAAGGTACTCAATGCAGCCTGTAAGTTGGCACTCTGCTTTCCAGGGTAGAGGTGGTAGGCAGTTACAAGTTTGTTGCTCAAGATTAAATAATACCCAATGAAGAATTCCCAGGACATTGAGGATAAGTGAAGGCATGGTTTTCAAAGCTATCATCATTATCAGAAAGCAGTTATTGTGGCAGATTCAATGTATTCAACTCTGTTTTAAATGTTGACATTTATTATCTCTTTTCTCTTCTTCCAAAAGTCTCACAAAATGGGTGCCATTGTCTCTATTTAAAAGATGAAAATCTGGGAGCTCCTTAGCGATCTACTGGTTAGGATTTGGCACTTTCGCTGTCCCTGCCGAGTTCAATCTCTAAGATTCCACAAGCCCTGAAATACCCCAAAACCCCAGAAAGCCCAACCTGCTTGAAAAAGACCACCTTCATCTTCTTAAAGTTAGAAATTCTGACACTATGGATTACTTCCTTTCCATCTTATCCCTTGCTGGAAGTACTTTGAAAATCCAGTGCAACTGTTTCTGAGATGAGGCGATACATTCAGTTCCAACACACTGGGGTGAATTATTTAGCTAGATGGCTTTCTCCTGATCTAGAAAAATGGCTGCTAAGAGAACTTGTGGAATTTGGGAAAAGATGGCCCCAGCGAGGGGAGGGCAAAGGAGAAGGAAAGAGGACAGGTGTCGAGAGAGAGCAGAAGTTAAATTCATCAGAGAATCCCCTGTAAGGGTCCCCAGGCAGCCTGCTCCAGCCAGGGTGGCAGGAAATCCATTGTTCTGTTGTTGGTTGAGCCTGCCCGGGGCATTAAGAATGTCTGTAGCAGGGACGGCCACAGAGAGGTCCCTGAGCATCTGTACTGTAGACTTCCTGGTTCCTTTGCCAGAGGGCGAGGCTTTTCACCGCTCACAGTTAAAAGCCTCTAAGTCAGCACATGGGAACTGTGCAAGGTCTTTCTCCCATCTGGCAGTTCCTTTAGGATGTCTACACCTCCTCTTCCTTAAGAATCAAGGAAGTGGCTAAATGGACCATATGTCAACTTGTTCAACAGTTACCAGATGCCTTTACCATTCTGTGGAGTACTTTAAGGTGGAAACAAATGTGCTTTGCAAACTAGATGTGCTCAGAAAACGTTACATCTCAATTGATCCTTATTTTATTTATGATTTAATATTATCTGATAGGGAAGGCTTTATAAAAGTTCTACCACACTGATGATTTCATGGCTAAAGCTACAATTGCTTTAATGATTTTTTTTTAACTTGAAAGATGAGCACATAATACTGTCATTTCTTAAGAGAAGAATTGCCTATGTGAGGTTTATAGGCAGAGAACAGTCTTCTGTTTCACAGTACAATTTCTGCTGGATCAGCTCATGCCAAGGCTGACTCACCAGGCATGTGTGATATAGTTTGGCCAAGACAAAGACTGTGAAGCAAGGTGAATTATTTTCTTTTCCTATTGTGACATCCTCGGATAAGTCATTGAATTTGAACCTCAATTTCTGAAAATGAAAGGCAAAAAAAATGTCTGCTTCAAACTTGTGGTCAAATTCAAATGTCATTAAAGTGATAACAATATGTGCATACTTATAACTGGTTCATACTGTACAGCAGAAACCAACACAACATTGTAAAGCAATTATCCTCCAATTAAAACAAATAAAATTTTTTTTCAAGTGATAACATGTTTTTAAAAAAATGATCATAAATTATTACACAAAAAGAGCACTATTGCTATTTTAATTTCTTCTACTTATTATTATTCATCAGTACAAACTGAAAGGTGGGGAATTTCAAGCGTGATCTCAGATAACCAACAGGATCAGAAATTGACATTGGTTGAGAGACAAACAGGTTGATAGAGAAAGATATAGAACCAAAGACACAGAGTCAGATAATTAGTGGGAAGGACAGACACCAGGAGGAGAGACTCAGGAATTCGACTCTTCAAGTCAGACTTCAAAGCAAAACCCATGACCTCATCTTTGTCTCTTTGCTGACGAGGGAAAGGAAAGGGAAGTGGGGACAAGATTTTCTGCAGGGAAGATGCCATAAACCTATGTCACCCCATCACTCCCTCTTGAATCTTCTCTGCCAGAATCTTGTTTACATCCCAGGCATGACACTTATGGATTTCCCCAATGGCTCAGCAGGTAAAGCATCCACTTGCTATTCAAGGAGCCACAGGAGACTCGGGTTCAATCCCTGGACTGGGAAGATCCAGTAGAGGAGAAGATGGCAACCTACTCCAGTATTCCTGCTGGGCTACAGTGTGTGGGGTCACAAGGAGCTGGCCATGACTGAGCACAGAGCACATGCGACACTTATATGTACATATTTTGGGAATTTTGTTCTAGCATGGCTTAGCTGGAGCTGGCCTCAAACCTAGTACTTCTTCCACAGTCTGAGGTCTAGAAAAAACCCAGCTACCTGACATTTGCTCTTTTACCCACTGCATCTCTATTTTTACTTGGCCAAAATGCAAAAAACCTATTTGCGAAAGGGTTTAAAACAGGCTCACCTGGAACGCTTATACTCCCTTCCTGCTTCCATTCAATTTGACTCCAATTCACGTTCACCTCACTGCAGCACCGCAAAGACACAGGACTGTTGTCACACATCACCTCCGTGGCCTCACTCGCCAGTATCTGGATGGGTAGAACTTCCACTTTTCTTTTGGATGCATATTCAAAAATATCTAATGTCAGTTTGCAGATGTATTCACCTGTAGCGAATACACAAAAAGACATGGATTATTACTATTACATATATCTAGTTCCCTAGAAGAAGGATGGCCTCATCTCATGTGTCATGGTGGTACTTCATGAAACATCATTTTCAAAAGCATATGAAGACTTCTTGTAAGCAACCCTAAAGGAATATTCAGGAGGTATTGAAGGTTGAGGGAGATATTTCTAATGCCACAAGGTGAGGAGTAGAGAGATGTTCTAAGGAAAAGGCAGAAATCTGAGTCCTTGTTGGTAAGGGAAAAAAGTGTGGGGATGCTTCAGAGGTACAAAGGGAAGATGGGAAACCCATGGATCATTTTGGCATCCTATTTAACTCTGTGGCAAAGTCAGAGTCAACAAACACCCCATAGAATCCATGTGTCCGCAGTCCAGTTTCTCTTTGAGAGAAAATGAGATGCCTCTGTTGACATCTGGATTGCAGTGATGCTATTAAATTTTAGAATGTCAGGTATAAGAGTTATGCTTCTGTGGTTGCTGGGGAGGAACAGGCGGGAGGGATTACAACAGAGAAGCAGAAAACCTGGGGAGAGCAGTGATGAATATGTTCACTATCCTGATCACGGTGATAGTTGCACAGGTGTACCCACATGCCAAAACTTAACTATATGTGCAAAATTATACGTGTAAGTTATAATTTAAATTATAAATGTAAGCATACTAACTTTACATATGTACAGTTTATTCCATGTCAGTTCTACCTCAACAAAGCTCTTCTCACATTTTTTAAAAATGTTAAAAAAAAAATAAACCTGCTTTTTGTCTTAGGTTCCAGCTCATAAGCTTTGGTAAATGTAGAAAATTATATCTGTCTCCCCAGGCTAAATTTGCTTGGCTCATTCACCATGGGATTAATTTTCAGTTGTGAAAATTTGAGCTTCTTTTTGAAGAGGAAAAGGCTGTCTACACACACTAGCACAGTTTGATTCTTTCTTAGCCCTTCACTCCATGGCAACCCACCCATGGAACCCCGAGTGATGTTGCGGATGATAAGGCGCGACACGGAGGTCATGTTGTTGAGCACGGAGGTGTAGATGGAGGCTTCAGTGCTGTTCTGGATGTCGAAGCCCGTTTCCACCTGCGTCCAGGACACATTGGTGGAAAAAACTTCATTCTCACACATCAGGGTTACTGTATCTCCTTCAAAGATGATTTCTGGTGTGATGGAGAATTTCGTTTCATCTGGAAACCCAAACAAAAGCTATTAGGATCCCAAAGCAAACGAATGGAATGAATGCTACTCCCCAATGCCACCACCACAGGTTTTCCCAAGATGTCTCTGTGGCGATGAATGATGCATCGTGTTCCCCACACTCCTTCCCTGGACAGCTGGGACCTGAGGGCCCCCGGAGTGACTGAGCCAGCTATTAGGGACGCGGTTTCTAGCTTGGGATCTTTGCACACTTAAGAGTTGTCAATGATGCTAATGGGGATCCCAAATCTATTTTCAGTGTTTCAAATAGTCTGTCACAGATACGAAGAACAGATTTGTGGTTGCCAAAGGGAAGGAGAATAGGGGAGGGATGGATTGGGAGGTTGGGATTAGCAGATACAAGCTATTATATATAGGTTGGATACACGGCAAGGTTTTATCGTAGAGCACAGGGAACTATAAACCACAGTCAAGAAGAATATGAAAAAGAACATGCAAATATAAATACAGATAACTGAACCACTTTGCTGTATAGCAGAAATTAACACAGCATTGTAAATCAACTATACGTCAATAAAATTTATAAAATAAAAACGCAAAAAAAAATTCTAATAGTCTGGTAGAAAATTGTACATTTGCTTATGAAAAAGTCACACCAACTAACTTAAACATCAAGTTTATTTGCCCCTGATTTCAGAAATATCAACTGTTTGTTACTGATAATTGATACCTCAAGCTGACTGAAAGCTCTGTCTTGTGCCTTTGATAAATTAAAAGTGGGAAAACCAATTAATTTTTTACAATAAAGTGTGCTTGGGAAATAAGACATTTTTTAAAGACTTAACACCTATGGGCCTATAAAAGTGGCAGCTTTATAGACACACAGATCTGAATTTGAATTCCAGTTCTGAGCCAGGCATAGCTGTGTGGCACTGGGGAGCTTGCTGAGTATCTCTGAACCTTGGCTTCCTTGTCTGGAAAATAGGAGCAGTGAGAGCTATCTTGGGGGGTGACTTGGAGGGATAATAGCTATTCTTATTGGTTTCACAGTAAACTTCTCGAGAAAAGTGGCATTACGTCATTTCACAGACATAAATAAAAACACAGTACTCTCTATTTTGGGGCTTTTCTGGCTTATATAACATACAGGTTTTCCCTCTAAGCTGAGCTATGTTATTCATGAATTCCATGTATTGAGAAAATCTAAGGCGCTGAGGAATAAGGTTCTGGGAGGCATTTTTTGGATGGTTCTTTATGCTCAGGCCACACCCTGTTTCTTACTGGAAAGTGAAAGTGAAAGTCAGTCAGTCGTGTCCGACTGTTTGCGACCCCATGGACTATACAGTCCACGGAATTCTCCAGGGCAGAATACTGGAGTGGGTAGCCTTTCCCTTCTCCAGGGGATCTTCCCAACCCAGGGATCGAACCCAGGCCTCCTGCATTGCAGGCAGATTCTTAACCAGCTGAGCCACAAGGGAAGCCCGTTCATAGCGTAAACATGGGACTAATATACCATAGAATTAATTTGGGGTGCTATGTTCAAAATATCCAGGTATCTAAATATCTCTTGCCGCATTTTTCAGGCTCCTGAATAAAATAAGATTTCAGAGCATCACATTCAACTCTTCAGAAGCAAAGCCTCCTGTGTACATTTCACGTAGTGACCTGAGGCATGCAAAATGATGTTACTTACCATGTGGCCTTGAGCAAGTCATTTACCCTGAGGGTGATTTGCTCTCAATTTGTCCCACCCTCTCCTTCCTGAATGATAGGATGTCTAAAAATATTAGCAGTGAATGTAAAAAGGTAGAGTATGAATCCATTGTTAGGATGGTCTCATTCCTCCTGAGAAGAGGTGCCTTTCCTTCCCCTGTGCCTGCAACAGCCGGTTCGGCACTGTCCCCATGGTGGGCTGTGTTTTTCCAAAGAGTCCCCTTCAGTCGTGAACCATGGGCCTGAGTTACACATAACAGCTGCCAGTCATCGCTTGCTCATCACATCTCTGCTCAGTTGACTCCCCTTGCTTTCCACCAGACAACAGTAGATCCACCCACCTAATTACACAACAGAGCCCAACTCTATACCCCATTTGGAAAATGAGGGAGAGCAAGTAAAATGCCAGGACTCTTGCCACTGCTATATGTGATCCAAAGCAGTGGTTCTCAAATCTCCCCTGCAGCAGAATCATATGGAGGACTTGCCAAAATACAGGTTGGCCCAGGTTGGTCTGCGGTGACTTCCAGAATTCGCTTTTCTAACAAGTTCCCGGATGCTACTGGTGGGGCCACACTTTGAGAACTACTGCTCCAAAGTAACAATGGACCCCTGGTCAATATCAGTGCATCTCATAAATACCCACCGCCCCCGCCCCCCATCACAATGTTAGTTCTACTTCTGGGGAGGTTTTGGGTTTGTCAACCCTAATATTCATTGGAAGGACTGATGCTAAAGCTGAAGCTCCAATACTTTGGCCGAAGAGTCAGCTCATTGGAAAAGACCCTGATGCCGGGAAAGATTGAGGGCAGAAGGAGAAGCGGGAGACAGAGGATGTGATGGTTGGATGGTATCATTGACTCAATGGACATGAGTTTGAGCAAGCTCTGGGAGATAGTGAAGGATGGGAAAGCCTGGTGTGCTATAGTCCATGGGATCACAAAGAGTCAGACATGACTGAGTGACTGAACAGCAACAACCGTCGCAAAGTTAGTTCTCCTTTTTGAATGTTTTGAGTCTTTTAATTAAAAAAAAAAAAAAAAACTCCGTAAACCCAGATGGCTCTGTGGCCAGATGGCTCTGCGGCCTTGTAAAATCTCTCGCTGCTGGGACCCTCCATGCCTGCCACCACCCAAAGGAGGTGCCAAAGTGGCCGGTGGTGGGAAGAAGGCACAAAACCTGTATGCCAGGAACTGGAGAGTTTCTCTCCACAGAGGAAGTCGTCATGTGACTTCTCAGGCTTACGCATCATGATAAATACTGTTACCATATCTAAGTAGAATGTACACGTAGGAAGGATGCAGCAATCGTCTACTTACTGCTGTAAGTAACCTGATAGGAATTGCTCTCCATCTTGTAGGTCTGATTGAGGTTCTGTGTGACTTTCTCGTTCGCTTTATGCATTAACGCAGGTGATGCTGTTGTTGTTGTTGTGATTTCGTACGTCACAACCACACTTCCAGGCCTGGATGGAGACCACTCAGTTCAGTAAAAGCAGTAAGTGACCTGGAAGAGTCTAGATCCTTATGGTTTGTTTGCATAAGAAAGCAAAATGGCAGGAAGAGCCTGGGGACCTTTTTCTTTGAGGGTTCACTGAAATCCACTTATTTCTAAGCTCTAGTTAAAGGCAATGGCACCCCACTCCAGTACTCTTGCCTGGAAAATCCCATGGACGGAGGAGCCTGGAAGGCTGCAGTCCATGGGGTCACTGAGGGTCGGACACGACTGAGCGACTTCACTTTCACACTTCACCTTCATGCATTGGAGATGGAAATGGCAACCCACTCCAGTGTTCTTGCCTGGAGAATCCCAGGGACAGCAGAGCCTGGTGGGCTGCCGTCTGTGGGGTCGCACAGAGTCGGACACGACTGAAGCGACTTAGCAGCAGCAGCAGCAGTTAAAAGCCTGAGGCAGGGTTCAAACACTCAAATGTCTGCAGACAGGTAACATATATGGCCAGAATAGCCAGATAGGGTGGAGTGAATTGAATCCCACAAGTGGTCCAAGGGTATTAAGTACAAGGTAGAGACTGTTGTCACACAGCCATGCTGACCCAGGGTTACCAGCTATGCCGAATATCCAGTGAAGTCAAAATCCTCAATGCTTCTGGAAACATTCTTAATGTTTCAATTGGCAAGTGACTTTTTGAAACACTGGGTGAACATACTCAGGGCTGTCAGGGCACCTAACTCCACGGGGAGGCATTCCACGGTGTTGTACAACATTGTAGCCATGGCTGACTGGCTGATTTTCTAAAATAAAGGCGTATTTGGGACTTTCCTGGTGTCCAGTGGCTGAGACTCTGTGCTCCCAATGCGGCGGGGGGGGGGAGGCGGGGCCTGGATTTGCTCCCTGGTCAGGGAACTAGATTCCACATGCTGCAACTAAAGATTCCATGTGCGGCAACCAAGACCTGGCACAGCCAAATAAATAAATGTTAAAAAAAAATAAAATAAGGGCATCATGGCATGACATTATTTCATTTTTGTATTTCTGACCTTCTAGATGCCACATCTTTGTTTGCATAATTCATGCATGCATAGAATAACACAAATCTTTTTCTCACCTTCCCTCTAGATAGGTACATCTCTAAGGAGTGAACTGCTGTTCATTATTTCCTTCCCCTTTAAGCCCCGGAAATCTGGCTTTGTCTTCACCTCTTATCAAACTGTTCCCATTGGGCATCCCAGATGGTGCTCCTCTAACAGGCTTTTGCTTTTTCATTAACCTTTTGGTATCTGCCAATGGATGCGTGCATGCGTGCTAAGTCGCTTCAGTCGTGTCTGACTCTTTGCGACCCTATGAATGGTAGCCTGCCAGGCTACTTTGTCCATGGGATTCTCCAGGTGAGAGTACTGGAGTGAGTTGCGAAGCCCTCCCCCAGAGGATTTTCCCACCCAGGGATCAAACCCATGTCGCCTGCGGCTCCTGCCTTGCAGGCAGATTCTTTACCACTGAGCCCGCCATTGGATAAAATTACCCTATTATAGCATTCTTACCTGAACCCTGTCACCGTCACCAATTTGAAGCCTGGTAAAATACTGTAACCCTTCCAGAACTGGAAAATAAAGCAAGACAAGTACCATTAATCAAGGTCCACTGAAATACATGTCAAATGATTTGAAACAGAGTAAAAAGTGTGTATTTCTTATTGTGTGTGCAGCTCAGTCACTTCTGATGTGTCCAGGCAAGCATACTAGAGTGGGTTGCCACGCCCTCCTTCAGGAGATCTTCCCATCCCAGGGATTGAACACGTGTCTCCTGTGTCTAATGCATTGAAGGTGGATTTTTTACCCACTGAGCCACCAGGGAAGCCCATATTGCTTATCTCCTTGGGTAAAATGCTCTCTGTATATTTTGTTAGGTGTCCGAACAAGCACTAGCTTTGTCAGATCTTTGGAGAAGTAATTCCTATTTACCTGGGTCATTCTGGGTTCTCCAGGAAGCAAACACCAGAGTAAATGTGCAAAAATATTGACTTAGGGAGGCTCCCTGGTGGCTCAGTAGTAATCCACCTGCCGTTGCAGGAGACATGAATTCAATCCCTGGTCTGGGAAGATCCCACATGCCTCAGGGAAACCAAGCCCGAGACCCACAACTACTGAGCTCACATGCTGCAGGTACTGAAGCCCACTTGCCCTACTCTGCTCTGGAACAAGAGAAGCCATTGCAATTAGAAGCCCACGCATCACCAGGAAGAGCAGCCCCACTCACTGAAACTAGAGCAAGCTCACGCAGCAGTGAAGACCCAGCACAGCCATACACAAGTTAAATAAATAAATAAAAAAAAGACTTAGGGAAATGCCTAGAGGAAAGCAATGAGGAGGCATCAGGGAAGGCAGACAGAGCCATCAGACCCGAGTGCAACTGAGCAGGAGGGGAGGTGAGGTGAAATCATCTAGACTGAGCCTAGAAGCACAGTGCAGCCTTCAAAGGAGTCAGGCGTTTGTTACACAGATCTGCCCTGCTCATCCACTGGTGCTGGGCAGCAGTTGGGACCCACGGTCAATTTACATTTCCTGCAGGTGGAAATCTACCAGGTGTCTTCTTGTGACCAGTACAGCGCCTGATTCCTCACTAAACATATCACAGTTTTGGTTGAGCCAATGTGGTTTTTACTGATGTTTTTAACTCCACTTTGTTTCCCTGAATTCCAACTCTGCAGGAGATTCAATGTGAATCAAGTTACAGTTACAGGGTAGATTACAGCTGCAGAGTGCTGTGTTAGGGAGCTGGATGGGCGGGATCAAACAATTAATATGTTACTGTCTTTTTTCCTCAGAAGTATACAATGTCGTGTGATATGTGTAGTGTGACTTGTGTGCATGAGGAGGATTCTCACGCTGTGCAGAACTATTACATGCCTGATATGCAAATCGGATATCCAAGAACTCTCCTGTATCAGCGTTGCATCATGGCACCGATTACAAATATTAACCCTTACTTGACTAGGGTAAGCGGGAGGCTGCTCCTGATTTGAGCAGGCGGTTGGCTGCCTGGAGAGTTAAGGGGAGTCATTACATCAGTCTACCTACAGCAATTTGTACCACACCAGTTGAGAAGCTCTATTCCAAATGAGTTGATTCAACCAAAGTATTTAGGTTTAGATGAATTAATCCAATGTAAAGCACTTAGAACAGTGTTTGGCACACATTTTACATTGAGGGAATACTCTTTAATTTAACATGAGCAGATTTTCATATGCATACATACTTTTTCATATTCTTTTCTATTATAGTTGATCACAGGATACTGAATATAGTTCCCTATGCTATCCATTTATGTATAATCCATTTTATGGGATTAAAATGAAACTGAAACTAGAGACATCCCCCCAAAAAAACTATCTCATTTTTTATCCATTCTATGTATAATAGTTTACATCTGCTGACCCCAAACTCCCAGTCCTTTCCTCCACTCCCCTTTGATAGCAAGTCTGTGCTCTGGATCTGCGAGTCTGTTTTGGTATGTGGAATCTGAAGTATGACACAGATGAATCTATCTACATGAGTAAATTTAAATCTGCCTTAAGCGTGAATGCTTAAGGACCTCTAGTATCGAGTGGTGTGGAATCCTCTATGTCAGACTTAACTGTTCTGCACAAAAGATATTAGGGGTTTCATCAGTGTGGAGTGTAAAGATGAATAGAAATGCACCATCTGATACTTCTAGACCAAGGTTTTGGACCTTTGAACAGGTTTTAGTGAGTTAATGCCACCAAATTTTATCTGAATCAATTATATTCTGGGAAAAATTTCCACCTATATGTCAAGATGATGTAAAAGATGGTAGATCAAGATGATGTCAAGGTCAAGATGGTGTCAAAATGGTCAAGACGATGCCAAAAGTCAAGATGAAGCCAAAGAAGTCAAGCTGATGTCAAAGGGCAAGATAATGTCATGGGTCAAGATAATATCAGGTCAAGATGATATCAAATCAAGATGTCAAAACATCCTCTGAACACAGTATGATTTGAGCAGTTCTTAAATCATCATCCCAGAGGTATAGAAATAATTTCAACATAAGCTTCATGAATTCTGACAGATTCAAGCAAACAACCCACTGTAAATGCAATAGATTCAGCTCAGCTCAGAGTTTGTTGGTGAAGAAACTCCTGGGACCATAACCCACCGCTGTTTCCAGGTCAGTCTTGTAGGACTTATAGAGGGCAGAGGAAGAGTTCCTGAGGTCTTCTTGAAAGCCCACATTGAGTCTGACCGACATTCTCAGGATAATATCTGCTGAGAACACAGGGCCATATTTTTAAAATCCCATGTTAGCATTGAGTACACACAGGACAGAGAAACATTTTCTTGAGTTGATATCAAATGGGCACTCAACAAACAAACATTCAATGACCAGTTACTTACCTCCCTGGGGCTGGCAAAAAGGTCCCTTGGGAGGCAGTCCCTTGAGGCAACTGCAGTGATGCCCTGCAGAGGAACCATCATGTCCCTGACAAGTGAGATTGTGGAGGCAACTTTCCTGAGGCCACTCATAGCCTGTCTCACAGGAGCACCAGATTTCATTTCCAGCAGGCCTGCAGACTGTCGTCAACCAGAACAGTGAGGAGAAAAAAGGTGTAATTTATAGATTACAAGTTCTTATGCTTGTAGGAAATCCTAATGCCACTCCTTATTGCCCTTCTGGGAAGTTCAGTGGCTTTGCATGAGGTTCTCATAATTCCCATACATATTACCTTTTGTGAGGCATGGCCATCTAAAAGAAGGCAATGCTAACTATCCCAGCCACTGCCTACAATGATAAGATGGTAAACAGATTCTCAGACTTTGAGTATATGGCAGCCAACCTCTAAGATGGCCCCAGCCATCCCTGCCTCTGGGTACTCACACCCTGTTATAGATTCCTGCTGGCTCAGTGCTAAAGAATCCACCTGCCAATGCAGGAGACACAGGTTCAAGCCCTGAGTTGGGAAGATCCCCTAGAGAAGGAAAAGGTTACCCACTCTAGGATTCTTACCTGAGAAATCCCATGGGCAGAGGAGCCTGGGGGGCTATAGTCCATGGGGTTGCAGAAGAGTTGGACATGACTTAGTGACTAAACAGCAACAATAACTCATATTATACTAGGATTGCTCTGGATGACCAACAGAATACAGCAGAAGTGGTGCTATATCACTTCTGAGGTTGGGTTATAGAAGACAATGTGGATTCCCTCTTGGTTACATGTGCTCTCTCTCTCTCTCTCTCCCCCTCTGATCACTTGGTCTGGGGGAAGCCAGCTGCATTGATGAGGACATGTCACAGAGAGGCCTACATGATTAGGAACTGAGGTCTCCAGCCAATAGCTATGGAGGAGCTGAGGATCTACCAGCAACCATGCGTGTGGGCGTGGAAGCAGGTTTTCCAGCCCCAGTTGAGCCTTCAGATGACTGCAACTCAGGCTGATGGCTTGACTACAGCCTCACAAGAGACCCTGAGCCAGAGCCATCCAGCTAAACTCTTCCTGGATTTCTGGCCTTCAGAAACTGTGTAACATGATAAATGTTTGTTGCTTTTGTTTGTTTGTTTGCTTTGGCTGCACCGTGTGGCTTATGGGATCTTAGTTTCCCAACCAGGGATCAAATCCAGGCTCTTGGCAGTGAAAGCGCAGAGTCCTAACCACTGGACTGCCAGGGAATCCTGAGTTTGTTGTTTTAAGATGCTGTTTCGGGGAAGCAATGGATAACAAATATAGAATATAATTCTAAACTTGTGCCTTTTATATTCAAGCCAGATGTGAACAGCCCAAGCAGACCCTAATCCCATTGAAAACTGACATTGAAAAATGCTCTGAACACTTTGAAGTTATATCTAAAACTGGACTAACACCATATTCCTGGGAATTCTGCAGGTGGGCATCTGGGCAAAGGCCCATAGGATGACTTTCCAAAGCAAAGTCGTCAAAGAACTGTTGCTGAAATAGGAGGGACACCCAAGCCCCCCGGAATCCCTGGACACCGCTGCTGTCCTGCGCACCAGTAGTAGGAGAGGATGAAGCGGAAACAGGGAAGTCGAGGCTGCTAGTGAGTGTGGTGGGCACTGGTAATTCAAAGGAAACCAACAAGACCCTCTTGGTGAAAACTCTCTCTCTTACTGACCTGAAATCCCACTGCTAAAGCCTTTTTGGTTGTTTTGTTTTGTTGGTGCTGTTTTCATTTGCTTGTTTTTGAGATAGATGTGGGAGTGGGATTTGAATAACTTTGGACTCCCACGTGAAAATGAATGTGCCTTAAGAGGATGGCAAAAGTGACCATCCCCAGACCATCTACCACATTCCAGGTATTGTTTAGTATTTGATACACATTGTCCGGCCTTAAAAATACTCAGTTTTGTGTACCAGGATTTAAAATGCCTTTCAGATAAGCGATAACCTACTGAATAGCACAAGGAACTCTATTCAATACTCTGTCGTGATCTATATGGGAGAAGAATCTAAAAATGAATAGATACATGTGTATATATAACTGATTCACTTTGCTGTACGGTGGGAACTAACACAATATTGCAAATCAACCATGCTTCAATAAAAAATTAATTAAAAATACCTTTCTTGAAAGGATCATAACATAAGCTGTTGGAAGAGAGGAAGGGGGAGACATAGAAAAGGGGGGAGGAAATTTGGGGTGCTAAAATATGAATATTGGGTCAGTAAGTCTCCTCACCCACCCATCCATCGCCTCCTGTCTGAGGTTCACTCTTCCCAGGCTGCTCCCCTCCACACCCCGCATTCCCAAGCAGCCCAGAGTAGTTTCTTCTGATTATCTCAATCCTCCTCTTTCAAGCAATAGGCCTTTTACTTACCCGTTGACACCTCGATGCTCAAAATGTTGGTAGCTAGGTCAGTGTCATTCCCTTGAATTGGAAAACTGAGGTTCTTCAAATAAGCTTTAATAGGCTCCAGGAAGGAGGCATTTTCAAAACTGATCTCAACATCGACAGTGAACTCTTGAGCTGCAGGGCTGCTTATGGCAACTGGAAAGAAAGCAGACAAAGGCTGTGAGTACTTACCATGTGGGGAGGAGAGAGAACAGATGGACATTTTAGAACTAAAAGCCAATGAAACTTAGGAGTTTAGGATGAGCATATACACACTACTATGTATAAAGTAGGTAACCGACAAGGACTCTACCATATAGCACGGGGAACTCTACTCAATACTCTGTAATAACATATAGGGGGAAAGAGTCTGAAAAAGAATGGATATATGTATATGTATAATTGAATCACTCTGTTGTACACCTGAAATTAACACAACACTGAAGGTCAACTATACGCCAATATAAAATAAAACATTTTTAAAAAGCCAATGATGGAGACACATGGATACCTTTAAGAACTCATCACCCTTTAAGAATTTCTAATAAACATTTTTATTTTACGTTTGTTTACTGAGAAAGAGAAGTTTGTTTACTGATCACCACCAAGTCCTCCCTTCATGGGCTTCCTCTCTATGACTTTGCTATTTAGAGGAGAAATGAAATAGATCTAACTGGTATCAGCACCGTGGTCTCCAGGCATTTGAGAGCTTCACAGACCAAGATGAGAACTTGTCCGTCCTCTCCATTCTCATAACCCCCCTTTGATGTCCAAGGCTGTGTGAGAACAGACTCTAATGAGACAAGAATAGAAGCAGGGAGACCCAGCAGGGGAACTTGGCAACTGTCTAGACAATCAAAGCCAGGGTCCTGACTCACCAGAATGAGTCAGTGCATTTCTGACACCGCTCAGTGGTCATGCACGTGTTTTGAGAGCTCAAGGATGCATGGTTTGAAGACCTCTGGAAAAAGCCACTAGTTAATTCTCTTTATTCTTAGCCTGTGCACGCAGTGTGGACTCTTTGTTCTCACTCTGTATCTCCCGTGTCCAGAACATGGTAGACATTTGACAAAAGCAAAATTGGCAAATTGGAAAGTAAAATAAAAGAGACCTTCAGCAATTCATTGTTTTTCCAAATTGTCTCCAAACTGGTTGCCTGGACGGCATTCTAGATGCGTCTGCTTCCCACACCAGGCAAGCCAGACAATAGATCTACCGGAAGGTGCCTGCGTGGTTTCCACTATTACATCACATCTGGACCACTGGCTGTAAGCTTCTTAGGGGCAGAAACTGCTTCTTTCACTTTTCATGGCCTTACCCACTCCATCTGGCATGGAGCCCAGCACATAATAAATTCATGTCCAGTAGATTCTTGTTAAGCCTGTGACTTCTGAGTTGAGTCTCAGATTCACCTTTATGTCATAGACAGAATCTTTGGTTCACTCTTGGCTGAAATACATAACTGGAACAGAAGCCATGGGCTTGGTTGATAGCTAATGCAGAGCCTTTAGAGAATAGGAGAATCTTTTTATACAGATGCCTTGAGAAGACAAGTTGTGGCTTATTTTATTTTGCTGGTCAAGTAAGGAAAAGATTAATGAATACTTGTAAAATTTTTCCTTTTAAAATATAAGTAAAATCTGCAAAAATGTAAAATCTGGAAGTATGATATATCATATATATGACTATATATATTTAAAATGATATATATGATATATAAAATGATAATATATAAATATACATGATATGTTATATATAAATCTAAAACCTTAACATTAAAATTCTCTATCTGTTTTCTAAAAGGGCAAAGAATGTCTCTCATAATATTGTAAGATTTGTTTTAAATATTCCAAGGATTATTTATGTGCAAACCTAAAATGAAATACATTTACTATGGGAAACTCCAACTGATAAATGTTTATTGCAGAAAATGGTAGCATTTGTCCACTTAGAGGTGTAAACTCTTTTTTTCTAGGAGTTTGGTTTTACTTATCAGCCTTGTTGAGAATTATTTCATTTTGGCATTCATCAACTTGCTGTAATTAACTCAACCTTTTAAAAATGTCTGTGCACATTTTCTTAAAATTACGAACGCCTCTTAAGCTGTTTCCTCCATATAAACATGTATTTACAAGTAGAACACAGTGACTTTTAAAACCTAGAATGGAATCTCAGTCTGTCATGATACTACGGCATATCTTGAAGTTTTCTGTTTTCTTTCTGATTTGCAAATGATTCTATGAGGAAAAGCAAGCTTCCTGGAAGGACTGCTAGTCTTCTCCTGAGTGATCCTAACCTGTATGTTGTCTGCTAGGAACGTTTGCCATGGTGGCTGCATGATATTTACAAGGTCTGTCTAAGAGCACATTCTTTTTCCTGAAAGGTAATGCAGCCATGTTTGTTTTTTCCAGAGGATTCAGAAGCTCCAGGATCCTCTTTGCTGTGGTCAGTCTACTCCCCTCCCATGAACGAATGTAAACAGGATTTCCTGGACACTAGCTGCTTTTGTGATAAGTGAGGTCAGTAACAATCCCACATCACCCACTTCATCACCTGCATCTTTGCCTCCCAGGGTCTGCTCCCAGCATGATTTCAGTGCCTGTCTGAAGGCAGTTAGTGTTATCCATCCCTGAGCCCACCTTTCTCTACATGCTCAGAGAACAAGCATGTCCTTGAAAAGCACATGGTAATTCCTGGATGTCATCATTCCCCACTGAAACCAAGGTAGTTCTTCTGCTGAGACCCTACAAGGAGCTGAGCCAAAAGCCTGAAATACTACTAAGAGGGGAGTTTCCTGATGTTCAAGTGGTTAAGAATCCGCCTGGCAATGCAGGGGATGTGGGTTTGATTCCTGGTCTGGGAACTAAGATCCCATATGCCACAGAGTAGCCAAGCCTGTGCCACAGTTAGAGAGTCTGTGTGCTACCAAGAAAGATCCTACATGACTCAAGAAGATCCCATGTGCCACAACTAAGACTTGACACAGCCAAATAAATAAATATTTAAATACATAAATATGAAAATAAATAATAAAATAGCTCTCTGAAACTGTATTCCGATGAGGACTGTTTCTGTGACTTTAGTGAGTTATAGTCTATGGCATTTGTGTCCGTTTTCTTTTTTGCCTTGCTGAGCAGCATGTAGGATCTTAGTTCCCTGAGCAGGGATTGAACCCGTGCCCCCTGCAGTGGGAGCACGATGTTTTAACCACTGGACTGCCAGGGAAGTCCCTGTGCAAGTAATCACTAAAGCACCAGCCTCTGAGACCCTCTTCTCCTCATCCATATTTTATGTTCTTGACAACTTCTAAGGGAGTTTCAGAATAACCCTCAGCCTGAGCAGCAATTCTCCAGAGACTGATAAGGATAGGGAACATTCAATAGAGAAATGTCTTCTTGAAAATGGTCAGTTCTTCAAACAGGCTCAAGAACTCAGGCATAGTGCCTCAGAAAGCTGTGTACAGGCTGGTCCTTGAGAATCATCTATTCCAGTAGTCCCCACCCCTGGCTGATGATCACTGCAGGTAGGGAATTCTACACACAAATACTCTGGAGCCTCAACTTAGGTGAGTCAAGGTAGAATCTTTATCAGTTAAGTCCAGAAATCTGTAGCCTGGGCTGAAGAAGATGCCCTTCCTGATTTGGGTCATTTCTCCCCATCTAGAGTATCATGGTGCTATGGGAAAACAGAACACGGAAACACCACTGGGCCTCCGGTGCCTGTAATGCCCTAGGGAGAGCACCTGAATTTAAGGGACGAAGCCCACATGCTCAGGATCAGCATGACTGCAGATGGTGGGGTCAGGTGGCATGCTTTAGGGTCAAAAGACCACTCTCTGTCCTCTTTGCCTCCTCCAAACCTAAGGGCTTCTGAGCTTGGGACAGCGAAGCTGGTGGTCCTGCCAAGGCTACAAGGGACCCAGAAGGAACACGACCATGCCTCCACACTAAGTGTATATTTTAGATGCCCTTCTGTGCTCCTCGCCTGCCTCTGGGCCACCTGATTCCAGACAGTTCAGTGTGTTTTGTCTCGAGCTCCTTCACCCTGGTATTGTTTGTCTGAATTCTCACAGACTCACGGATGTCCCAGTGGAAGGTAGATCATCAATGTCACAGATGCAGGCCTCTCATCAGCCCTGGGAAGCACAAACCAGCCAGGATTTCCCCTCTCCTTTCCCATAAATCACTGCCCGCCACACAGCACTTATCTTAAAGAGACATTTCTGGAAAGCTGGCCACAAAGTGTGACACACAGTTCTGGGTCTTAATCACAGCTGTTTAAGCCAACGATGCGATTTTTGCCTGACCACTTCACTGGGAATTATGGCTCCTTCAGAAGTCAGAGACTAACTCAATGCATACATCAATCTCCCACCTGCAAGACAACGAGCCTGCTGACTTTGCCCAGGAAAAATGGGTTCGCTCTGGTTTTCTCTTGACCAACAGGGACCACGCCTTTTTATTACGGAAGATTTGGCTCTCTGGTTTCTCCCCCTTAGTCCTGTAGCAGGTAAATATTAAAAGCTACCTGTTCTGCTTGTTTCCTGACATGGTCTAGTAGGTAGCAGTCTGGCAGCATCGTCTGGCTCTACTATACCATTGTCAGTGGAGAATCAAAGATCCTGGTTCTCCCTTTAGCCTTTAGAAAGGTTTGTTCACGCAGGGGAAATCTGCCAGGGGCAGATGTGGATGGGTGCGGTGGGGAGGGTGGGCAGCACTATGGCTTAGAACATTAGGCTGTGAGGTCTAAAGAAAAGAGTTAATTCTAGTTGCTTGTTATACACCCGAATAATCAAAGTCAGCACCATATAAAGTGGTGATTGTGCCCCTTACTCAATAAAGCCCCTCTGAGAATCACAGCTGCATAACCTTCCTCTAAATATGCTAGCGAGATCTTAGTTTCCTCCTGCAATATATGCACAAGAAGAAGCCCCAGACCACCATCAGTCTCCTGGAATTCCCTCTGCCCGGAGCTCCCTCCTCCCTCCCTTCTTCCGTCCCATATCTGCTCCTTCTTCCAGGCCTCAACCTGGTCACTCTTTGAGCCCACGGGTGCTCACTGACCCGAGGACTCACAGAATCAAGGCATTGTGAAGTTTGAGTATTTTAAAGATCATCTTGGGTAACCACTCTTCAGATGCCCTCTATAAACACTCCTGTCAAATACTTATTGGATTGGCTTGAATACTTCGCATGACATCAAACTCGCCTCCGTGTAAATGGTCCAGCTCATCATTAGTCAGTTCTGTTAGTAACTTACATCTAGTTCAGACCTATTTCTCTGTAGCTGCTACTACTTCCTTGGCGGTAGCTTTGCCTTTTGCAGACTCCCATTGTGTGAGGACTCTGTTTTCCATATTACAAACTTTATACCCTATCCTCATAACCAGATTAAAAGTTGACAGCAGGCAGGCAGTGAGTTTTATGTTCTTGGTGCCCAAAAGGCATTCAATAAATACATACTAAATACATGTTGGAGAGAATTTTTTGCTAAAAAACAAAACAAGCCATGGCATGGAATCTCACAGGCAAGAGCCAGAAACACAAGTTGAAAACTATGACTTGTAACTATGAACTTGGACTTGGAGCCAGAGCTGAGATAAATGTCCTCTTACCTGGGAGGCTACTGAACTCTGTGAGCCAAGTTTTGGTTGTTTATAAACAGAGCACTATTTTCTCTGCTCAATTGTTGCTAAGGAGCTGAGGTATGAAGACCCCTAACAAACAGCCTGGCATATAGTAGCCACTTTGAAACAGCGTGTAGAAATAATAATACTGATCATAATGAGGATTATCATTTATGCCCATGTCTGCTGGCAGGTCAACAAAACCTCTGATTCTATTCTAACCAGGTCTCCCTTTTGAGCTAGGGAAGCAAACAAACAGGCAGAGCACACCAGCGCCTCTTTCTCCTTACTCTGCCACCCCCACTGCCGGCTCAGAGCCCGAAACGCCACAAGTTATCATACGGAAGATGAGTGCCAGGGGAAACTGCAAATCTCTTCCCCAGCCTGGAGAAGGCACTGCATTTCCTGAATCCAGATCAAAAACAGCCAGCACACCTGGACTGCAGATCTGCAGAAAGTTCAGGATTTCCAGGCTAGCAGCTGGCAACCCAACCTGGTAGGAACCTCGCTCTCCCTGAACAGGCACAAAGACAGAAGTGCCTCCAGTTCGGGGTCAGGACATCCTGGGGCTCCCTTTCTCCCAATGTCTTCTCCCACCAGCCGTTTCTTCTGAAGCCAAAGAAGAACCAATGTGGGCTCTTCAGTCCAGGACCCGAGACATGTTCCCAGTTAACCTCAAAAATCTGGCTTGGGGAACTTGATAGCTGATGTTGAGGACACATTTGTATTATTTCCAACCAACAAGAAACTTTTTTTTAGAAAATACTTTTAAGTCAGGCCATCCAGGCACTTTAGTTATTTGTTTGTTTTTGGCTGCATGTGTGATCTTAGTTCCCAACCGGGGATGGAACCCATGCTCCCACAGTGGAAGCATGAAGCCCTAACCACTAGTCCCCCAGGGAAGTCCCAAGAAACTTCTGCTTTCAATCCCCTGAAAAGATTGCTATAAAGACTAAGTTTCCAGCTGACTGGCATGTTTCCAAAATAAGATTTTCATTCCAGCTCTGGCTTCTGCTTATTGCCTCCACCTTCTCAGTTACCCAGGTCTGTGTATTCCCTGTTACCCCTATGCCAAGTCTGTTCCCAGGTCCTTTGGATTCATTTCTCAAAACGTCCCTTTCCTAGGTCATTCCAGAGACCTGGCCCATGATGGTCAGCACTGCTGAGCATCCTCGCTGGTCTCCCAGTGCTGACTTCACCTAATTCCTTCAGTCATAACCATCTGGCAAATTTTCACTTCCGATGGCTTCCACCAGTTCTTTCTCTGAGAGCCTCTCAGCTGGTATGGAATCCACGTCCTGGTGGAACTAAGGCAGAATTCTGAATACTCTGACCAGTGCTTTTTTTTCTCTGCTCCCCAAGAACCACTCTGCTCTAACAGGAAGTATTCTGCTATTCTTGTCTCTGGCCTCTGGGTTTTTGTTCAGGCTTCTTTTCCTTAGCAGAGTTTTGAAAGAATTTTCCTAAAATGCTAATATCATGGCACCCATCCCTTTGCCTTCAGGAGTTATATGAAATCTTCTCTGCACCAAGTATAGTTTGGGCTCTTTCAGACACAACATTTTTATTAAAAGTCAGTTAAATTTGTTTTAATTAAAGAAACATTAAAACAAACAAAACAAGTACCCTCTAGATAATGCTATTAATATTGAACAATATGTACTAAATATTATTTAATTCTCTCAACGCCTGTATAGTAATAATATATTTGGAGATTTGTATGTGGGTTTCCAAGGTAGCGCAGTTGGTAAAGAACCTGCCTGACAATGCAAGAGACACAAGAGATGCAATTTCATTCCCTGGGTTGGGAAGATCCCCTGGAGTAGGAAAAGTAACCTGCTCTAGTATTCCTGCCTGGGAAATTCCATGGACAGAGGAGCCTGGTGGGCTACAGTCCATGGGATTGCAAAGAGTTGGACACGATTGGGTGACAAAGCACACATACGCACATATTTGTATGTATGTATCTATATGTGGGTTTGGGTATGTGTGATAGATTTTTGACACATAATAGGTGATGGAGGAAGAAGAGTATTGATCCTCTCTTGAAAGGTGATTTCTATCTCAAAACTTAAAGCTCTAAATATTTGGTCCAGTGCCTCAAAAGAAAATTGCTTTTAAGAATTCTTTGTTTTGAAACCTCTGTTTGCCTCTGTTTGGTATTAAGCCTCCAGAACACAGACATTCCTGTGTGGCCTTTGTTGGATTTAACATTCCTGTTGCTTTCCTAGTTTTCCTGGGGTGCGATGCTCTTAATTGCAGCTTACATCCTGAGTATCCATGACCTAGTGCCTGGGACTTTCCATGATCAGTTCTTGCTTCAGTGATTTGTAAAAGTACCAAAGCCAAACCATCTGTTACAGGTGATGAGCTGAGTCATTAACACTTCCAAAATGACTCCAGAGGCCCAAGAGCACACAGGACCACATATTTAAAAAAACAGAAAACATGTTCTCCTGGTGATTTATCATTGCCGTGATCGTTTTTAATGAAAGAGTGTCTGGAAAAACTGTGGAATGTCAAATTCCTAGACGTGCAAGTGGTTTCCTCCCTGACAGCTGATCTCTCAGGCTGTCACCAAGGGTCACAAATAGTTGGAAGTGCAGAAAGATGTTACTTTTCCAGCTGTGGGGTCACCAACCATTCCTGAGGAAGCTGGCAGGGACTGGAGCTGGGACTTAACCCAAGTGGTTTGATTTTAGGAAGAGAAGTCTTTCAAAATATTTGACTGGGGACCTCGTTGGCCCTGTTGCTGTTCAAGGGGCTGTAGGGGATGGAGTAGAGATGATGATACTTGTTTTAAAGCACAGGAAGTACAGTCTGCGCTGTAGACCAGTGGTCCCCACCCTTTTTGGCACCAGGGATTGGTTTCTTGGAAAACAATTTTTCCATGGACTGGGGGGGGGGGGGTTGGTTTTGGAATGATTTATTGTGCACTTGACTTCCCTCATGGCTCAGATGGTAAAGAATCTGTCTGCAAAGCAGGAAACCTGGGTTCGCTCTGGGTTGGGAAGATCCTCTGGAGAAGGGAATGGCACCCTACTCCAATCTTCTTGCCTGGAGAATCCCATGGACAGAGGAGCCTGGATGTTTACAGTCCATAGGGTCGCAAAGAGTTGGACACGACTGAACAACTAACACTTTCGCTGTTTTCTTGATTTCTATTATTGCTACATCAGCTCCACCTCAGATCATCAGGCATTAGATCCTGCAGGCTGGAGACCCCTGCTGTGGATCACTTCAGGGAACGCAAGGAGAAGGGTGAGTGAGAATCCCATAGGGATATAAAAGCAGACTAAAACAGAAAAGAAAGGGAAGAAAGGGAAGGGAAGGAGAGAAGCACAACAGTATAAACTTTCAGTGAGCATTTTGATAGTTTATTAACAATGTGATCGAATTCTCATTTCAGGCACTGGGTAACAGTCGGATCTGGTTATGGCCTGTGAAGGGTCTACCAGATACCTCTATCCTGTACTCTGGGCAAGCTTGCTCTCCCTGTCAGCCTAATGTCTCTTTCCTACCACAAGACTGAAAAGACCAAGTCACGATTTCATCCCAGTGCTACAAGTTAAGAAGTTTCTAGATGTTTGGTCTAGCCCAAAGCCAGCAGACTCCTAGCGAAAAGGGACACAGCCTCTGAATTCACACAAGTGGCTATGACAGAGACACGCCTTCTCTTTATTTGTTCACTGGTCTGTTGAGACATTGGGCTACTGGCCAGGCTACAGAGAGGAAGAGGGTTCAAGGGGGCTCGTGTCCCCTGCGAGTGGCAAACAGGAAGCTAAAGAATTGCAGTGCTTTGGGATAGATGTTGGGCCATGAGGATGTGTCATGGATAATGGGAACCCAGGAAAACAGCCCCTCCCTGTCTGGGGAAATTGATGGAAGAGCTTCCAAGACATGAATCCATGTGAATTGATTTCCCAGACAAGCAAAGGGGGCATGGTGGGTGGGATGCTGACTGTGTGACTCTCTGTGACTCTCGCAGATACAGAGATATGTGAGAGGATGATCAGATTTATGCAGGGAAATGACAGCGTCTGGTTGATGCTATCGCAAGATTGTTGTGATGGAAGGAGGATCTGGTCCTTGGAAAATGCAGCCTCCAGACAGACCCACCTGCCCCAGGTCTCACATGGGGGAGGGGACACTGAGGCTCATCATGCAGGTGTTCACAGCTCTCACCTGCTGTGAGACCCTCCAAAAGGCAGAGCTGTGTTTCCCAGACCTCTTCCTTGGAATTTAGTGGGGAAATTGGAATGGGAAACAGAGAAGGACTTGGGTCTAGTGGTTAAATTGATCCATGAGACTAAGTGAGGAGTGAGAGGAGCCAAGATTAAAAGAAAAAGGAAAAAGAAAAGAGGCAAGGTTGCTGGGTTGAGAGGAGAGAAGCGGCTTTTTGGTGGTGGTACAGGGCTGCTGGGGGAAGGGCCATGGGGTAGTCTTTGGGATCTGAGGAGTGGTGATGGGACAGGACACTTGGATGGAGGGTGTTGATAAGATCCCTTTAATGTCATTTGACAGAGAATGGAGTGCCTTCGCAGTTACTTCTAGAAATTGAACCCTGAGGTGCTTGGAGATCGAATCATGTAGATACCAGTGTTTCAAAAAGTTACAACACATGCTGTTTGATGGGACTTACTAGAAAAGACGGTCAAGGAAATGTTTACATACCAGCTCGTTTTTGTCTTACTGGATCCTCCTCCATTAGTTCATGTTCATGGAGAAGCTGAAAGAACATTTTAGAAAATAGTCAGTGAGTGTTAGCAATGTCTTTTCATGATGGTTTTCTGCTCACAGGCCCAGGAATGTTCAAGCTGAGCGTAGGGCTGCTGGCTCTGGGTCAATACCTCATGCCCTGTGAATGGCGGTCCACCAGCAATGGGAGGGTAGGGAAGATGCAATGGATTGGCTTCTGGAATATGACCTTGGCATTGACTTTTTATAGACCAGTCACTAGATTCAGAAGCGGAAGAAATCAGCCTATCTGAGTCTCTCAGAGTTCCTGCAGCTTGAGGCCTGTCAAGAAGTATAAATTATGCTGTTCTCCATTGCACTGGGGCTTGAATCCTGAGTCATTCGGGCGGCACTTCAGATGAGTCTCACGACCTCTCCTCTGCACTCACTCAGCCTGTCCCCACCCCAGTATTTCTGTGGCCTTGGGACTATTTAGGCTATGCATGTTTAGAAATTATTTTCTCCTTCTCTAGCCTTTTACTCTTCGATGGTTTTATGGTTGCTTTCTGGGGCAAGGCCTTTGAGACCCAGCTCTAGAGCCAGACTTCTAGGGTACAGAGCTGTGCCCCTTACTCGCCTACAACTTTGAGGAAGTTACTTAGTCTCTTTGAGCCTCAGTTTTCTTTTCTGTATAATGGAATAATAGTGTCGACCTCATAGAATTGCTATGAGAATTAAGCCAACTGCAATGTGGACTATACTAAGCTCTTAAAAACATTAGTTACATCATATAGTATGATAGTTAAGAGTTAAGTACTCTGCAGACATTGATTCAAATCCTAGCTCTTCCATAAAATGGCTGTGTGACCGTGAGCAAGTTACTTAACCTTTCTGTGCCTCAGCATTCACCTGTAGTATACAGATACAAATAGCTTGCCTCATGAGGTTGTTGTGAGGAGCAAATGATTAATCAGTGTAGAACACTAGAATAGCTTTAGTGACACAGTAAGTGCTATTCTGGGGCACGGCATCACACTGTTCTGGGGGCACCATTCACACAGAACACCCCCTGCCCCCCGACTGCATAAACCACTTGCTTCATCTCCATAAAGCTCATCTACTGTCAACACGTGGCTTCTTTAAGAACTGACATTGATTGGCTTTGCTGCTGGGCTCACTGCCAGCTCCGAAGCTTATAACCTCACCTTGACCTGATATATCAATAACCTCAGATATGCAGATGACACCACCCTTATGGCAGAAAGTGAAGAGGAACTCAAAAGCCTCTTGATGAAAGTGAAAGAGGAGAGTGAAAAAGTTGGCTTAAAGCTCAACATTCAGAAAACGAAGATCATGGCATCCGGTCCCATCACTTCATGGGAAATAGATGGGGAAACAGTGGAAACAGTGTCAGACTTTATTTTTCTGGGCTCCAAAATCACTACAGATGGTGACTGCAGCCATGAAATGAAAAGACGCTTACTCCTTGGAAGGAAAGTTATGACCAACCTAGATAGCATATTCAAAAGCAGAGACATTACTTTGCCAACAAAGGTCCATCTAGTCAAGGCTATGGTTTTTCCAGTGGTCATGTATGGATGTGAGAGTTGGGCTGTAAAGAAAGCTGAATGCCAAAGAATTGATGCTTTTGAACTGTGGTGTTGGAGAAGACTCTTGAGAGTCCCTTGGACTGCAAGGAGATCCAACCAGTCCATTCTGAAGGAGATCAGCCCTGGGATTTCTTTGGAGGGACTGATGCTAAAGCTGAAACTCCAGTACTTTGACCACCTCATGCGAAGAGTTGACTCACTGGAAAAGACTCTGATGCTGGGAGGGATTGGGGGCAGGAGGAGAAGGGGACAACAGAGGATGAGATGGCTGGATGGCATCACTGACTTGATGGACATGAGTCTGAGTGAACTCTGGGAGTTGGTGATGGACAGGGAGGCCTGGCGTGCTGTGATTCTTGGGGTCGCAAAGAGTCGGACATGACTGAGTGACTGATCTGATCTGATCTGACCTGATATGTGGCTCCTAGCTCATCCCTGCCTTCAAGTGAGTTTTCCTACGATGAGTTTCCCATCCCAAACTTCTTTTAAGTCTCAGTAGAGGAGCCAGATAACCCCCTCCCTCCAGGGTGTGTAGTTTACCTTGAACTCCCTCCCCCCGCCCCCGCCGCCCCCTTACCAGAGAGCACCACCTGAGACAGAGCTTGTTTTGCCCTCTGTGGTCTCTGCCATTTTTTCATAGTTATCTCCCACCTTAACGATATCAAGAAGAATAGTTCCTAAGACGTCTTCAACACCTGGTGCCAGGCACTGCTAAGTGCTTGGTGTGTGCTTGTTTATTTTATCCTCATGACAATCTAAGGTGTAGATACTGTCATCATCTGCATTTCACAGATGAGAAAACACAGGCGCGGAGAGGTCAAATAACTTGCCTAAGGTCACACGGCCTTGAAATGGCAGAATCGGGACTCAAACCCAGCTAACCTTCCTCCTAAGTCTGCACTTATCCACACAGGCACAGCATCATCTTGCCAGGCGATATCCTGGGAAAGCATGGGGAAACTGGGTTCCTCTCGGTGACCCCGTCTCTCTTAACCAGTACTTTGTCTCTTTCTCTATTGCCTCTTCCACCCCTGCCTTCTTTTCAGCGACTAGTATTAATGTCCACAGGAAATGTGAAGGGACCTGAGAGTCCGCAAATGTTCTTGAAGAAGTGAACAGAGGAATGATGACTGATGTTTGGAATGTGCAAGCTCAGGTGCTGCCTCCTTTTCCGTGAGGTTATCTCAGCTCTACCGAGATGTGAACGGACCAAGAAATAACAAAGTCGATATATAGGGCTGGTTCCTGCCCAACTTCCCCGGGAGTCTGCTCTGGCGCTGAGCCTGGGCAGAAAGAAAGGTTCTTTGGCTGTCTTCCTGCCTCCATCCTCCCTGGGATTCGGGGGAGGTAGGGGGAGCCACCAGGAAGCTTTCTCTGTTCACTCTTTGTGGGCTTGCTGCAGGGGGACTCAGCCCAGGAGAAGGTGACTACCAGAGGTCACCTTTGGGAAGCAGGCCAAGGTTTCATTTCCTCCATTTTCCAGGGGTCGCTAGAGAATTAATGACTTGCCACTGGCAACTGTGGGTTAAAATCAAGGTACATTTCAGTCCTCTCTTGTAGCGCACTTCTAATCTTCATGAGCATGAGACTCCTCTCCCTTCCCTCCCCCAATCAGATTTAGCAGGTCTCAAATAGGGTAAAGAAAACTGCTTTTTTAACCGGCACATCCCTGGACAGGAGGCCAGTTATTGAGAACCTCTGCTCTTTAACTATGTCTTGAATCTTCATGGTGATTATCTGAAACTTTCATGGAACACCTCTATTAAGTGTGGCTTCCATATAGCTGTTGCCTACTGGCTCCGTTATTCAGTGAGGAATAACTCTTTATTTCTCACAACTTTTTATGAGAATAACTGACTTTTGATTTTAAACCCTGTAATCATTGAGTTGCTTGCTTTTTGGAAGGAAAGCTGTGACAAACCTAGACAGTGTATTAAAAAGCAAAGATATCACTTTGCTGACAAAGGTCCGTACAGTCAAAGCTATGGTCTTTCCAGTAGTCATGTATAGATGTGAGAGTTGAACAATAAAGAAGGCTGAGTGCCAAAAAATTGATGCTTTTGAATTGTGGTACTGGAGAAGATTCTTGAGAGTCCCTTGGACAGCAATGAGATCAAACCAGTCAATCCTAAAGGAAATCAATCCTGAATATTCATTGGAAGGACTGATGCTGAAGCTGAAACTCCAATACTTTGGCCACCTGCTGGCCAAAGAGCCAACTCACTGGAAAAGACCCTGAGGCTGGGAAAGTTTGAAGGCAAAAGGAGAAGAGGGCAGCAGAGGATGAGATGGTTGGATAGCATCATCGATTCAATGGACAAACTCCAGGAGACAGTGGGGGACAGGGAGGCCTGACGTGCTGCAGTCCATGGGGTTGCAAAAAGTCAAACACGACTTAGTGACTGAACAACAATCATTGGGAAAAGACGGAGGGAAAACATCTAAAAGCACTGAAGCCTCTGAGCTGTTCACTGGTGATGCTGGTGGGGGCAAAGACCCTCGGCCACCCAGATTTGACTAAGCACCGAGAGTTAGACTGCCAGGTCATGGGGCCTGGATTTCAAGAAGGCAGGTGTTGGAGTCACACCAAGAACTGATCCCTCTGCCTTTTATTCTCTCTAACTGGAAAAGTCATTCATTCATTCATTCCAAGCCTCGGTCTCTCACATTTTGAAAAACAAGGAACGTGAAAAACGTGATGCATCTCTGGCAGTGCTGACAGCCCATGTGCCCATCTGGCCTGGGCTCACTGGGGGACAGTCTTGCCTGCCTGAGTCTCATGTCACCCCAGTTCGGGGAAATATGAGGCTGCACACAGATCCTGCCAGGGTCTCTTAATGCTGAGTACGATTTCAGACAAAAACCAGAGCCTCTGCCTGTCCATGGAAAGGTACCCAGATGGGTATCAGAGGACAATGACCAGCTCTGCCCAGAAGGGATTTCCTGTTTGCCAAGCTTCAGTCAGAAGATACAAGGTCACCGATTCCAGGAAATGCCCCACTTGTTGAACTTTACAAGTAATGGGAGTGTGGGGAGTGGCCTGAAGAGGGAGCAGACAGTCAGAAATGAGAGATGGCATTTTTAGAAGTGCAAAAACAAACAAACAAACAAACAAACCAGGGAGCCAGATGACAAATATATAGTCACAGATCTCACCCAGTTTTGCATCTTTGCCTCAATTGTCTCAGCAGGGATCCCGTTAAAATATCTTCTTCCTGGGCATGCGAACCCAGGTTTATTTGTACCAGAATAGTAAAAATAACCACCAAATCTTATGCATTTGCTGTGTGCCAATCATGATGCTAAGCCATGTATATCTGAGAACAGGTAATCCTAAAGAAGCTGAAGAATGAGACACTATTTATTTCTCATATTATGTGAGAAAACAGGTTCAGGGAGATGAAAAAAAGGAGATGAAATTTCCGAAGTTAGTGAGAGTTATAGCCGGGCTTTGGACTCAGGGTTGATCCCAGCGTTGAGAATCTGCAGCCTTGCTGCTCCCAGTGTGATCACTGGGACGGGAACAAGAGTAACTAGTCAGAAGGCAACACCCAGAGCCCAACCCTCAGACTTCCTGAGCTGAAATTTGCACTTTAAGAAGGTTCCCAGCTGGATTCATGCACACATTGAAGTTTGAGAAGCTACATCATCAATCACACTTCAAAAGGCTGTCACACTGTATTTGCACCCCCATGTTCAGAGCAGCATTGTTCACAGCAGCCAGGAGGTGAGAGGAACCCAAATGTGCATTAATGGATAAACAGATTAACAAAACGTAGGATATACATACAATGGATACTTATTCAGACTTAAGAAAGGAAGGAAATTCTGATGCATACTATTAATACAACAGATACATTTTTAGCACTTTACCCTAAGTGAATAAGCCAAAAAGACAAATACTGTATGATTCCACTTGCATGACGTACTCAAGAGTCATCAAAATCATGGAGTCAGAAAGTAGAACAGTGAGTTCTAGGAGCTGGGATCATGTCGGGGGGCTGAGGGGGGTTTGTTTAATGGATACAGAGTTTCAGTTTTGCAAGATGGTTTTGCAGATGGATTGTGTGACAGTGTGAATGTATTTAACACTACTGAAATGCACACTTAAAAATGGTGACAATGGTCATTTTTTTTAACAGGGCATCACTGTATGTTACACCGTGTGTACTGTTACAATGTAGAAGTGGGAGCTGAGTGGCAGCCTAGGGCCCTATAAGCTGATAAGGCAGTTTCAAGGGCATCTCTTCAATGGAGGTCTTCAGCCTCCAAACCGGATGAAAATATTATATCTTGAAGGCATATCTAAAGGGGGAAAGTGGGGCCCTTTAGGATGGTGGTGGGAATATCCAGGAAGATATCCTGGTCCACCAGGCTGATGGAGGAGCTTTGTTATGGATGCTCGGGAAGGTAGAGCTGGCACAGTGGAAGGGTATCGCTGTAGCCAGGAATGCTGGGAATCTCCGGAACAGAGGCAAGGCTGACCCCATTGATCAGGTCAGTCTCTGGCTTTCTCCCCATATGCATGGGGTAAGTAGACTTCTGTACTGACCATGCACATCCTCGGGAAAAGTAATGTTTCCATCTTCTATTTATAAGAGCAAGCTGCTGCATAGAATCACAAGGGTTGTATCCGGCATATTGCAATTTGGAAGAAGAGACACAAAGTATACTTCCCAAATTATGAGAGAAATAAATAAAAAGACAAGACCTAGGTCAAACTAAGAAAGACACAAAAATGAAAAAGAGGAAAGAAATGCATAAACCCATAAAAAATCCTGAAAGTAAGAGCAAGAATTTTAAATGACGTCAAATGTGAATAAATTACACTCCCCAATCACAGTCAGATTAAAAGAAAGAAAGAAAGTGAAGTCGCTCAGTTGTGTCCGACTCTTTGCGACCCCAAGGACTGTAGCCTACCAAGTTCCTCCGTCCATGGGATTTTCCAAGCAAGAGTACTGGAGTGGGGTGCCATTGCCTTCTCCACAGGTTAAAAGAAAAGAATCTCAAACATGCATTGTTTATAAAAGAACCAGTAAAGCAAAGAAATATACTAAAAGCTACACAAAAAATAAAGAATAAAGATCAAGCAAACACAAACACAAAAACAGAACCAACAACTGGAATGAATAGAGGACAGAGAATTAAAATTGAAAATCTCCAACCAGGAAAAGAGGAGACATTTTCTGATGCTAATATCTATCAATGAAAAACTCTTAACAGTTGTGACAGATGGAATGAAGTAGCACTGAAATATCTTTTTGAAAAGCCAGTAGAAAAAAATACAAGAAGAGAAATGATAATAGCAAACACTGATAAGGCCTTTTTACATGTGTCAGGCACTAGTCTAAAGCATTTTGTAAATATTAACTAATTTAATTCTCATAGCAAGCAGTAAATCAATACTATTATTTTCATTATTTTACAGATGAAAAAGCTGACACAGAGAGAATCACATCTGTCCCATAAGATTTCATAACCAGTAATATGCCCCGCTTTGGTGCATGGAGTAGCCTAAGGAAAGAAGATCCCAGTGATTCCCACAAGGAACAAGGGGGTGAGCTAAACTCCCATTAACTTCCCAAGGACCAAACAACCTGGCTAATTTGTTTTACAAAAGCTTGGGTGATCACCCATGGCCCTTTCAAGTATATAGATCTGTGATTATAACACGACACAAATTAACACCTCTTGAAATGTGTTTTAGTCTGATGCTCCTGGTTAAAAAAAAAAAAAAAAATTCCTTTGAGGACGCATGTCCTGCTCAGCCCTCAAAATCTGCTTTATCGATGGGCTGTCAGTTTCATAGGGTGGAGCTCCAAGCCTAGAAGCGGTAAATTCATTAAGGAGGGAAGCCCTTGACATCACCACTGATTCCAGAGTATGACGTGTTGTACCCAGGGTGTTATTATCAGATGAATACCATTTATGGCCCACCACTCCCTCCCCCCATTTGCAACATGTTCTCAAAGGCCCTGAACATTTGTGTAAAGCAGTTTCTGCCTATGATTTTCCCAGGAAACCAGAAAAAAATGTGACAGGGAAATATAGCAGACATGGATTTACTCACCGAATGATAAACAATAGACTCTAAATTCAAACTCAGTGTAGCTTGGGAAGAATAAATGGCAATAATCACAAAGCACAAAGTGGTTCTCCTTGGGGACTTCATGTCTTCAAGTTTGAGTTGCCTTGCCTGAAATGGAAATAAGATGATTTAGAGATAGAGTTGTTGATCAAACTTAGAAAAGGACTAGGAAATGCTGACTCCAAGGTCACACGGCAAATGGGCATTTTCAGTGGAGGGGAGAAAGGAAAGAGCTTAAAGGCAACAACTGTAGAGAACAGTGTCCACTCCAGACCCTGGGGTGATGAAAGGATAATGTCAGGAGAGATGGTGGCTGGGGAAGACCGGGGATGGTACCTGCGAATGGATCAAAGATAGCAGATCTTTAGGTAGGTTTCCTAGAGACAGAGAGAAGGAGAGAGAAGAGGAAAGAGAAAGGAGAAAGAGGAAAGACTACTCAGTATGAAATACTTTTAACCTTATGGTTCAGTACATATGAACAAAAGGATTCAGAGAACAGTCCTTTCCTTGGCTACATGCAACACACTCTTACGTTTTCAGTGCTGTTCTATTCTCTTACCCTATGTCTTCTTTTAAGCCTGGCAGCAATCTATTAAACTGACTTTTGTGTGTGCGTTTCATTGCTAAGTCCTGTCTGACTCTTCTGCAACTCCATGGACTAAAGCCTGCCACGCTTCTCTGTCCACGGGATTTCTCAGGCAAGAATACTAGAATGGGTTGCCATTCCCTTCTCCAGGGGACATTCTTGACCCAGGGATCGAACTCACATCTCCTGTATTGCCCATGGATTCTTTACTACTGACTCACCAGGGAGGCCCCTAAATTGACTTTAAGACCCATGTCAATGGGCTATGCCTATTGGTCACAAAAATACAAGATATATTTTAGAGATTTTTAGAGTATATAACATAGAATATTAATAGAGAATATATCATATATTGATTCTTGATTGCTATCGCTTTACAACGCTGGTGATGATAACAAGGTTTTTTTGATGACCAGATTAATCACGGTTGCATTTGAAAAGTAGAGAATCACATGGAATAATCCCAGATCCTATGGGTTTAGGGACCAGGACAAACTACTTTTCTCTTCTTAGTGACTTTCTAAAATTCATATTTTTGTGAAAAGAATACTTGACAAAGAGGCAGGAGATAGGAACCAAACTAATTGCATCAGGGGCTTCCCTGGTGGCTCAGTGGTAAAGAATCCGCCTGCCAACTGCAGGAGACGCAGGTTTGATCCCTGGTCCAGGAAGATCCCACGTGGCACAGAGCAACTAAGCCTGTGGGCCACAGCTGTTGAGCCGGTGCTCTGGAGCCTGGGAGCCACGACTACTGAGCCCATGTGCCGCAACTACCGAAGCCCGTGGTCTGCAACAAGGGAAGCAACACAATGAGAAGCCTGTGAGCTGCAACTAAAGAGTAGCCCCACTCACTACAGCTGGAGAAAACCCGTACAGCAGTGAAGACCCAACAGAGCCATAAATAAATAAACAAAATTATAGAAGAAAAAATCTAATTGTATCCTTGAATAAGTCATTTATCTTCCCTGAATCCAGTTTGTCCATCTATGAAATGGGGATACTTAGACCTCCTCTAACTCTCTCACGGACTTTTCTGAGGCTCAAATGTAATTAAAAGTCATGCAGAGCTTCAGTGATGCCAGCTGCAGTGGAACCACCCTGACAGCGGAATCCAGAGGGCAGCCATCAGGAAGGGCAGGCATTGGTCCAGGCATTGCCATGAGCATCAGAGGACTTGGCCAGGATGGCACATGGAGAGACAGCCAAGACTTACACGCCAGCAAGGATCATGTTTCAATCACCAGTTGTTGGCTGCCTCCTTTTCCTCTTCCCCAAGGGGAAAGAAGGAAGCATAAGGCCCTGGAAAACTGACCCAATTTGCAGATCTGGCAATGAAATACATTTTTTTAATTCTGCAACTCAATGGCTTCTGGAAAACGCTTCGCAATTTAGGTTACAGGAATAGATATTTAAGGCCAGATGCATCTACCATAGGGAAAGCATAGCAACTCATTCCTTATTGAAAAGCAGTAGGCTTTGGTGGGTATGAAGCAGGCTGATTTAGCCTGGGGGTAATAACTGTCTAGGGGATGAATCAGGTATTTCAGAGGCAATTTAATCTTTTTAGGCATCCACTTTCTGCCTGTATTAACTGGTTCCGTTTTGAAGCAGTTAATCAAGGAAAGAAAATTTAGTAGCTGAATAGTTAATGCTGCTGCTGCTGCTAAGTCGCTTCAGTCATGTCCGACTCTGTGCGACCCCATAGATGGCGGCCCACCAGGCTCCCCCGTCCCTGGGATTCTCCAGGCAAGAACACTGGAGTGGGTTGCCATTTCCTTCTCCAATGCATGAAAGGGAAAAGTGAAAGTGAAGTCACTCTGTCGTGTCCAACTCTTCACGACCCCATGGTCTGCAGCCTACCAGGCTCCTCCACCCATGGGATTTTCCAGGCAAGAGTACTGGAGTGGGGTGCCATGAATAGTTAATGAGTCTCCCTTAATACTTGAGAGCCAGGAAGGGACTGAGGTATTAAAGGGATTGGAGATGACTGCACATCTTTTCATCACTTTGTAATATTGGCCTTTGACAGCTAGCAAGGATTACCTTGATCATGATAATGACCAAAGGTCACACCTCCCCCCCTCCCAAATGGTCATGTCTGGTCCCTTTGTATAATAGCCACTGGCCAATGCTTTCTGACGTTCCCAACTTCCCCCACCATCCTTGGACATAGTTCCTTGATTAAATTGACATCTTTTTCTCTGTTGACCTATTTTGTAGCCACAGAATCACAATTCAACAGAAATACAATTATAGAAAGGACCACACTGTGGGGAAGGGGGTATTCTCCGGATGCAGAAAAAAAGATAATCAGTTCAGTTCAGTTCAGTCTTTCAGTCATGTCTGACTCTTTGCGACCCCATGAATCGCAGCATGCCAGGCCTCCCTGTCCGTCACCAACTCCCAGAGTTCACTCAAACTCACGTCCATCAAGTCAGTGATGCCATCCAGCCATCTCATCCTTTGTCGTCCCCTTCTCCTCCTGCCCCCAATCCCTCCCAGCATCAGAGTCTTTTCCAATGAGTCAACTCTTCACATGAGGTGGCCACAGTATTGGAGTTTCAGCTTTAGCATCAGTCCTTCCAAAGAACACCCAGGACTGATCTCCTTTAGAATGGACTGGTTGGATCTCTTTGCAGTCCAAGGGACTGTCAAGAGTCTTCTCCACACCACAGTTCAAAAGCATCAATTCTTTGGCACTCAGCTTTCTTCACAGTCCAACTCTCATATCCATACATGACCACTGGAAAAAACCATAGCCTTGACTAGACGGACCTTTGTTGGCAAAGTAATGTCTCTGCTTTTGAATATGCTGTCTAGGTTGGTCATAACTTTCCTTCCAATGAGTAAGCATCTTTTAATTTCACGGCTGCAATCACCATCTGCAGTGATTTTGGAGCCCCCAAAAATAAGTCATCAGTTATATAATAAGGGTAAAGGGAAGGTCTTCCACTTAAAGGAAGAAGGCCATTGTTTTGAGAGAGAGGTAATATTAAAAATATTTGACAACCAATATGGCATGAGCCTGACCCATATGAACAAGGATACCAGCTGAAGCTCAGTCCCGCTTTCAGGGTTCCTGCTATGTTTGGGAGGAGTTCTGAAAGTGAACTTTTCTCACCTACATCAATAATGTCTCAGTAACCCTCCAGCTGTTTTTATCAGTGAGGAAGCTAGTGGAGGCTGTTTAACTTGGCTAACGGGAAAAAATTTCCGATCTATCCAACGAAAAGCCCAGAGTAAAATTCCACCGTCAAGGTGATATATCTTGAGTAGGGCTCCCCCTTTTTTTGTAAATCCCCAAGACGTTCATATTTATTCCAAATTCCTAAAATAAATGTGCTCAGTTATGTCAGACTCTTTAAGACACCATGGACTGAAGCCCACCAGGCTCCTCTCTCCATAGGATTTTCCAGGCAAGAGTACTGGAGTGGGTTGGCATTTCCTTCTCCAGCATAAATGGCAGACAACAACTAAAAGACTCAGCGATGAGCAGAGACAGAAAAAGAGAATTATCTTATGTCATTCCCAATTTCTTTATCCTTTGAAATTATAAATTCTGGACACAGTCTACTAAAACTCACCAACCTATATGAGCCTGCTGTGTCTTAGAAAAAGCTGAGAGATATGACCTCATGCTCAGCAGTAACCTTGTGATGGATGAGCCACTTCCTGGTTCCTCAGACTCTATTTTCCTGTCTGTGAAGTTAGAAGATTGGGGAGGGAAACCAAGCACCCTGACATCATATGCCGGGAAGAAGTGGCGTGATTCTCAGCATTACTGCTCTTGGAGGACAAAGGTCTAGATTACTTGAAGCAGTCTTAAACCACATTCTCTCTCAGAGGGATTATGCACCAGGAACATTCATTGTGAAACTGACCTGAAACACATCAGGGAACTGCTCTCCTAAATCTTCTAAACAACCAGGGCTTCAAATGAACTGGTCTCTATCCCTTCATCAGCCCTGAGCAGCCCAATTTTGATTGAAGGGGTGGGAGGAGGTCAAGGAGGTTGTACACCTTGCAAGTTAAGAAGACTGTTCATGAAATGGCCAGATCTATGAGGTCTGATCAAGTTGTGATTCCAAGCTTGGTATATAGAGGGAAATAGTGAGGCTTGTTCTGGAAATGATTTCCTAAGCTCTACACAGCTCTGCCCTACTGTGCTCTCAGGTGTCCTCAGCCCCTCTTCCCTGGGGACCCCAGCCTTAATACTTTCCTTGGTTCCTCCTGGGGAGAAAGAAGGCAGGAGGTAAAAGAAAGCCCACATTTGATTACCCTCTGCCCAGGTGCCTCCTCCTTCCTCCAGTTCAGGTCTCTGCTCCTGGCTTGGGTCCAAGCACAACTCCTACCCTTAACATCACCCTGGGTAGTACCACCCTAGAAGGAAGCTCCCTGGAGTATTTGAGCATTATCTGCTTAAATGGTTCTTATCCTTGCCTTCGCATCAGAATAAGCTCCTGGGGAACTTCTTTGTTTCCTCTCTTCATTTGTTTGTTGTTTTAACATCATGTCAGATCAACTGAATTAGCATTTCTGGTGGGGGCAGGAGTGAGGGGGTGTGTCTGTATCCGCCCCAGCTGTTTCTGATGCAGAGGGAGGTTTGAGGTCTGCAGGTCAAAGCTTTCAGCTTCCCATTGCCCTAGCCACACTCCTGGCACTTTCTATCACAACCCTATGGTCCTCTCTCCACTAAAGAAATTACGTAGAAACAGAATCTTAGGGGGGATGCATTTAGGAGGCAATCAATCAATGGTGGATGAATGAATGGACTCATGGGAGTATAGACTCAGAGGTGATCTACCCAATAGTTGATGCAATTCAGCAGCCAAGGCTGTTATTTGAGGTTGTGTCATATATTTCATGTAGTATCAAATGTGGTGCGCAGTTACAACACAACAGAGAACGTTCCATAGGCCTAAAATCGTGCTAAGTTATGCTTAACTTGCATGCACGAAATGAACTAAGTTATGGTCCTTGTCTTGAAAAAGCTCTCAATCATATCAGGAAGGCATGAAACAGAGACTGAAAGAAAAATGTGAGCTTAAAAGATGCTATTTACTAAATGTCTACTAGGGACCAAACACTGCCCTAAATGTAATTATAAGTATGTTCATTCACTTAATTTGCCTCACAATAAGACTAGGAGGTAGGTGTTTTCTCCTAATTCATGCATGAGAAAATGAAGGCTTTCAGAGAGGTTATTAGACTTATTCAGGTTGCCCAGCTAGTAAATACCAGTAAGAACTGCCCCCATTTTGGCCTGTCTCCGGGGCTTCACTGGTGGCTTAATCAGTAAAGAAACCACGTGCAATGCAGGAGACCTGGCTTCAATCCCCGGATCAGGAAGATCCCCTGGGAAAGGGAATGGCAACCCACTCTAGTATTCTTGCCTGGAGAATTCCATGGACAGATGAGCGTGGTGGGGAAAGTGAGCTGCAGTGTGAAGTAATAAGATGACTAGAAAAAGTTGGCCTGGGGGAGTTGGGTGGATTTTGGAGTGACCAGGGTCACTGATCAGACCCTGAAGGATTGGCAATGCTTAAACATGTGATGGGGAAAGAAAAGAGAATTTCAGGCAAAGGAGAAGACCATAGGTGGAGAGCCTTATCCCTGTTTAAAGGGAACAAAACATCCCAAAGGGTGATGTTTAGCTGTCCGTTGAGCCCTTAGTGGAGGTTGCCAAGGGTAGCTTGTCCAACCACTGTGATGAAGGCTTGGCCACCATCCCTGAGAGCACATTGTTCTCCTGAACAGTCACCATCAACAAGGGAAGGCAGAGCTATTTTCTACTCTGCCTCGGAAAAAAAAAATGAATGCAATGGCTTTAGGGCCCCAGTGATTCCCTGTTTCCTGTAATAGACTATAGTGGAAAGAATACCAGCTTTGATGCAAAACAGGCCTGTGTTCTGATTGCCACTTCACCACTTATTAACTGTGGGTGAGACACTTAACCCCACCGAGGCTCAGTTTCCTGATGTGAGTAATGGGGATCGCAGTACTGACCTTGCAGCATTGTTGTGGAGACTAGAGACTTCTGCCCATGAAGCTCGAAAAAGCCTGGTCATGGTTGCATTTGTTAAGGTCTGATTAGTGCCCTCTAAAATTAATATGTTGAATTCCAGCCCCCAGCAGCTCAGAATGTGACCTTATTTGGAGACCAGGTCTTTAACGAGGTCATTAAATTAAAACGAGGTCATATGGGTGGGGCCCTGATCCAATATGACCAGTGACCTTATAAGAACAGATACTATACTCTGTCTTAGCCCAAAGGCTGAGAAGCGATGAACAGTGATCTTATAAGAGGAAGAGACCTACACAGAGGGAGAACCACGTGAAGACACAGGAGGAAGACAGCATCTCCAAGCCTCTGAAAAAACCAACTCTGCTGACACCTTGATTTCTGACCTCCAAGCTCCAGAATTGCGAGAAAATAAATTTCTGTTATTTTAGTCACCCAGTCTGCAGGTCTTTATTATGGCCCTCTGAGAAAACTAATACAGAATTCAATAAAAATGATACTTCTTTTTATTTTTTATCACCCAAAAAGTGTGAGTCTGACCCTCTGGTCTGCTACCCAATATTTATTATTTATACTGTGAATGTTTTTATGAAAATCAAAAAATGGGTTATCTGACTATAGCACAGAACATACACAGTTAAAACTGAAAGACAGATTAGAATTAATCTTTATGCAGAGGTAGCGAACAGACTTGTGGGCACAGTGGGGGAAGGAAGGGGTGGGATGAATTGAGACAGTAGCATTGACATATATACACGACCATGTGTAGAACAGATAGCTAGTGGGACGTGCTGTGTAACACAGGGAGCTCAGCCTGGTGCTCGTGATGACCTAGAGGGGTGGGATGGGGTGTTGGTAGGGGGAGCTCAAGAAGGAGGGGATCTACGTTTACATACAGCTGATTCACATTGCTGCATGGCAGAAACCAGCACAACATTGTAAAGTAATTATCCTCCAATTAAAAAGAAATCTAAAGAAAATGATCTGCTAAGGAAAAAAGAAAAAGAATTTGCCTTTCGTTCAAACACTACCCCCAGCCCTCTATACACACACACACACACACACACACACGTCCAATTTTTTTAGATGACAAAACTAAGACCTGGCAATGGCTGTGTGTCTCAAAGGCAGCTGGGAGCTGAATTAGTCAGGACTGAAGAGATTAATTAAGGAGTTCAAAAATTCTAGATAATGATATTGACCTATAGTAGACAAGTCATTTGTCCTATAATGGTGGAGAATAATTGTCAGCAAAGCTGACGATGGTGATGGTGATGGCGGTGATGGTGGTGGTTAGAGATCACTGATATTAGGTCTGTTTCAGGCATAGAGCTATTTCAGTATTCATAGTGCTGTTACACCTGTCTCAGGCCTAATGCTATAAGAGGCATAGAAGCTCTCTTCAAGAAATATGTCATTTAACCCTCTCAATTAATCCTATAATATCACTAAATTATCCTTAATTATTCCATATTCATATATGGAAATGGAAGGTTAGAAGGATGAGTAACTCACCAAGGTCAATCAGCTGATACGTAGTAGTGACAAAATTATAAACTTAGCCATCTATTCCTTTGGGAAAATGGTACCATTTGGGTTAGGGATCTTTTTGGGGGTTATCAACAAGAATAAATGAAAAGCTTTCTCTATGTGAACCCTAGTCCAGCCAACTGAGTTCCAGCCTCACCTTGCTACTGATTCATTCATGATCTGGGGCAAGTCACTTCACCTCTCTGCATCTCAATTTTCTTTTTGGCAAAGCCAAGGAGTTGATGGCCCTTGGCAATTTCAAAATTGAGGTGAAAGACATGGACTCTGATGGTCCCATTGCTGTTCAAAGAGTCTAAAATTTCTCACAGTTATTTCAAATCCATTGTAACCTCACTTAGGTTTCCAAGCCTAATCATAACTCTCTCTTGCATTTGTCTACTCCACCTCTGATTGACTATGCTAGCTAAGCCTTCACTGCCCCACACAGGCACCACTGCGATGGCTTCCCTTCTTTTCCTCTCTCCCCTACCATCTTCATAGATACAAGATTGACCTTCTGCAAGCGCTCGTCACACCTGTTACCTCTGTTCAGCTCTCCACTGCTTCCAGAACAAAAGCAATGGTGTTTGCTGATGCTGGAGGCCCTCCATGACCTGGATCTTATTTTTCAGATCTGGCATATTTAATAAGCATCTATCACATTTACACAACTAAAGCTGGTAACTTTTTCATCATTTAAAATAGTGCAAGACAGATCTTGAGCTAGGAGTAGTTTTGCTTTTAAAATTAAGACTATGGTCTGGGACTTCCCTGGCAGTCCAGTGGTTAAGACTCTGAGCTCCTGAAGCAGGGGGAAGGGGTTCGATAGCTGGCTGAGGAACTAAGATTTCACATGCCACACAGCATGTCCTAAAGATAAATAAATAAATAAAAATAAAACAACAACAAAAAAACTATGAAAAAAAGGGAGGGGGACAGAAAATGCAAGCAGATAATTAAATAAACATTAAAAGAAAAACACCGTGGTCAAACCTTCGCAGTTGATGTTTTATTCACTGACTCCACCAGCCCCACAGGCAATAATGAATAGAGAAGCAGGGACTTTGCCTTCAGATATGAACCTGAATTGAAAGTTTCTTTTTTAGCCTTTCTGAAACTTGGTTTACTCGTTTGCAAAATGGATTGTTGAGAATTAAATAATAAATAAAATAAATAAATAAAATAGTGCAAGAGATTTTCCATTGTCCATTCAAAGGTAAAAACATGAAAATTAATCTTTGAGATGTAAGAGTAATTATTTGCTCAAACTATTTTTCACTCTTTGGCAAAACCAAAGTAATCCTGTGATTTACTTGGTTTCTTAATCTCCGTTTTTTTCCTGCCCCTTTGCCTCAACATTATTGCTGCATATTCAGTTCTACCCACCCTTCAGTGCTCAGGAAAATGACTACATC